>NC_072819.1:324722-649444 GCF_027744805.1 Dunckerocampus dactyliophorus
GAGCTGCTTTGCAACAATGCTGTTGTTCTCGATGTACCTTTTGAAAATAACTTTGGCAACTCTCAGTGTTTTGGTATCCTTGAGAAAATATGCACAAATGGAGGAAAACGACCCTTGTCCTTTACATCTAAGCAATAAAAGTTGGTATTTTATCATATTGTAGCAAGAACAGAAGATCGGACAATGGAATGGGAGCCAAACAATGCTCCCTACTTATTGTTTTACTGTGTCAACATGTGAGAAAGGTCATTGCATTTTTGCACAGCACAATTGGGATGTTTCTGTAACCAATCAGATTTCAGATTTAGCTATGTGGCCCAGAATAACATCTGATTGGTTGACGAGTTATGTTAGAATCTTTGAAGGTAGCAAAGATAATCGCAGAAACATATCCTTTTTTTAATAAAATAAATATGGGCAGTGCTCCATGGAGAGGCTCCCCCATCTGGATGGAAGACAGTCGCCATTTTATCATACAATCATTATTCCTCCAGCAACTGGCTGCCGATGCTCCGTGGGGGGGCCGTCGTTGCTCACCACCGTCTGCTTGTGTGGATCGATACCACACAGATGGCAGCCACCAGCACCAGATGTGCAGGATGCTCCTCTGCAGCCTGGCCTCCATCCAGTGACTAAATCTAGGAGTTATTGCTTAAAAACGCCTTTATGCAGGCAGAGAAAAGAGTTCTGCTTCTTCCGTATCCTTTAGACACCTCCTGGTTGTACTGTTTCTTACACTGGCACATATTAGTCCATTGTTTAACTTCCTTCAATCCATTCCGTAACTTTACTCCACATATTGATATGCTAAAAGTGGTAAATATAGGACTTCTTTATTGAATCCAATGTAACTTGTATACATGTTCAAATAAATGAAACCATTATCATTACGAAGTCTGCCATGCAGGCCGTTTTTGCCCAGTGTCTTTCTTAGACTGAGGCTGGCAGTGATGGGTCGCCTGTCTTCCAGCGCAGGCGTATTCTGAAAATCGTTGCTTTTTACTGAATGCTGTTTGGCTGTGAGATTGTCATGGGGAACCTTGAGATCACCATGATGGAGCACATGGCGTAAGAGTAAAAGTCAAATGAAACCATCCATGGACCTCAGCGATCTATTGAACCATTCATCTTCTCTGTAACTTCTACGATGCTTGTTCTCTTATAGTTGATGTCAATACGTGTGTGGGTGTGTGTGTGTGTGTGTGTGTGTGTGCACGTGCATCTGGCCCAGTCCCACCTCGGAAATTCTGTTTCTCACTAAAAAAGTAGAAAAAGCGTCACTGCTATTGGGCCATAAACTACCATCAAGAGGCGTACAAAAAATGTCCTTACTTTGCAATACACTCCTGATTAAATCTTAAGACCAGTTGAAAAATGGCTAGAATTAGCATTTTGCACATTTCGCAGTGCCTGGACAAGGTGACAGCAGCTTGGATCTTTCGGGGGGGTCAAGTATTCGGTCGTGCGATATGTGAGAAACTGCTGGCACTCCACTGTGCCGGGTAAAATAATAAGGCTTATTTCCGTTTATTTAATTGCATAAACTTGTTTAAACAAAATCAAGCATCGTGCAAAATAAGTAAATTAAAGAATTTGTCCCAGTGAGATGGAGTAAGGCTGGAGGACACATCACGTCTGTATAAGAGAGCTTGGACATGGCACCCTCAGGATTAAAGGCAAGTCAGACGTTTGGTCCAAAAATAGATTTTCAAAACAATTAATTCATAATAATTTGTCATTCACTGCTGCTTTTCAATTCACCACAAACACGTTCAACAACCATTCATATGTAACAACTTATTTTTTTTACTTTAATAATGTTTTGGAGTGCATGAGAAAGTGGAAAAGGTGTAAATATTAGAGAATAAAGTGTAAATATTAAAGAATAAAGTGTGAACTATGCTACGATTTGAAATACACTATATTAAAATTTTTACAAGACGCATTAGGTATATTAAGTATCAGTATCGGCATCGCCGATACCAGCCTGAATTACGGATCAACATTTGCAATAAAAGCGACTGTTTTTAATCATTAGGCCCTGGCAAGCGCCAACATTTGCAACACAGCGCTATCATGAAAAGGAGGGTGACTTACAGTATTTGAAAACTAGTAGCTAGCATTCCCACCCCCGCAGTAGTGATGCAAGTGCTTTGGATGCTTACATAGACAAAGGGCAGTACACTATTGCAGTGAGGGACAGCTCACTTCCTTCCTGTGTTATTTTTTACATTTTTACTGCAGAGTTCGCACATATAAAGGCACGAGACCCCACACTAACATCATAATGTAGTAGGTGTTACAGAAAAACACAATCACCATTGAAGTTCACCCAAATTTGGATTACACATTGAGGGGGCGGAGGAGGACGCATGTGCAGCTATTAACTGCACAAATCGCATCACGGGATGCGTGTGACTGTTACATGAATATGCCACAGTTGCAAGTGCATTGCCACGTTGCGCTTTGAATTTTGCGACTTCCTTATACCAAGTTTTTTTCCAAAATATATAAATGACTAAATAATGCTGATTTGTGGTTGAATCTGGCCTGCCCTTCATCCCAGGACCACCGCTTCAATGTTGCCCATTTTTATACATTAAAGTTTATAAGGATCATTTTACACACTGTAAGTGGTGATGGTGTTTTCCTGGTTAAAGGTCATGCCATGTTGCGGTAGTAATTAAGTGGTATATTATACATTAAAATTAGAATTATGAAATGCACCATAGGGATCGGCAATGTGGGCTCGGATAGAAATCCAATGCCGAATCTTACTGTAAGCCTTTCTAGGTGGAATGGCACATGTGTCCCTATACTTTTGTCCATATTGTGTAAGAAAGTAGACTTGCGTATACAGTACCACCCTCACCTTTTTGCCAATATTTGCCAGATACCGTGCTGCATAGATTTAGCTACTGAGCTAACTAGTTAGCCTCTCCAATTTATTTATTCTAAACTTAAAGTGTTTCAAACGATGATTAATAGTTGCAAACAGACACAATGCTGTTGTTATCTCCTAATTTAACCACCAGAGGGATTCATTTTCCTGATTAATGAGGTATGTAAAGGTCTACAGTACTATATTCCTTGCAATTGTTAATAAAGAGCAGCACAAAGCCCCCCACACCCGTTGCTGCGGGCCAATAAACAAACAGCCGCGGGCAGCAAATGGACCCTGGGCCGCATTTTGGACATCCCTGTGACAGCAATTATACTGTAAAAATGGGGACCAATATAATGTGCCAGGCAGCTGTGGTTGCGTTATCAGGCTGGGGCAAAATGTGCATGGGAACAGGTGAATGTGTTTTTATGTGGACATGCAGTATTGAGAATATCCGCATCCATGTGTTGCCAATGTATCTTACTAAGTGGGATAAATGAACATTTAACTTTACAAGACATGACACAGGCTGTAGAAAGTCATGGTGTAGAATCAGTGCTATGTGATGCTTATCAGGAGTGTTTCTCCAACATGGCACTCACCACCATGTGACTCACTCGCTGGATTACCTTTCAGTTCTAATGTTGTGGAATATTGTTTCACAGAATAGCATAACTAGCACTGCATCAATAAATGTAAGGATTTTTGCATTTAATTAACAGACATTTCCAGGACCACAAGGCTGGCAAACAGCTTTTACCCACAGGCCATCAGGCTTTTCAACAAAGCACTCACACACGCCGCGCGCAGCCGAGTCTGTGTGAGACCTTTGAGGATCTCTCCAGACTCAGGGCCAGGCAGGGATGGGTAATGGTCCATCCACAAATCCATCAAAGTCCTCATCTTCTGTGTTCGACACAAAAAAAAGCCGTCTTCTTTGGCGTTCGAAATAAACAACAGTTGCCTGTATCGTCTTTGTGATGCTACAATTTGCCACACTTTGCATTACTGAGTTATTATTACTATTAAATTTCTTAGCACATCTATTGTGTTGGTTTACAAAATAGCAAAGTGGCCCTTGCATCCTTTCATTTTTCAGTATGTGGCCCTCGGTGGAAGAGGTTTGGACACCCCGGTTTAGTTGAGAACGGAGGAAAAGGTTTGGCACCTTCATCCTGAGTAATTTGGCACTATTGTGATGACAAAGAGAAAAAGAGTGATTGGTTTCACTTGGAGCCAGCTGACATCTGTGTGTGCGTGTGTGTTTTTTCATATGCTTTGAATGACTAGTGTGTCCTAAAAACTTTTCGCAGGGCAAGTATGAGAATACACAAACTTTTTTTTTTTTTTCCCCCTCCACGTAACCATGTGGTTGCCACTTTTCCTTTGAATCTCTTACCAGTGTTGAGGAAGGGGAACAGAATCCTAAATGTGATAAGCAGTGTGATTTGCATGCATTTGACAAGCAAATACATGCAAGCAGCAAGTGTGACCGGAACCTTCCCAACAGTTCATTTCTGTTTTAGGGGGTTTCAGGGTGTGAACAACGCAGGAAAAGCCTTTTTATCATCTTGACTCACAGAATTCCATGAAAGGAGCCACTGTGAACAAAACTGGTAACTGGATCAGGAATTTGAAGTTCACATTTTGAGAGAGATGCCACTGCCTATTATTTTTCATGGCATCACGCTCTCATTGGATGATTTTCGGGGCACCGCCTCTGCTCTCATCTCATTGGCTGATTATCGGGGCACCGCCTACGCTCTCATCTCATTGGCTGAATTGGACTCTTTCTGTTTCTTTTATGAACTGTGTCGGTTATTAAAACCGAGCGGTCACATCAAATTTCACGGCATCACGCTATCACAAGTTTTCAAAAATATATTCATGAGTCCGATAAACATTCATTGCAACACACACGAGCACCCGTGTTATTTGTTTCTTACTTTTTTTTTCTTCGACTTCCATTAACTGCACTTTTCCGCCATAAGCACTATTGCAGCCTGTCGCGATCCCTGTGTGCAGTGTAGTGTCTTGCTCTACATATGACTAGAATTGACAAAAATAAACACACATGCTAATATGTAAATATACTAGGAGGTAGATCTTTCTTCACGAATCTTTGTAAATTGTCTTTTTGTAATATTCTGAATAGCTGCACCACTCTTTTCACCTACTGCTGGGACTTTTGTCACCCCTCACAAAATAAAAATGTCTGTACTTTCCTAAAATAAAGTCAAAATATTCAAAGAAGAAAGTCGTGAATAAAATAATGGGCATAATTCCAAAATGGATATGCAGTTACGTAAAGAGCTGCTCATGCAGCACAATAATTTCTATGACACGTGTCCTGGGTCTTCCCTGAGGCCTCCTACCGGCAGTCGGCATACCTGGTGTCCTCCTCCGCACGGACGGACGGACGGACGGACGGATGGATGGATATGATTCAGTAACTTCAAATTGATTCAAACTTTTTTGAATGTTTAAACAAGACAGAAATGAGAGAACAGTCTAGTTTGACACCCCAGGCCTAGATGTTGACTTGGCCAAAGATCAAAACTTGACGTGCGCGATACTACAGATTTTGGTATCGATTCGATACCAAGTCATTCATGTAATGTTATTTAAAATGTGTTTCGGACAAAGACTACATTTGATTATTTTGTTTTCCTTCAGCGAATAGGCTACCTTAGCATGATGTTTAGCGAGACACCACACGGACACCACCTTTCTTTTTTGTCATGAGTTATAATTTTATTTGGTCATAGCTGCAAATCAGTTCCAATGTGTTTTTCACTCTAACTTCAAATTCTAGTGTCACAGACTAAACTGGCTTCGAATGAAGCTCCACGCCGCACGCAACACACGCACACACTCATAGCACTTTATTTATATACACTACCGTACTCTTTTCCAAATGCACCAAAAGTGGCAAAAAGTTGGAGTTCAACCCACATTTTCTCGAAAAAATGCTTTCTCTTTGGCCTTCCTGATAATAAGTGGGTGATGTATTAGTAACAAAATGATGCCACATATGATTCCAGTCTAATCTGAGTTTAACAGTAAAAAGTTTGAGGTCGTCCACTTTGATATCTAAACCAGGAAGAACGCCCACGAGCCAAGCCCAAGATTTATAACCACGTTAAATGATTAGTCCTACCCTAAAAGTATTTTCATATTGTAACTCTACTTAAAACCTCAGACTGTTGTGGTGTCATTGTGAGCATGTGGGGGGGCCAATGATGTCGTCACACAACTGAGCTCAGCAGTGAGCACAACAGGCCATCTATATTCAACTTAAACAAAAACTGTTATCAATGGACATGCGTCAAGTCAGACGGATGTAACAGAGAGAATGGAAATAGAGTCTGCTCATGCTCATATTAGGATTCTTGGATCATGCCTTTTTTCTGCTACAGTTTCCTCTTGTAGCGCTCTCATCTCCCACTTGAAAGCAATGCAGCAGATAGACAAAAACACACAAGACACTACTGCTACCTGTGCGTGACCGATATAGCCACACACAGTTATGTCAAAGTATTCCGATACTGAATGAACTTTCACAAAAGACAATTACTTATTTACTACACACAAGTGAATTACCCAACCTAACACAATGTATTCCATTCGAAAGAAGAAAACAGACAAAGCCTGTCAAAAAATGATTGTACAAATTCTGCCACATTTGTAAAGGAATTTTTAAGCGACACGCGCTTGACAGTCCAAATAAAGAGGGAATATACTGCAGCATAATGCTAGAAAAGAATGAGTCCTGCTGGACATAATCGAAAGAAGATCAGGAAAAATATAAGACTCTGTGCAGCGTAGGAAAAGACAAATACAAGCACGCAATCTGTCAACGAGGGACAGGGGGACAGCGGTACGGGAGTATGCAAACACGACAGCCACCATCTCCATCTCCCCTCGCCAATGGATGAAGCAAGTGGAGAGAACGAGAGACAGATGGATGCCCACCTGGAGTACACTTCTTTGCAATGATCTCGTCTTTTTTTCAAAACTTTTGATCAGGTGATAAATAACCTATTTTAGTTTTTTGGCATTTGCCATAGACCACCAGAATTGGCAACTACACCACTGGTGCCCTGTGCTCTTCACTGATGAGAGCAAGTTCGCATGTGAAATTGAATTGGGTCAAAAATGCCCATCACTGTTTTCCACAGTCAAATAACTTTTTTTTCATATGAATATTTGTGAGCTGTTTTGTTTAGTTTTAAAATTAACCTACATTGGATTGGTTTTGTCTTTTTTGTACAAAACGTATCCAAAACACCATGACGCAATAAAGATATCATTTTAGTGGCATGGAGTTTAAGGAACACTCTATTTTAGTTCATTTGGACTTGAAAAAAAAACCCAAAACATAATATATTAAAATAATAAAGTGTCAATATTAAGAGAATAAAGTGTAAATTTAAGAGAATAAAGTCTACAATTTGAGAGATGGAGCTCTTCAATTAAATCACATGCTGTAGAAACTCCAATGTGATTCATATCTTCAGGGTTTTGGTGACATAACAACATACTTGAACATACACAGTACGTACGATACTTAACTCATTCCCACGCAACATTTTAAAAAGTGTGTATATTTAAAAAATACATACATTTAAGTACAAATATGGAATTGCTGTGACGACCAAGAACAATGGCAACAAAAATCACCCTTAAAATAGCAAATTGGAGTGTTTTGGACTCTGGAGGCTCTCAGTATGACCTTAGCCAACATGTTCATGCCTTTAAAGAGTCATATCTTATTTCAATCAAAACAAAACAAATGACAAATGTGCTTTTTTTTTTTTTTACCACAACATGAACAAAATGCAACTCATATTTTGCATTTTTTTGCTGAAAAACACTATTGAATTGAAGAAATAACTTTCTTTTCCTTGCAGTTGACTGGAAAGGACGCACATGGAACGCACTTATGCACTCAAAATGCAAAGTACTGAAGTTTGCAAAGTGTGCTTAGCTTTGTGTTATCCACGACAAAGCAAATTACGCCCTTGCTTCCTTCTTTGAGCTAGCCGAGAATAAAGTGTAAATATTAAGAGAATAAAGTTTGTAAAGACTGTAGGTTTACTGAAGACAAGTTCAGATTTTTCGGTGTATGAGCATCCCTGAACAGGTTTGGATTACACAGCACGGCCGTCAGTATTGTTTGGCTTTTGTAACAAACCTAAAGCTATGGTTCCTATTGCAAGGCCTCCAGCTTTGTGTGCATTCCCTGTCATAGTACCCCCAACGGCAGGGGCGTGCAAACCGCGGCCCGCGGGCCACATCAGGCCCTCCTACGAGTGTGCTTGCATTCATTCAAGACTTGCATGCAGGTGTTTTCACCTTTGGGCCGCACTTTGGATACCCCTGATTTAAACTGTGATCACAGCATTATAATTTTCTATCTGAACGCCTCTAAGGTAGCACAATTTGGAATTTGAACAAAATGACTTTAATTTGATGCATGTTTTGGAGTAATAGAATACATTGGAAATACATTTTTCAGCTGCAGTTCACAATGCTCACTTGACCATTTCTTGTACGCCTGAGGGAGTGAAAGTAGATGGAGTGAAGGAAAATTTGTGATTCATTTGCACTGTGGTTGCTGCAAAACTCGGAAAGCTGTATTAACTTTATGACTGTTTTGGATTTATATCATGATAGAACAAAAAAGTACGTACATTTCCTCTTAGCTGTTATAGAGCTATATAAACCTTAGCAATATGTTTATTGTTGTGGTTGTACTTTGCAGCGGTGCACTCTATCAATCAGCTGGTGCTCGAGAAGATTGCCTAATCCGGTAGCCGAGGGACTCTTATCATCAGTCTGGCCCCTCATTGAGCATGTGTGTGTGTGTGTGTGTGCACGCGTGAGGCACCCAAAGAGGGAAGCCCCTCTCCTTCGCGTGTCGTGATGGTTCACCCATTGACATCCTGAGGTGGTGGCGTTTATAAGAGGTAAAATAACACATTACAATAACGCAGTCGATTGAATGTTGCTTGTATGGACTTTTTGCTGTTTCTCACTCTTTGCAGATGTTTTTCGTGCAGCATCGGTTGGTGGTTCCATGGATCGACATTATCAATAAACGTGACCATGACTATGTGCGGATCTAATATAACATGTTTATGTTGTTATATAGTTAATAAGACGGTGTCCGAAGCTTCGTAATCTGCGAAATTATTCTGTCTGACTTTAATATGAGTGTAAAGGTGACTATAGGGGTGTTAGTTCACATCTAGCAGCTTAAAGTGTGTTTTTGAAACTCCAGCTCCTGTTGACGCTATCGGCGCTCACAATTAGCCGAAACACCAAAAGTGACTATAATAATACTAATGAATAAAATAAATATAAATAAAAAAATAATATAATCATAACAACACTCTGTTGTATGTGTCTGTTATGGTATTTACTACTGCTAACAGTAGAGGGTAAATGGCTTATTTACTCTTATTATGTCTACTAATGAAGCTGTCCCACATATCAACTCTTTGAGGTAGTGCCCCAGCCGAAGATGACAAAGCGTGCTTCCCTGCCCTTATTCTTTGTTGATGGGTGACGATTTTGATGGCAGGTACGGAGCGACTAAAAATTGTGCCACAACATGCACTCAAGACTCTGTTAAAAGGGGTGGGCAAACTGCTTTAAAGACAAACACTGTCCTTAATTTGTTTCCTCGTTGATTCCAAACTTTCTTCCTGCTACTCGATTTTCGTAACTTTCTGATAGGGTGCATCGGTGTCAGTGGTAATAGCAAACTCACTTGTTGCTAGGTAGAATTTGTGGGGTAAAGTTCACAATTAACAATTAAGTAAAATTATTAACTTCATAATCGTTTCCTGGCTGCTCCAGATGACTACTTACACTCCATGTGGACCTGTGCTCCCATTAACAATTTTCTGTGGGCCTCAAATGGGCCCCGGCACGACAAATTGGTACTGTGGGGGCCAGTCTACATTATGTTTGTAAAAATAACCGCTTATGCATGTCATACATCAATCACAGTTTAAAAATATAAGTTATTCAAAGAAAAGTTATGCATACATTAAGTACGTAATAGTGTAGACAATGTGTGGAACACAAAACATGTACAGAAAACATCCTTACTTGAAACATCTGATAAGTGACCACCACACTCGGTAAAAAGCTCCTAAAGACAAAGCAGTAGTATCATCCAAGATTCAAGATTCAAGATTCAAGAGAGTTTTATTGTCATGTGCATAGTAAAACAGCAGTTATACCATGCAATGAAAATCTTATTCTGTTCATTCTCCCAAGAAAAGAAAGAAAACAAATGAAAGAATAAGAACATAAGAAACATAAATACCAATAAATTAAGCAACAACAACAGAAGAGACATTAATACAAATAAATAAATAAATAAATAATTAGAGTGCTATGAGTGTGTGCGTGTGTTGCGTGTGGCGTGTGTGAGTGCTTCGTTGAGAAGCCTGATGGCCTGTGGGTAAAAGCTGTTTGCCAGCCTTGTGGTCCTGGACTTCAAACTCCTGTAGCGTCTGCCTGACGGTAGGAGTGTGAATAATGAGTGTTGTGGATGTGTGCTGTCCTTGATGAGGTTGTGTGTTCTTCGTAGGACTCTAGTTTTATAAATGTCTTGCAGTGAGGGGAGGGCTGCCCCAACAATGTTCTGTGAGGTCTTGATCACCCGCTGGAGTGCCTTCCTATCACGTGTTGTACAGTACTAACTTTAAGTCCTTTGTCACTTTTGTGGGATCTATAACAAAATGTGGAGTATCGTTTCGGCCACTGTACATGGTGGCCGTGTAAACAAACACACAAACAGAACCATGTGACAACATGACCTAAGCAAGGACGGGACAGTATTAGCATTTTTTTTTTCTGCATCAGATATTGTTTGCTATAAACAATTCTTGGTGACAATTTTGTCCACGTGTGTATATTAGGTATGACTGTATATATTAAAATATTTTCTATGCAAAATGTACGTGTTGTACTTTTACCTTCATCATTATCCAGAGCACAACCGCAACGTAACATGCACACACGTACTTCAGGAAAGTCAGGTTGGGTAAATGCTATAATGTTATTCAAGATTCACATACAGAACATGGCAGTACATGGCATAGAGAGTTTAAGGGAAGTAGTGCGCATTAGTGAGACTTCTCAGTCCAGCATTTCCTACGTGGAGGGGCTGCTGCCCAACGATCCGCTCATCAAGGGCGTCCCCGATGACAAGAACCCCTACAAGGGCGACAAGGGGGGCTGCGTGGTCACATAGCACATTGAAGGAATTAAAACTTTTTTCTTACAACTTTTATTTTTGTAAAGTTACGGAAAAAAAAGGTCGTAAACGTATGACTTTTATTCTCGTAAATTCACGAAAAACAAGTCGTAAGTTTAAAGACGTTTTGCTTGCTGACTGTCATGTTTTTCAACCAATCTTGCTCAAATTACAAATATGCTCTTGTCGGATCAAGAGCTTCTTTACACACACACGTATTCCACCTTCACCCTAAGTTGGTGTAGGCTCCAGCTCAACTGTAATCCAGTCCATCGCTTTCTGTGATTTTTAGGCTAAGCACACATTTTCTATTTTAATATTTTCTACCTATGTCGAAAATACATGAATTTTCAAAAACTTAATTTTGTCTCATTGAATACATGTTGACTTTTTTATATTCAGACAATCTTGGCCTCATGTCATGTCTTCTTCAAGATTGTTCTGACATTTATTAAACAGGTAGGTTTTTACTGAATCCATGCACATTAAAAGAAAATTTCACTTTTTTATGAAATTTTTGTCAATGGGATTAAGGCCCTGTCCGTATGGGAACATTCCAGGGATTTTTTTTTTGTTCCATGTTCCACGATGTATTGTATTGTATTGTATGTTGTATATTGTATGTATGTATATTGTATGCATTTTCGGTGCGAATTGTCACTTTGCCAAATTCCGAAAGTTAATGGCTTTTGACTCGCTGTCTTCTGCCATTTGTTCCCCTTCTTTCCTCCTCTTTTCTTTCCTCTGCTTTTTTTTTTTTCAAATTAAGTGCATCAAGATTGATTGCCTTGTGCCTACAGCGCATGCCAGTTTCTAAAAATGGCCATCAGTGGCATAGCTATTACCATTTACTTTTAAATCGACAGTTTAAAAAATGCAAATTTGGCCCCAAGATGGCTCCGCGAGTCACGTGACCATATTTTTTTGACTCATCATGTCGTAGATTTCACAAACTCATTAAAAGCAGCTGTGATTGCGACGCTTGTTTTTATGCACTGACTAAAAAGTCCTTGTGGCTGTCCACTGTTGGCGACTGTGTGGTCAATATTAGTGGTTGAAAAGTGAGACAAAATGACACCAAGCAGTACACATCATGGCAAGCCATGGCTCTCTATTATGACAACAGACGGCGGCGTGCCAAAGCTTGTCACACAGGTAACGCAGTAACTTAATGACAAATTTGAAATAGTCATTAATCATATTGGAGGTTTCCATGACCTAAATACATGATTTTTATATTTGAGCCTATGGCACTTTCTGCTGGCTTGCAGTGACTAAATCTAACAGTTATTGCTTAAAAACACCTTTCAGACCAAATAGAGTGCATTTGGACAAGTGCAGTTTCCTCACATGCAGTTCTTAGTCACGGCACACACCAAAAGACCTAAACCATGGTACAATTTGCTACATATGCTGGAAAATAAACGGAAAACGAGTAAATTAAACTGTGGACTGAAGTACTGGCCTGCTTTTGGTCTTTGTTTTGTTTCTTTATTGTATTTATATACAGTACTGTATTTGTACACTAGGTATTGTTCTTTTTCCCCAAAGTTACGAGAAGATTAGATTACGAGCAGAACATTTACAAAGATTATTTAAAATGGAAGTTTAACTATTCGGGTATCCGCTGCTTCATTCAGTCTGTCACGATGTTTAGTCGGTAGCTTGTTTAGTTGGAAGCAAATATTCTTTGGTGAACAACTCAACATCAGCTGGTGGATCCATCCATCTTCTATGCCGCTTGAGATTATGAAAGAAAAGGTCCAAATTATGAGATAAAAATCAAAATTATGCCAGTCAATTTTGAGATAGCAAATTGTCTTTTTTTGCCTTTAATTGTGTGAAACAATTATCTCGAAAAAGTTTTTCAAAAGTATCTTGCAAAAGTGTCCCTTATTTGGCAAATTCCACCGTAACCAATGAAATTCTAGAATAAAAATGACTTATCAGATTGTAATATTTTGAACAAGTGCATGTAGATATGAAGTATAAGAAGTTATATACATTTCAAGATCAAACTGCATCTCAGCTTTGCGATACAGGTGAAAAAGACTATTATTAGTGTGAATTTGGGGAAAGCTCAGCTTTTATAATTAAAAACAAACGATCAAGGACATGACTCAAACAGAGAACAATAGTCACAACAATAGGTATGACAAAAAGACAAAAAGTTTCTTTCTCACTGATGTTTGTTTACACCAGCAGCAATGATAATCACTTAACATATTGGAGTAGAGCTGCAACACTTCCAGTGGTAACATTGACAGTATTTGATGTGTCCATGGATTTGAACAGAGTTGGTTAACAGGATGACACAGAAGTGTTAAACCCGTTGCTTTCGTGACAGCTCAATGTGCACACACGAAATTGTGCGTCCCATGAGACAGCAACAGAGAGAATGTTGAATGGATGAATGAGCATTCTTAAGAAGACCCAGTGAATTGAGCGGCTTATACACCGGAACCAGACAAATCGCTCCCGCGCTCACGGCAAATAAAGGTGTGTATGTTGTCTATACTTGGTAGACGCGCAACGGGGCCATGCCGGCTGGTGTATTTTCCGAAAAATGAGTGAGTAATTATGCCTCGAATATGGAATGGGACACCTAGTGAAATTGCTGAGTTTGGATAGAGGTTATAGAGTTTGGATACTAGAGTTTGGATAGAAGTTATAGAATTTAAATACTAGAGTTTGGATAGAGGTTATAGAGTTTGGATACTAGAGTTTGGATAGAAGTTATAGAATTTAAATACTAGAGTTTGGATAGAGGTTATAGAGTTTGGATACTAGAGTTTGGATAGAAGTTATAGAATTTAAATACTAGAGTTTGGATAGAGGTTATAGAGTTTGGATACTAGAGTTTGGATAGAAGTTATAGAATTTAAATACTAGAGTTTGGATAGAGGTTATAGAGTTTGGATACTAGAGTTTGGATAGAGGTTATAGAGTTTGGATACTAGAGTTTGGATAGAGGTTATAGAGTTTGGATACTAGAGTTTGGATAGAAGTTATAGAATTTAAATACTAGAGTTTGGATAGAGGTTAAAGAGTTTGGATACTAGAGTTTGGATAGAGGTTATAGAGTTTGGATACTAGAGTTTGGATAGAGGTTATAGAGTTTGGATACTAGAGTTTGGATAGAAGTTATAGAATTTAAATACTAGAGTTTGGATAGAGGTTATAGAGTTTGGATACTAGAGTTTGGATAGAGGTTATAGAGTTTGGATACTAGAGTTTGGAAAGAGGTTATAGAGTTTAAATACTAGAGTTAGTAATAGGAAATCTTCTTCATATTATTATGGAGGTTGATTTGAGCAGACAGCAGCAGCCCTTTAAATGTGAAATACTAATCATTAATATTTACAATGGTATTTCAGAGTTTACTGGTTACATTTTGTATGTTAATTTGCAGGGCCGTAAATGGGCGGCCGGTCGGTCATGTGTCCTTGGTCCCCCCCCTGCTCGGTTTGGGCGGCGTTGGGTTCGGTTACAGTACAGTAATCTCCCAGATATCGTACGTCTCCAAAAGTGACCCAAAAGGGAGTTCTCAAAACTTTGATGTCACAAGATTAGAAATTAGGCATAAATTAGCTGCACCGCTGTATAAGGCAACATGATGCCTTCATCATTAAACTCTGTTGGGGTATCTCTGTGTACTATCCCGACTGCTTTAAGATTTATTTCCATTCTTTTTGCAAATTGTCCCCCAGGTGTGGGGGTGGCAATACATCACATACAACAGGGGTGTCAAAACTTTTGGCCCATCATCCACAATACTTATGTGAGACATGAACACATTTGTCTTTCTGTTTTCGGCTGTATTCAACCAAAAAACAGTGATCATTTGTTAATTTTTGAAAAACCGCAGTAGTGTGAGGGTGCCACAATGAATAGTGTATTCACATGAGGGTATGCTAGTACTAATTAACTCTCGCCATGCATGGAATGTCATGGAAAAGTTGTTTAATTTCCATAAAACAGCTGAACCACGCCAGGACAAAGAGACACGGTCAGAGGAGTGAAATACACGTGAGTCACTTAATCGTTTCTTGTGTCCAGGAGTGAGGGAAGGATGGAACGCGAGATGGACAGGCGGATTGGTGCTGCGTCTGCAGTGATGCGGGCTCTACATCCGTGCTAAGCTCCGCTGTGGGAACAAAAGTGATGTTTTATAGTGAAATTGCAACTTTTTTCTCATTAGAATATGTTTTTTATCCAACAGTACAAAATGTAAATTGCTACAGTTTTTAGTGTGTTTGGAAAAGATCGGCTTGCCTGAAGAAAATATTTTTGCTGTGAAAAATGTGTTCCCTAGCGGAGCTGAGTGGCGGGCGAAAAAGAAATATGTGTTTCTGAGAAACAGAACTTGATTCTTGTTTTGTTAATTGTAGTGTTGCTAATATTTGGTTAGGGCAAATCTACTGGTACAGTTTTTCATGATTATTGGTCAGTGAGACAGTTGTGACACTTGTGCCGTATGCAACAAGAGGCTATCTTTTCTCCACCATGAAGGCACAGTCCGAGTGCTCCAGGGTGGTGTGTGTGGTCAGGATGGAGTTGTAGGGCTCGGCAAAAACGCATTATCCAAAACGGATACTCATCTACCAGATGTGTGTATGTGAATAGACCGACATTTTTACATCGTGTGTGTGTGCTGTCTCAAAAAATGTTGTCAATAATATCAATTATCGACATTAATTTGTAAGACAATTTTCGTCCAGCAATTTTTGCGACTTATTCGAACTACTTTCTATGCATTTTTTTATTTTCTATTTTATTTTATTTTATTTTATTTTATTTTATTTTATTTTATTTTATTTTATTTTTTATTTATTTTATTAAATTTTATTTTTTATTTATTTATTTTTATTTATTTATTTATTTATTTATTTATTTTATAATTTTCTTTGTTGTGTTTAAAAAAAAAAAAAAAAAGGAAAGGGGAAAAAAAAAAAAGCTTTGTTCTTATTTATTTATTTATTTATTTAGTATTGTCATCATTATTATCATTATTATTAATGTTCTCTCTTTTTATGGGGGGGGGGAGGGTTATCCCACCGTTATCTATTATGTGTTATCCTGACTATCACTGAAAACATGACATGGAATCCAGGAAGTGAACTACATGTACTGTACTAGATGTAGAATGGATGGGGGGTAGGATTAAATAAGCTTTGCTTCTTCCTACTCCTTTTGGACATGTGGAACTGTCAAAGAATGATTCATGAGATGTATTCCATTGGAACCTTCATGTTCAAATAAACTCAACCAAACCAAACCAAACCAAACCATTTGCTCACATTATGTTGAAGAGCAGAAGCGTGTACAATGTAGGGATTGGCTCTGTCATCTGCTATTTGTCAACGTTACACACCGCAATAGGACCCAACTTGTCTGTCTACCTTTGTTGTGACTGTGAAAAAGGTTCAATATGCAGCCCTTTTTTACAGCCCTGACAGCATCAATTTATGAGAGGAATATCTTTATTTATGGCCAATCCAATGATTTTTATGTGTATGGAGTAGAATTGGTAAAGTAGAATGAAATCTTGGACTTACAGCAAGGATGCTGGAACCTATCCCAGCTGACTTAACAATATACATTATTCTTGTAAAAAAAAAAAAAAAATCTTGTTAGATTTGGTTGGTGTAGAGTCCACTTCAGGGTGAAGAAAAATGCAGATTGGGTGCAACAACGAGGCTGAGAAGCTGGGTTAGTGTGTTTTGACCTCGTGCATTCGAGGCCTACTTCCTGAACTTCCTTTGTTTTTACTTTTAATACACTTCATGGTGTGGAGTCGTCACGTATACTCTGTCGCCCCCGGGCCGATCGAAAGGGAGTCGGGTTCAGATCCCCCAACCTGGAGAGGCGATTCTAAAAAATAATTTATTTGTTATTATTTTATTTATTTTTTTAATTAAATCATTTAAAATAATTTCAAAGTAGGTACCTCCCATGATGCATCCCTAGCTTCTGCTTGAGTCTGTATTTTGGCCAAAAAGAGATAAAAAGAGACAGCTAAGAATCCACGTAATGGGACACACCTATTTGAAGGTGGTGTCCGAGTGGAAAGTGAATTCTTTTTTTTTTAAATCTAATTAAAAAGTTGATTAAATTCAGAGATTTCGACAAAACAGCCTTGAGTGGTGAACAGAACTGAATTATAAAATGAAAGTGTCTGTCAGGACATTGTGGCTAACTTGGAGAGACAGCGGAGAATGTATACACATCAACAATACTAGAGATGCACGATATCATTTTTTTCAAACATATACCGATAACTTTCTGCTTCTCAGTACCGATATGATACCAATAACTTGGTCAATAGTCGCTAGCAAACTCACTAACTGTGTGAGCTGCTTGCTAACCACCAATAAACAACAGAAGAAGAAGACCAAGCTAAAGATATTTTCCTGAAACTTACCTATGATTCATATGCGGTGCATTATTTTTGTATATATTTACCATTGTATATTATATTTACTCAACTGCAGAGAGTATGAAGTCAAGTGCTCACTTCTGATAAAACTGCAAAAATGTTTAATTTCCTGTTGTTCTGTATTTCACAATTTTTGAAAGCTGGCTGTTTAAAGGGGCTACGGTATACACTCTGGCTCCCTCTGTTGGACAGAGGCAGCATTGCAGTGCCATCTATCAATTTTCTATGCTGCTTGTCCTCCAATGTCGGGCCGGAGCCCGCCGTTATTTTTAGAAATTATGGATTGTTTGCTTGCGCGAGTGTGTCTCTTACGGCCATTTTAGTGTGGCTTATTTCGTCGAATTTTCTTCAACTTTATGCTGCTAATATGACGTCATTTAAACAGACAGGGCGTAATAGTTGAAATATGGAGTGACATACTCAATGAGGCACAGTTGATGTTAAGTTCTTTTTTAACTGAAAAGCTAAAAAAAAATATTTGTTTTAGTCATTTTATTTTATATTGTAAAGTATTATGGCAACATCCACACTAAGCTTTTGGTTAGCACGTTGGCCAACACAGTAACACAATTTTTTTCCATTCATTGTTCTCGCAAAGGAAAAAAAAGCCATAACCACCTTCCTGTTTTGTCAGGACTTAATTCTTGAATTCAATAGTGTTCAATAGTGTAACCCAAAATGGAGGGCAAGACTGAGGAGCAGCTGGAGTCAAATATGAATACTTTTTAAATTTTCTTAGTCATCCATGAAAGCAGACCTATATTACTAATCAGCGCCAATTAAGAAGTTTTATCAGGGAGGCCAAATAGGGGATCACTCTTCTGACATTTGCCTAATTCGCAAAGGAAATAGATATGAAAATAAGTTGGAGAAATGAGATGAATATCACTGCGTTCAACTTTAAGACAATAACTTTCCGCGAGATTTCGTGTTTAACAGTTGATTCCGTTTTTATTGACAGATCTGCGCTAATAGCAGAGAAAAAGTGACAGAATCAGTAAATGAGCTCCATACGAGCGCCTAGTGTTAAACTTGGACGTTGCACCCACTAGTTGAGAATCACTGGTCTATGACTCTTCACTGCAGAGATCTTAAAATTGCCAGTGAAGGTTGTACAAGTACACAAACCATATCTTATTGGATTGGTTTTAGCTTTTGGGAGATGCGGGACTTGTAAAGTTGCTTATGTGACATGTTGAAAATGAGCTTCAGCAGGGCTGTGAGAGGTGAGCACGTTCCAATATAATGTACATTACTAGAACCTACCTCTAATTCCCATCCTATTCATCAAATACACATTATTCCTTCTGTTGTTTATTGGTGGTTAGCAAGCAAAAGTAAACAAATAAAGACATCAAAGTGCTTTTCAACGTTTTTAGCCTTTTTGCAAAATGAAGCAAAATAATATGCAGACCAGAATAGCCATTTAAATATGTCAATAATAGAAATAACATAACTAAACACAATACAAAATGACAATATTGCAGAAGACTTTTAAGAAGATTTTCGTGCGAGCCCCTCAAGTTATGAACAATATTGCACTGAACAAACTAGTCTGGTTTCCATGTGCTGTAGACACAGACCATCAACTTTGTGGCAATTATTATTTTCTTTGAGTCAACAATAGCTGAGCGAGGTTACAGTAACTTGTGAAGGTCTGTAAGCACTTACATTCATTTAAAATGACAATGTCCAACTCATAGGAACGTCAATTGGCTGTTATTATTAACGGTCTAAATGTCGTGATTGTAGGCGAAAAATTCTGACATTTTATTAAACACATTTCTAAATCCATGTATGATGTGTAGCCTTAGAAATTTACATTGGTTGATCATTTTTTCTTGGTCATCAAATGTCTAACTTTAGAACTTTGTAATTGTCTTGCCGCAAAATTCAAAGCGAAAAGAAGCGAGAGCTTTTTGTACTACAAAAAAAAGGCCGCCATCTGATGTGTGTGCCGAACACCTTGACCTACGAGAGGGATGGATGCACCGCCTCACACTGTGATGAGATGGGAGGTGAACGGGCAGGTTCACGCATCAGATAATGGGAGGAAAATGGTATTCGCAAAATAATTATTCTAACCTAAATAATGTTATTATTATTAACATTTTACAATTTTTTATTTCAACTTTGTTCCTGTGAATTTATGTTTAACATATAGCGAACGACACTATATTTACATATATATACACATACACACAGATATATACTGTATATTATGTAATTATGCACAAATTGTTACACAATGCAAGACATATTTCACAATAGCCACTCACTCATGCCCGTAAATAACATGTATGATATTCGTAGCTTCGTGGAAGATCGGCAACATCTCCCGACTCACAGCACAGTCTGCAGGCCGCTTCCCATGAAGATGAGCTGTATGAGAAATTTCAAGTACACTTTTCCCTGTCCTTGGCTGGGATTATTCTCGTACAATTGAGACATTTTTTCTTATTAGAAAAC
Organism: Dunckerocampus dactyliophorus; assembly: GCF_027744805.1. Lineage (NCBI taxonomy): Eukaryota > Metazoa > Chordata > Actinopteri > Syngnathiformes > Syngnathidae > Dunckerocampus > Dunckerocampus dactyliophorus. Next base: position 344,793 of record NC_072819.1, read on the forward strand.
AACTTTTTTCTTGTCATATTTTGAAGTTGGCAGGTCTGCACTGATACTGAAAGTCCTCCCTGCCTCTTCTTATCTTTATGGAGAAGTCCTCCACATGTCACCACGGCAGCCACAAGAGTCCCTGCAACAACTGAGTACAGAAATAAGATAGACCTCAACCTGTGGTAAGCTGAGCCGGGAAAAAGCGCAACAGGGGGGCTGAAAAGTATGCGGTTTAGCCCAGTCTTATTATTCAGTGATCTGGTGTTAAAAAGAGCCATATGAAGTGACCTCCAGTTATCCTGCAGCCGAGTGGAGCGAGCCAGGGGTGCTCACACTTTTTTAGCCTGCGAGCTACTTTTAAAATCCCAAAGATCTACATCCAGATTAAGATAATGTTACTTCTTCTGCGGCCGCCATGTCACATTTTCCAACTATTTCGGCTCTCCACAGACTTTGCAGCCGCCCCAAGTACAAAATCTAAAATGTAAAATATAAAAACCGTTTCTCCAACTATTTTTTTGTCAAATCCATCCAAGTATGTCATTTGACATGGACTTCTACGTTATAAACTTCATAAGTAAGTTACTCAAAACCAATGGTATCGCACAGCACTAGTTTGCGCACACAACTGGAAAAGTTTGATTTAACAAACATCTATTTAAGGTGAAACTTGGAAATAATTTTAGACTGCGCACATACTGAGCCATTGATGTTTGGTCGGAATCTGGCACCCTTATTAAGAATGGTTGTGAATTTCATGCTATAACAATATTGCTTCCACTTTTCAAATCAAAATGGCAGAGGCGGCTCTAATAATGTTAAAAAATGGATTTAGAAGGTTGTAAACTGGTTTTTCTTATGACTAATATGTAGGGATGTCCGATTCAATGTAAAACAATATACCTGCAGTGTGGTGGAATATACAATGAGGGCATGCACGTGAGCTCCTCAACGGGTAGAGGTGGTCAATACAAGGTCTTTCTACGTGCACTGCAGTCCTGTGCTGAGAGCACAAAGTGAACAACGTCTGCTGATGTTTAAATGTCGCACCATTTGACACTAAATGATAATATTGTCAAACTTTTTTCAGCCAAATGAACCACTTTATGATAATATATTTTCTCATTAAATACGAGCTAAATGTGTAACAGTATTACTCTTGATTTAAGAAAACATTTGAATGAGGTGTGGGGAAAAAAGCCCATTTTTGGAGATTTCAAAAAATTAATTTGTTTGACAAACTGCCATGAAAATTAATCCCAAATCCCAAAAAATCCCAAAAAACATTTCTACTGCATTTCAGCCGTGCCACAAAGGGACGAGCTGGCATCATGTTGGTGATTGTCGGGCACCATGACATGCAAAAAAACAAAAACTGAAGGAGCTAACAGGAGCTCCGTTGGCACGAATGCAAATGAAGTACAGCAAGGGACTATTTGACAGTGTAATGATGAGCTGCCTGGTTTTCAAATCATATCCACGGGCATATCGGTCACGAAATTCACAACCATTCTTAGTAAGAGTTCCAGATTCAACAGTCCAAATAAAAACGGCAAAAACGGTTATTTACAGTCGTCAAGAGCGCTTTGCTAACAGGAAGTAATGATTCCTGTCCTGCGGAGCATGGCAGAGATAGCTCCATTGATTTACAAGAATCCTCACATGTGCATGGAAATCATGTGCATTGAAATGCAGTATGTATGAAATACCTTCCACAGTCAAAGACAATCAAGCCACTATCAAATTTTCCAACTTTGTGCTTTTAGAATATTTTTTTCCACTGTGTTCTTCGAGCAGGAGGTAAGTCATGTTATATAAATTAATTTGTATTTAATTGAGTGAAGTAAGGTCCGTTTACTAAAAAAGACCAAACGCCTCATCCGCTAATGCAAAGGCCTCGTATGTATACACATTGATTAAGCATGTTCAGTATTTCAAGTTCCATCCACCCATTTTCTATACCGCTTCTCGCAGCTGAGGGCGCGGCTTCCACGATGCAACCGCATGTGGACAGTGAGTGAGGAGGCTGAGCAAAAAAAAAGAAGAAAATATTCACTTTCTTCTTAGTCCCCTTTATTCTTGTAATATTAAAACTTTTTTCCCCTACATTTACGACTGCATTTTCAAAATATCAGATTATTATTTTTTTTATTAATGTGGCCCAAGCTTGGCCACAGACGAGTTTCCTCTCATAGCAAAGAAACCTGCAAGAACAAATAAAGTCTTAAATTTATGAGAATAAAGTTATGTATCAAATGGGCCAAGGAATGAAATGAGTTGCAGAGCTGGAGAACTCGTACTGTACTTAATAGAATGAAATTAGCCTTCAGCACCCCAAAGTACAGATAACAATGGGGCTTACGCGACTGCGTGGAAGGATATTGACCGATATTGCATTTTTATGCCAATATCGGGCCAATAATATAGGTTGGCCGATATTATCAGACATTCTTGTCATCGCTCTAGCAGTCACAATTTAATCTTTGTATGAATTTTAATGATAAATTAAAAAAACAAAAAAGTCAGCAGGTCTCTGATCGCCACATCAGTGGTGTGGTGGTCAGCTGATCACCCACCGCAGTGAGGCTAACATCTATAATTTTTTTCTTGCATGCATTTCGTAATCCTTTAGTCATCACCTACGTTTTAGTAAGTATTTAGTTATTTGTTGTTTTGAATAGGAATAAGCAAACGGGGAAAACCCAGCTGACCTCGAGAGAGAGGCGCGGCATGGCTTTTTTTTTTTTTTTTATTGGCCCTCGGCACGTTCTAAAAATACAAAAATAATAAAAATAATACAAAAGCAACCGCCTCACGACAACAGAAACAAAGAATCAAACTATTTTGTCATTAAGGATATGCTTTGCCCCTTTACGTGTATAATTTCAATGACCCTTTTCGTCATTGTAGCAACTCAAAATGATTCTCAATAGTTTGTGTGGCCCCCACGAATCATGGAATATTTGACCTTATTTAGCATTAACTTTATTGCAACAACCTTATTGATTATGAATGATGAATGAAGGGTGTACCCTGCCTTTCGCCCTGCTACATCATATGCAGTTATTATGAGAAGAATGTTTAAGCTAGCCCAAAGCACTTTTTTTTTCTGTAATTGTATTTTGAAACATGCATTTTCTAATTTCAGGGTTTCATTTTGTTTAGTGATACAAGGTCAGGTGCAAAACCTGGCTTGTGCCGCCCCCAGGAAACCTCCAAAGTCAAACCCAATCTGTTCCATGACTGTGCAAGCACGGGTGTGCTGAACCTCTGTGGAGGGCAGACTGGACCTGTCTCGTCTTAAAGGTGCTGATATAGTGCGCATAATGCATGTCATCCATCTGCTTCAATTTTTTTTAATCCAAACTGTAGCAAATAGGTTCAAGGTTCAAGAGTTATGGATGTGGGTTAGCGAAAGAGCTGTCCATGGTTCTGAATTTATGTAATGCTCAAATTGTATCGCAAACGTCCAGTTACATTATAGTTGACATATCGTCAAATATACGGACAAATAAATGAGTGAACTTACTTTTGGCGTTGCCATGACGTGCAAAGGATCTCAATGATGCAACTCCATGATGACTGTGTGACTTTTTAACTTTTTAATTTTAAATTGATTGTTGCTGTTGTAGTTTAAAGTAAATCAACTTAAAGAATAGTTGTCATTCTTGTAATATAATTTTTTCCCAACCTAATTTTCCAAAAATTACAACTTTATTTTGTATCTTTGTGCTAGTTTTCCCCAGAGAGAATTTAGCAGTAGTTTGGGCGGGCAGTTGGGATCGGGTGTTCGGCATAGCAAATGAATAGCACTGACGCGAGGTGCATTCAGGGACATCGAGTCATTACAATATATGCACCGGCGGTTTAGCGGTACATCTCCTTCTCTCCCACTTCTCCATCTTTAATCTATCTAAGGAATTAAAACTCAAGAAAAAAATTCTGGCCCCACCCCCAAAAGTGTTCCTTCCTCAGCTCACTCCAAAGTACAGTAATCCCTCATTTATCGTGGTTAATTGGTTTCAGATACTTGCAGATTTCCTCTTAAAAATCAACATGACACCATGTGTATTGGTTGTTTCTGCAATAGGGAAGGCACACCATGCACACATTCCGACACGTCCCCTCTGAGAACAATGTGATCCTACCCGCTACATACTCATTCATCCTACATCCTACATCCTAATACATCCAAATGCGCTTAAATGTGCACGTGTGACTAATACAGAAACAGTAGCAGAAGAAGCGGAGGAGAGAGTGATCCCTGAAGACCCTGACAAATCATGTGAGCAAACATCGCTCTCCTACGTGCAGCCTTCCAGTTGTACCTCTCTGCGCAGTAAATGTCTCAAAGCTCGTGTGAAGTGACTAACACAACATGAAGTGAAAAGGCTGTGTCATCAGTACTTGAGACTCAGATGATCTCTTTGCAAATGGGACAAGAGGTCATTTTCTGAAAAGTGTAAGATACTCTTCCCCTGTTATACAGATTTTATTTGACTTCATTTGATGTTTTGTTGTTATGCATATTGAAAATGCAAGACCTTTTTTTTAAAGTCCTAATATTATGAGAAACAAACAAAACAACAAATAAAGTTGTAATTTTTGGAACATTAGGTTGCAGAAAAATATGTTTATGAGAACTGAGTCAAATGAGGTTATCAGAAACACCAACTTGATAGTAAGTGAAAAGACTCCAAACAACTCAACGGAACTGTTGTTCGCTGGCCCCGCCTCCCCACCCACCGTCCCAGAGACAAAGCGACTGTATGCCTGCCAAAAAACGGATTTGCGTTGCTTTGACTCGCACACGAAAAAATACGGTAAATGTTCCAAAGCCAATGAATCACCAACTTCACACACTTCCTCCTTCCTGTCGTGTGTGATTCTTCCATCCACATGATCCCTGCCCAGCGCGCTGCGCTTCAGACCTTTGCGTATTGATCTGCATGTTCATTATGGGCCTAGAATGGAGCGTATTTCAGTCGCCCTCCGCATGCATCGAACTAGTTCTCTTTTTCTTTAGCAGCATTTACACAAGGCCTGCATGTTAAGGCCTGAAGCTCCCGAGTGTAGGCTTTTTTTTGTGTCGAATACAGAAGATGAGGACTTTGATGAATTTGTTTGCAAACGGGTCTCACGTTGAATTTTTGCAGCTTCCTATTCCCCGGGCGTTAACAACATTCCAGGTGTTAATGCTGGCTCATGGCATGTGCCCTTGCTTGAGAATGGGCACATGGGCCATTTTTCCTCTGACACAAAAATGAAAGGAGGTGTTATCAGTAATCAAGCCAATTAACCTAACATGCATGTTTTTGGAATGTGGGAGGAAACCAGAGCCCCCGGAGAAAACCCACGTATTAGTGTGTAAAAATAAAAATCAAAGATAGAAATTAATTTTTAAAAATGACTTTTCTCATGTTTATCACTGTTGAAACATCATTAAAAAGTACTTATATCCCAATATAGTAGACATAAAAAAATGAAGAAAGAAGTAAAAGAGAAGTCAAAATGAATAGTAAAAATCCCAGCGATTAACTATACTTGCTAATGACTTCCTTGCACTTTCAATTAGATTAGTGTTTTCTGCATGTCTTTTTTTCTTAATTTTGATTATAAGTTGTGATGCATATTGTGACTTTAGAGCAGGGGTCACCAACGTGGTGCCCGCGTGCACCAGGTAGCCCCCCACGAAATTTTCAAAAGGCCAATTTCTCTCGAATATTGAAAAGACACATACTGTGGTTCTGAAAAAAATGTTTCTGTTCAATAAACGTATGTCATTAATTAATTAAAATGTTTTGCTGCTTCAGGGCCTGGATGTCATGAGTCACAGCTTCTGGCTGTCATAAAGTCGGCTGTGAGGTTTTAGCATGCCAACAGTTAGCATGTTAATTTCTATTAATTTCTAATGCTAACATTAGCATTGTCTTACAATCCAATGCACCATTATGATGGTTTTGAAGGTGTTATTGTGTGAATGTTTTTTTTTATATCAAAGAAATAAATAAAAATTAATGCATATAAAATCCTACACCATTTATTTGTCCACTTCTTATTCTGCCTCATTTTTTGTCCACTCCATAGAGTGGTTGTTTCGCAACCTGATGGAAATGTACCGGCTGTGTTGTGCTGATTTGGAAACCAACTCTCACTGGATCGGTCAAGTAAAGGTGATGCAAAACGCATAAAAATGGCTATATGAACTAAAATACAAATGAAATAGCTTACATGAATAAAACGATTGCAGTTGCATCTGCAATTATGGATGACTTTTTTTTATTTTTTTTTTTTACAAGCACAGATAAAGTGCACAAAATGTATATCAATAAACTTAAATGTGTGCATGTCAACATTTTGTCTTTCTGTCATCGCTGCACAAGAAACATTACTGAATTACAACTAGATTTATTTATAAAAAAGTGCTACTTTGCACATTTTCTTAAAATGCCTGTGCTTAATATTTCATCATTTTTCTTAAATGAACTATGATTTGTTTTTTTCTTTTATTCAATTTCAAAGGCGGAAAAAAAACAGTTTTTATCAAAGCCCTGAACTGGTCACCAGCCAATTGCAGGGCACTTCATATTTTTACTGTCCATGTCTCAGCGTTTACTGATAAAAACAACAAAAAACTCTCCAAACCAGAACAAAAAGTGTTCTCAGTAGGACTTAGTAATGAGTAGCTCCACCATTCTTGTATTCAGTCTTCATGTGAATCAATTAATTCCCAATTGCCCCGGCCTGTACCTTTGTGGAAAAGTGCCCCTGATATTTGTATAGTTTTTCCCATGGCTAGGCCCAGAGTTTTCCCTCTAAATTTGAGCCGCAGTTGTGCGTGACTCCTCGGAGGCATGCGTGCGTGCACATACAGCGCTCACTATTAAAGCGCTGCGTGGAGACATGATCTCCATCTCCAACCTCCATAGGGTGGATTAAATTAATTGACTATTTTGGTATTATTCATCAATTTTTTAAATTTCACTGGCTATTTTTGCGGCTGTTACCCACAGAAATTCGCACATGTGCAACAAGTCCACCTACAGACTCACTAAAACCTTATTTTCCAGATGTTATTACAAAACTTATTGTCAGTCAATTGTGGTATGAAAAATCAAAATTAAATTTTCCAGAAATGATGGAGTGTATCCTCAGTGTTCAGAAAGCAGATTCAACCATTTTAATAAAAAAGACAAGCAAAACAACAACAATTAAGCTTTAGTCCTTTGGGGACCCAAGGCAAACCCAGACATGGGGGGTCAAGGGCTGGACCTCTTCGTGACAATCACAGTCCTTAGAGAGGGCCTGCAGGCAGGAGCGAGTCGGGCTATGCTGGTTCCTCGAACATGCATAATGCAGGAGATCAAAAACAAGACCCCTATCACGACAAATTAAGGTGTGAAGCAATTTCAGCACAAATTGTGTGGGAGCTCTGAGAAGCTGCAGTGAGATGTTGCAATGTCATAGGGAAAAGTGGATTTGCGACGTCCTCCATCTGCTGTACAGAGTTGGAACCACAAGCCTCACAGGAAGTCCTATCATAATGTGTTTCTGAGCGAGGGCAAACAGGTAGCGCCGAATGTATCTTTTGTGGAGCATGATTGAAGTCACCGGAGATGAGGAGGAGGGACCAAGGTTAGAGAAAGTGCGTGTGCGTGTGCGTGTGCGTGTGTGTGCGTGTGTGTGTGCGTGTGTGTGCAAAGTTCTTTGAGTGTAAATGTGCTTTTTTTGTTCACCCCTCTCTCTCCTGTCAGCATTCCTGTGTCAGTGCCTTAGTCTTCTCTGCTTGTTTTTCAGCAGCTGGCTCCTCTCAATGCAGAGTAGCAGCACTTCTACTTAAGAGTTTCTCCCTGTTGTGAATGTAGTATTCTGCATTGGCCAGTAGGTGTCAGTAATCGATCGGTGAGAGACGCCTGCGCCTCACACCCCTTTCAACTGGAACCCAGCAAAGACAAGAACGCAAGGTGCATTTACAGGCTTTTAAAAATCGTCAGTATGTATAAAATATAATAATAATAACACTATTGCCACTATTGTAATGGTGGCGTTAAATGGCTTAACGGGTTTTGCAGCAGTACAATGATCCAAAAAAAACATCAAGTCCACCTCTGAATGGCTGAAGACTTTGGAGTGGGTCACACATTATGCTATTTTTCATCAATAAGTTTCAGAGCTCCCACAATATTGTATTGGAAGTGTGTTGCCGTGTTTCCTGTTGTCTGACGGCTGCTTTTCTCAATTGGTGGGTCGGGACCCAAAAGTGGGTCGTGGAGCCAAAATTAATTCGTGGTAATTGCAGGTGCATTTAGTGATTCAGAAAAGCCTAAGAGTTGTCAGCAAAACAGACTTCCAACAAAAAGAAGGCTCATCTCAATTTTGCCAGAAAACATCTTGATGATCTCCAAGACCTTTGGGAAAATACCTTTTTGGAAGGTGTCTTACTAATGGTCTACCTGTGTCCCTGACTGCAGGTCAGGTCAGTCCCATGAGCCAAAAAGGCCCCATAGGACGGATAAATAATCCTCCATATCCGCATCGCAGGTGAGGGGCATACTCACTTATGTGAGATATTATATATCTGACATAAGGTATCAAAAAATATTGTAAAATTCAGTGGTACCTTGGTTTTCGTCCCCGACGGGGGAAGCTCGTCATCGTCGTCCTCGCTGCTGGAGACACTCCACTTGCCGTGTTGGCTGTCCTGCAGGGGCCCATTGCACAAAAGTGGAACATCCTTAACTCCTTTAAAACCAGCCAGTTTTCAAAAACTTCAGTAGTGACCATTTTACTCTTCTGTCAGGAGATGATGCTTTATTCCGTCATGCCTGGTGGCTACGCAGCTGCGGACTTGTGTGTGTGTGTGTGTAACCTCTGGTGTGTGTTTAGAATACTACACATCACATTTTGAATGCATCTTCTGAATGACTTATATTTGTTTTAGTTCCCTAAACAAGCCTTTTTTATGAGAACTATCCCTTTATCATCTGTCTTCCTTCGCCATGTTATGTTATGTTATGTTATGAACACAAACGTGCATAATCATAACAACAGTGCAAGGAAAAAGTAAAAGCATGAGATACTGAAGTTTTTTTTAAGTTTATAGTTTTTAAAAGTTAAGTTGATCCTTGTCATTTTGCAAAAAGTTGTAATATTATTGAAATACTGTAATATTTTTGGAAGGTGTGTGTCCCATTACATCTGGCGTAAAAGTGATGCTGAAAAGGTTTCGCCTGGATAATCGCTTGAGGGAGCGGGACCGCGAGTTTAAACACGTACTGTAACCTTTGACAGACTACTCTTGCTGAGGTTTTTGCATTTGTTCACGATTTGACGACCCTACTGATGCCGCAGCTAGTGACGTGGCCGACCACGGGATTTCACTCTATGCTGTCGGTGCAATCTCTAGGGTCAAGGATTTAATATGAAATAGTGTATTTAGAAGGTCATCAACAGGTTTACTATGTAAATATTTCATTTATAAATAAGGAATTTATTTATTTAGGTCAGAAATTGCTGCCTTACATTAATAACGTGATTGGAATTACACTCGAAGGAGGAGGAAAAACAGCCATCTGAAGTTGCTGCCAACCAGAGAACCATCGTGTGTGCGTGTGTTGCGCAACGCCTTTAACGGCGCCGATGAAATTGAATGGTATTGTTTTACATGGTTAGATTTTATCATCCCCCAAATGTGAATATTTGTTCATTTCCTTCATCATCCATGAAAGCAGACCTAATACTGTAAATAACGGCGCTTGTCCTGTCTTTTTTGGTTTTGTTTTGTTTTCCTTCAAAAATAATAATATTCTTTTTTTATGATTATTTTTAATACACTTGCAAACATAAAAAAATATATATATAAACGTTTTTCATGTTGTCATCATGGTGTGTTGATCTTTTCCAAACCGATAGATCTCAATTTTAACGGGGTGGTGGGGTTGGGCTGGGGGGGAATCGCATTTTCACACAGGGTCGTGTAGGTTTAGATTTTTTTTTCTCCCTTAATAATAAAAAGTTTTGTTTGAAAACTGCATTTTGTGTTCAGTTGTGTTGTCATTGACTAATATTTCCGATATTCGGCATCAATATTGGATCAGGACACAGCCCACAGGATTGATGTTTGACAGAAAAATAATTTTAAACCTCAAGAGAGTGAAGCAGCGATGTTCGAACCGCGCTGGAGCGAGGGACGACTGCATATAGTAGACAGCACATACAAATATGATTAAAAAATATTCATTCACAATTTTGCCTAAGAATATAGCCATGGGTAAAGAATAGTCCCAAAATATCCTCTGAGAGATAATCATTATACGCCGCGTGTCTTCCCCCGACACTCCTTCCTTGATGCTAATCTGACAAAGCGTTACTGTGATTGTGAGCGGCTGAGGAGAAGTGTATGTGGACATGTCGGGGACTTAAATGTTCATTTATCGCTTTCATTCATTAGTTACGTGTATTTATATGCATTCCAAATTGTTTTCTGCATGTAAAACTATAATTGTACAACTACAAAAACGTTGCTCACATCCGTGTCAATTTTTATAATGTACCTGATCTGAAAACCTTGTTCAGCCAAGTTCCACGTGCAATAACTTGCAATGAGTCTCTTCCAGCGCTGTGGAGGAATTTTGGATACACACGAACGGAGAGGCGGCAGTGTCATTCTTGTCATAACACTGCAGCTTCCGCTGCACTAATTAAGGTTATTCCGATTTCTTAGTTGACGTTTCTGGAAAATCTTCATGCCTGGCTGAGAAAAGTGTATAAAGTGGCTGGTGTCCCTGCGCAGCGTGGTGGCAATGTCACATTGTGTGCTGCCATCAGGGGTCATGGGGTTGTCCACCGGAATGTTTACTACTTAAACATTGCTATTCCGCGCGGCACGTGAGTCAAAAAGTTTGCCCACCCCTGTTTTGCAGACTATTTTTGATTCTCGCGGCAACACCATTTTCATTTAAAATTTAAAAAAGTCTCGTATTATTTATTTACACCCCCCCCCCCCTCCCCACACCCAAATATAATTCCGCCCCCTCATTAATAACAACCGGAACTTGGACCCCAGGATGCGAGAGTCGATTCCTTGATTTTTTAAAATTATGTGAATTGTTTAGGAATGACTTTACTAAGAATGTCTCACGGGACTATTTTCAACCCGTTGAATTTGAACATAAATGTTTTGAAGTCTCTTTATGCAGTAGTACACGTACACAAAAGTGCTGAGCAACAAATGCGACGGAATGACTGATGAGGAAGACATCCACTTGGCTGATTTCTCTGCTGAATATTTTATGTTACAGAGAAACTGTCAGAAAAACTCAGAAGGATATAAATGTCCACCATCTGAGGCGTACGGGCCAGCCGCCGCCGCCGCCGCCGCCGTATCTTCACGACGTTGCGTCGAGTGTGCATCAAGTGTCATAAAAACCAAGTAATAACACACTATCACGCCCGCTGGAGTGCCTTCAACAACAACAGGAAATGGAAATCTGTTTTTTTCTCCAAAACAAGGGAAAATCTTGGGGGTGTGCCAGCTTGCTGGTATATGCACACTTGAGCAAATTTTAGGTATTTTTGCGTTTTCAAAGTGGATTTCTATGAATTTTAATTTTCTTCTTGTAATTATGAGTTCATTCTCATAATATTTGGACTTTATTCTTGTAACATTCTCAATTTTTTCACAACCTAATTTTCCAAACTTTTTCATATTATCAGAAAAGTATATTTTATTTCATAATTCAACTTCATGCTATTAAAATGACATTATTTCTTTTTTATTATTATTATTATTTTTTAAATAATTTTTTTAAATAAGCAGTGTAGTTAACAATAAGCCTGTCTCTCCTTCCTTTGCAACGCCCTTTACAGAGTGCAAGACAATTCAAACTTAGCGCCGGTCTGCAGGCAGACAGCTTCCAGAGCACAGGTCCTGCAGGTAGAAGCAAACTTTGCTCTTGTAAATTTTCTTCTCGCAATTCTAACTTTACGCTCTGTGCTATGAGGCGTTCAGGTACGCTCGTAATTGTGAGTGTTAGGCTCCAAGTACCTTTAGAAAGGAGCGATACGTCCGTTGAGATACAGTTCGAGCCTCGAGATTAGAATTTAACCATAAATTAGCCGCAGAGTTATGTTTCTGCAACATTGTGTTTTAGGTCTTTATGTGTTGCTGAATACAATGGCAGCAGGTCACATTGGTGCTCAAAAGGCATTGGTTGGGAAATTTACGACTTTATTCCCAAAATCTAATTAAAAAAAAAAAAATATGTGGCCCTCAAACTCCCCTCAAATATAAATAAAACGTTTAGAAAAGTTGTAATTTTACAAGAAAATGTTGTAATATTAACCGGGAAAATAATTATAATTTTATTATATTATTAAATATTGTGTTGAGATTAAAGTCTGCAAGGGCAGTAGGGGGTGATGTTGAGTAGCGCTTTGTCATAAGATAGATCTGAGTGTCATCAGCATAACAACAAAAATGAATGGCAAAATGATTTTAAAAAAATATTACAGAGGGGTGTCTTTGAACGCAACCCTTCATTGCTAAGTCGATCTTTAAGTGACAGATGCCATTGAACATATTGAGTTTTTATAGCAATGGGTTGGCAATCTCCAATCTCCATTTTTTCATATCTCGACTTAAAAAAAATATTTTCTGTTTTCGTGAATATTAACTTAGATTTACCCATTTACCATGCTCCCAACCCAGAGGGTGGATGTCTAAGGAGGGGCGGTCGCTGTGTGTGACTGGCCAATCACAAAGCGGACGGCAAAAAGGCATTAGCTGTAACAGAAAAGATTTTTCGGCTTTCTGGAATGGATTGATCGGATTAATAAAATATACACCAGTCGGCTTGTGTTCGTATCCGCGAATGTTGAAACACGTGGCCACCGCACTCCACTGTGCACACACACACACACACACACGCACGCATGTTTAACAGGTCTCTGACGGTATCAATAAAAAATATTTTTTTTCTTATAAAGTATTTGTATATATATATAGATATAGATATACCTTCGATTTCATAAATGGTTTTAAAAACCCAAATTATATATAATACATTATTTTTTTATTTATGTGTGTGTGTGTGTGTGTGTGTGTGTGTGTGTGTGTGTGTGTGTGTGGACAAAAATAGCTTCCTTTACTCCTCTTTCAAACCCTCTGCTTTAGTATATTGATTTTTTAAAATAAATATAAGGATAATAAGTATTACTTTTGAATTAATTTATATTAAATACATTTTGAATTGAAATATTATATTTTACATTAACATTTAAACTACACATTATATACACTCCTGAGCAAAAACGCGCAAGACTATACTTTTTGGCACACGTAACTAGTTCTCTTTTTCTTTTTTTTACAGTAATAAAAGAACTGAGCCGTCGTGTTTGATTGGCTTTGTAAAGTAACACTAAAAGCGTGTGCATCTGAGTCTTGTTTTCATGTGAAACTGATGAGGGGTAGGATCCACTAGCCACAGAATACAAACAAGCGCTGACGTGCAAGAGGGGCGATTGCACGAATTGAAATTGGCTAACATGACCTGGCATTTTTTATTAAGCCTCTCACCCGAGACTAAAAGAGGAGGAAGGAGGTTGTGCTTCCTAATCATACGTAATACTTGTGCTCGTGTGTGTCAGCACGTGTAGATGGTGTATAGATGGTGTGTAGATGGTGTATGGGTTAGACACAAGGTAATGGCTTTGGTAGACTCCGGTGCTGATGACAGCTTTATCGACACTAAAACCGCCGGGGTGTTAGTGAGCCCAAAGAGCATGACCGGATTTTCAAGAAGAATTTGCGCATTTGTGCAGAAGATTCCTAAAAAGCAATAGTTTTCTAAAAACAGCAGATAACAACCTTCATTTGGGCTGAGGAAGACATTGCTGAGAGGGTTCTGTACATCCCCAGTGTACGTGTTCCACATTTTTTCTCTGCTTAACTCACAGTATAACATCTGGCCACCTCACGATGAGATTTGTAGGAGGGGGCTGCGAAAGCCTTAAAACCTTCCGAATCAACCAGTCCTTCTTCTCTTTGGCCCAAAAACTGCATTTTGCGTTCAGTTGTGTTGTCATTAAATAATATTTACATTTATTTGATGATCTGAAACATTTAAGTGTATCAAACATGCAAAAAATAAACCAGGAAGGGGGAAAAAAACAACACGGCCGGGGGGCAAACGGGGCCCAACGCGGTGAATTAACGAAGACGTACATTTAATCCAACAAAAAAAAAGGAGTCACAGTCTGTAGATCAGGAAGACCTGGGTTCGAATTCAGTGTTTTAGCCATGCAGGGTTTGGCGAGTAATTGCGAAATAAAACATGATGATCAAATTCACCTTGAAGTAGATCCAGGAAGATGTTTTGTAGCTGCTTCCCGTGCTTCGATTAACCAAAGTACACTTTTCTGAGCTGAAGTCTCCAGGCCATAGCACTGGGATTCCGTGGCTGTCTTTTTAAAAATTTGAGCATGATCGGTTGAAAAAAAAAAAAAAGGCTATTTTTGTATTTAAAGCATGGAAAACCTACTTATGACCTTCCACGCGCACAAACTACCTCAACATATGTGTTTGTCCCTGAAATATGATTGTGCTAACCCTGATTTGCTGCGAGCATGTGGTAGCAGGTACATTCATGATAACATGTCGCATCGGGCCAACAAAAGACGCACGCACACACACACACACACACATTATGTGATACAGGTATTTTTGTATTTTTTTTTTTTGGGGGGGGGGGTCTTACCGCACCCTGCGGCAAAGCTTAAGTGGTGAACAAACGAGCGCAGCTTGTGGTAGGCTTTGGAATCACGCGCTGCAAATACATCCCTAGACAGGTGAAGTAGTGCACTAATATCATCTGAAGGGTTCAAAGTTTAAGAAAAAAGTAGCGTCTTATTGTGCACAGCTCATATTGGTGGTGCCGCTGGACTACCCAGCATGCCTTGCGGGCATTTGGAAATAACGGTTTTACACTGCAAGTGACAGCTCCACATGGAGGTACTGTATGTGACATGAATAAACACGTCGTTGCAACATACCGGTGTTACCTATTACATTTTATCATGAATGGTCACATTTGAACAAAGCCTCGAGTGCAGGGAAACTATTCTCTGACCACGATCTTCACAAGGACCTTGGTCAAACAACTAATAAATAACAGTTTACAACCAGCACTGGAACATTTATGAAAATAGAAAATGTATCACGAAATAGAAATAGTATAACAAACTGTATGAACATCAACAAATGTATAAATCTTATCAAGCATTATTTCAAGGTTTATAAACCTCCCCGTTTTAATAATATGATATTATTATTATTATTATTCTATTATTATAATACAAAGTATTTACGAGAAAAAAGCCATTCATTTACAAGAAAAGTCATACATTTCCGAGAATAGTCGTAAATTTACAGCTTTTTTCTTGGGGTTTTTTTGGTGTTAACTCCATCCCCATTTTCCTAATTCGTTGAGGTGAGAGCAAAGTCAGTCTTGTTCTTTTGTCTGTGGAATATAAATAACGCGACCCCTGGTTACTCAGACTAACTGTTTCATGCACTAACTGCTGTCTCCGCTAACAACTCAACACGAGGGACCCTGGTGGATAAATATAAGATATTTGAGAAGTGTCAGTTGTAAAATTACCACATTGTGGATGCCTGCTCTAGTTTTAACATCATTTTGGCAAGTGCAGCACCACCACCGGCTAACATGTTATAATGTGCTGTCCGAACTAGCTAGCTAGTTTTTTGCATTTGACTTTTTGACAAATCTATCTCGAGCTGATTCTGCTGTAAAAAAAACCAACTAACTTTTCCTGTGCTGACCTTTTCTTTTATCAGCTGGCAGATCTGTTAACGTGCTGAAGGACACTGTCGCGAGCTGGCAGCATGTGTCGAATCAACCGGCTCAAGAGGACATCTTGGAGGTGTGTACCAAATTTTGTGGTGATTCTGAATGGTTGTTTGGAGAAGTGTAAATATTTCTAGCCAAAGGCAGCTCTCATTGGAATTGCAAATCAGGTGACGAAAAGTAAAATGCACTTACTAACGTTATGTCATTGAATGTATAGCCTATCATAGCCACACAATGACTAAATGTCATTAAATCAGTCAAAAACAACAAATAAAGTTGTAATTTTTGGGTGCAAATTTATAAAGTAAGAATAAAGTCAAAATATTAGGAGGAAAAATTATTTGCAACCTTTAATATAAACGGCTAAGACTGAAATCGTGGTGGCATCCTGCTGGGACAAAGTCATCGCCTGCATGGTCGAACCTGGACTGGTGTCAAACACAAGCCTGTTGCTGTTGATGATCCAAAACACACCAGCAGTCCACCTCTGAATATACGCTCATCAACATGAGATTGGATATATGTTTGATTCTACAAAGCGTTAATTATTTCCAGTTTACAAGATTATTTACAGGCTATTGTGGATATATCTATAGGAGAGTCTGGATTTCCAGTCTTATTTCAAGTGGTATGGAGTCTTTCTTTTGTGCAAGATGGCGAGGAATCACCAGTCTCGGAGGATGTTCATTCACGTATTAGGACTTGGTGTCTTGATGTCAAATGCCATCATAATTTCAATATAGTGAGTAAGTGAGACGTGGAGGTATGTTTACATCAAGCGCACATTTGAGTATTGCATCATTCTAATGATTATTGTATCTAAACAAAAGCAAAACCTACTCAGGACCGCTCAAAGTCTTGGTCTCGATTTTTGAAATATTCCAAAAAGAAAATTTACAACAATTATTTAGGATTAAGTTTGGGATTGAATGAGTTATGAATCTCTTCACACTGACTGCATGTTTTGGGACTGTGGGAGGGAACCACATTACATGCAATAGAACTATCTATTTCTTCCTCTTCTCCCCTACTTCTTCTTATTCCACCTCATTTTTTGTCCTAACAGATGTTTCGTTGCACCAGGAAAGTAACTATAACAAATTACGTCTGTAGAGAAAATTGGCAGCCAGAAGTCTATCAGACTGTGAGCTCTATCATCGCCACTGTGAAAATAAAAATGATGTCTAATTATCACGAATAACGATCACGCTCCTGACTGTGTAGCCAACATGCTAGCCCAATTATTCTCCATAAAAATATTTTTGGAAACGAGAAGTAAACGTATGAATATTACATTAAATACGGCAATAATTTTAAGGTGATTGACATGTTTACTTTTGTTGTTGGCGGCGGCGGTCAAGGAGTGAGGTTTCCCAATTTTACCACACCAGGTGGCATCTGTTACATGTGCTTTCATTTCTTTCAGTAATCTTTAGAGTCATCATATCATTGGGATTTTGCTGAAGGAATCTGGTTCAACATTGAAGATTATCTTTGTGTAAAAAAGTCACATTTGCAAAATAGAGTATCTTGAAACTAAGTATTTACGGCAACTCATGCTTTGGTTGGCGCTCTATAATTCTACATGTGATGACATTTATGTAGCCTGACAATTTGCTAATTATGTTCGCTAAGTAGTACGTCAAAATGCATACAATGTGCACGAAATAATGATGATTTGTTAAATAATATATATTTTTTTTAAACTGTGAGCGTGAAGGGATTCCCTCGTTTATCGCAGTTAATTGGTTCCAGACCCGACCGTGATAAGTGAATTTCTGATTTCATTCTCGTCATATTACAAGTCTTTTCTTCTAAATTTGAAAAAATATTTTAAAAATATATGACAATATATTGCAATGTAGTAATTTATTGGTACTTGTATTGTATATTTCCTAGGTACCTTTTGAGTGTTAAGTTGCTGTGCGATGAGTTTAGAAAGTTTGTCCGAAGAGCATATTGTCTGTCTATGCTTGTTTATGACTTGCATGCATGTTTGGTACCTTTACACCGAAGAACTTGTGCATTCTTACAGTAGTCATTATTTCAAGGGTTTATTCTGGCCTTTTATTGGTTAATAAATTGCACTGTTCTACCCACCTTTGTGAATTAAAGTCACTGGTGGTGACCCACTATATTGTTTGACATTTATCTTGGCAGACCTGACGTGCTTGCAAATTTTGGTGAATTTTCATGCATGTTCAATTATCGTTATTTACAAAGGCTTGAGGATCGTGTCTTAAGTCACTGAGGATTGCCAATCACATGCTTTTGTTTTAACAAGTTTATGACGGGTTGTTTGTAGCAAGGCACAGATAGGAGAAAGTTGCAAGAGGCAGCATTCTGATAAAGAAAGTGAGAAACACTATTGAATTCAAGAAATAATTCGTAACAAACCAGCCCCCCCTGACAGTTCTCCACACCCGCCCCGGGGAGGGGGAAGCACTGCTTTAAGGTGTGTGATGACGCGATAGCACAGCAGCGACTCACTTTCTTATATCAAGTATGTAATGCATTAATTGTCTACTCAGAGATGGGTGAAGTAGCCAACAAAACAAATGTACTCATTGAAGAGTATTGTTACGTATTAAATAATGTGAGATTTCGAGAATACAGTTTATTGTCTTAAATTTACGAGAAAAAAGTACAACAGCAGAAATGAAAAATTGTTGCCTATGTTCATGAATGCGGAGTTAAGAATGATCCTTAAATCTATAAATAATAAAACAGACATTTTGACGTACCTCCATGACAAATGGCGTACCCCACTTTGGGAACCTAGGCTCTACGAGACATCGTGGCTTAGAAGATGTCCTTCCATGTGTGTGTTCACAGAGCCTTTCACCTCTGTCACAACTCACACACACACACACACACACACACACACGACTTGGTTGTTGGACTGCCCCCGGACGGTGGCAATGTTCACACACTCCCTGAGTACGTCATGCAGCTCAGAGAGCGTTTGGAGCTTTCTCATCATTTGCTTGATGATCGGAAACATTTAAGTGTGACTAACATGCAAAAAAACCCCAAAAGGGGGCAAAGACTTTTTCACACCACTGTATGTCAGGATCAACTAACTTGTAGCTTCATCACCATCAGGTCTGGAACAGCGATCATTTATTAATTAATTCAACAAACTGAAGCAGAAATGTAAAATTCCTTCATGAATTCACATTAGTTTATAAGCCCTAATATTACAGTTATGAGAAAGCCAAAATAGTTTAGAAAAAAAAACAGAAAAGGAAAAAAGCTGTAATTTTTACAAGAATGAAGTCCGGCGACCCCGGCCGGGCGCGACCCGCTCCGGGGACAGTGGCAGGTGGGGACGGGCGTCCCGGCGGGCGTCGCGCCTTACGGGTTCAAGGTGTTTTGATCTCCACACATTGCCAGGAAGGTCTTCAGATGTCTAGCGTTCCTCACGCCCAAAGTTTGAATAGTGTTACTAGGCGTGTCACGAGACTCAGTTATGATGAGGTCGGACGCAGTAAGATGAAATTTGCCACAAGTGGTTTGGCGTCAGGCCTTGCGGTTGTATCTGACACTTGACAGTGGAAGAGGAAAACGTGCCAAAAACTTGAATGACAGAGGCATAATTGCGTCACACAGCCTGGGCGCCAGCTGTGGAGTGACACTTTGAGAAAAAGAAGCACAAGTCACTCATATAATAGTTCCCATTAACTATTTGCATTGTAATTATGATAACGCCCAAAAGTGCTGCCAGTATTGCTGCAGTGCTTTGTTAATCATTGTTTTTATCACGTGTAGAGTACAAGTAATGTTTTTTTCTGCAAAATTTGGTGTTATTTTATTTTATTTTTTGGTGAACAGCAACATTTTTTTGTTTTATTAAGGTTTATTTGGGTTTATTCTTGACAAAAGGGGCCAAACACAGATTGTGCAAGAGGTTTCTATGCTCTAACTACGAAAATATTATAACCATGTTAAATGATCAGTCCTACCTTCAAAGTATTTTGCACACCCACTTTAATCTTCTTCTAAATTATATGATGTTTTGCAACTCTAAAATTGCATCAAATTAAAACATAAAATAAAAAAAAATATATATATAGGTCGTGCGCGTCTGCGTGCGTGTAGAGTGCATCCACTGCAATCAAATTAATCTCTTTTTTTAATCTAACCTAAACATTTCTGTGATCAGCTCTCACCTTGAGGTATTTTCATTTAAATGCATTACATTATTGCGTCCCTCACCTTTAAAAGCGTCCTTGAACGTTGATTGTTGAAGAGATTTACAAGTGAAAATTAGCGCAAGTGTGTAAAATGTATTCTCAGTAGGTGACACTACAACCTGAGCCATGGCACCGTGCATAACACGCATTATGAGCAGAAAATATGTCACGTCTATGCATCTATCTCCTGGTCTTCTTTTTTTTTTTTTTTTTTTTTTTTTTTTTTTTTTATTGTGACAGAACAACAGAAATATACAGAACGACATCAGCAAATAAATGTCCGTGACAACTATCAAGACGAACAAGGATAAAGGACAAATCAATATCAACAACCACAATGACAAAGCTGTCAATGACAATCAGACATAATAGCAGTCATGAAATGATGAACTATGACAGTGATCACAATGACAATACTGCATTGAAACAGTCACACATAATAGTAGTAATGAAATGATGAACTATGATAGTGATCACAATGATAATACCGCATTGAAACAGTCACACATAACTGTAGTAATGAAATGATTATCCATGATAGTGAATAGAATCAAAGTTACTGTAATGCACATCATTGTAAAAAAAAAATATACATATACACACATATATACATACATATATATATACATATATATATATATATACATATATACATATATATACACACATACACCGCACATATATATATAGTCATACTGCTGATATCACCGTCGCTGTAATAAAACCAACAACATAATAACACCCTGGTTAACTCAGTGAGTAATGTGGGGAAGTACGTATGTACTGTGAGTGTGCATATGTACAGGTATCTCTGTATGTGAGGAAGACTTCATATATATGTAAAGGTGCAGAAATGTGTGGGCGTGTGATTGTCACTGAGAGTGCATGAAAGGAAAGGGGCCGCCTTCCACCTCCCAGAGAGCCCCGCCCCAAATAGCAAGGCCGGGCCCCGGCCGCCAGAAGGCCACCAGGCCCATAGGGGCAGGCAGCACAAAGATCAGTGCCCCAAGAGCCAGCCCAGAGAGCCCCCCCCCCCGGGAAGACCAGTAAGGGGCCGAAGAGAGGTAATCCCAGCCAAGGACAGGGCGCCAGCGGGCCGGAGGACTGCCAACCCCTGAGACCAGCGAGAGATCACACCCCACAAAGGCAGACGGGTACCGGGGGCCACAAACCGGCAGGCCCAGAGACGCCTCCACAGCCGGAAAGAAGCCCGCCCGCGCCGGAAGCGCCAATTCCCGCCCACCGCCACCCCCACCCCCAGGGAGCGGAGCCCGGCCCGCCCCGGGCCAACCCCCGCCCGACCCCCGACACAGGGCCGCCCCGCCAAGGGATGCAGGAGGCACACCCTCCACCCACCCGGCGGAGGCACGGGCGGCAGAGATGTATCGCCCAGCACCTGACCCCACGGAGCAAACCCCTGTATGCCCCCCCCCCCCCCCCCCCAAAATAAATAACTAAAATAAATAAATAAATAAAAATACACACACGCACGCACATACACACTCCTACGCACCCACACACACGCACATAAACACTCCTACGCACAAACACACCCCTATGCACACGCTCATACACACTCTTACTTACTCAAGCGCGCACACACACACACACACACACACACACACACACACACACACACACACACACACACAGTGGTCGACTGCCCGACACCCGGAAGCCCCACCCTATCCCCCGTTGGTAACCCAAGGAGCAGCGGAGCCGGGGACCCCGGGGTCCCAGACATACGATCCAGAACCCAGGGGCGGAGAGCGCAGACCGCCGGGGAGCAGGAAGACACCCGGCCACACCCCTCCAGCGGTAGGACGCCGCCAGCGAGGCAGACAGGGGAGTCAGCGAGGAGGAGAGCGGGAAACTGAGCAGGCAGGCGGGAAAACGGGCGAGCAGCCAGGCGAACCACCACACAGCGCCAACCGACACCCGCGGGCCAGCAAACCCCGAAGAGAGAGCGGGAGCACCGCACCCCAAGCCGCAGGGAGGCCAAGCACCAGAGCCGAGAAGGCGAGACCAGCAGCCGACCAGCCGACGGCCCCCACAAACCACCAGAAGCCAGACCAGCCACATGCCACCAGAACCGACAGCGCACCACCCGCGCACCGGAGCCCCACCCCCGACAAGCCCACAGACAGACCGGGGGAGGCGAGGACACAGACAGCGGCCCGGCAGCGCACAAAGCGCAACGGCGACAGACGCCCAAGCGCCCGGCAGAGCACGACCCCCCCCAGCGAGCCCGGCCCCAGGGCACCCTCCCCCCCACCCCCACCCCGCCACCCAGGCCCACAGTACCCGCAAGCATGACCAAGCCCCAACCCACCAGCTGGCCCGGCGCCCCAGCAGCCGCCACAGCGCAGCAACCACCGGCCGCCGCGACAGCACACGGGCCACCCGAAGCACCAGCACCGCCCCCCGGAGACCGCCGAACCCGCCCCAAGAGCGCAGAGGCGCCCGCGGCACGTGTCAGTCCGGGGGGGGCACCACAAGCCGCCCCCCCCGGCGCAAGCCCCGGCATCAACAGGCCCCAGAGGGCCACCCCAGGGAAGGGCAGGCGAACCAGACAAGGGCACCCCACAGGCCAGGCCGCCCCGGGCGAGCCACCGCAACGGCCAGGCCCCCGGCCACACCGCTGACCCTGGCGGGCAGACGCCGAGGTGCACGAGGCACCCCAATCCAGCCCGCCCCACCCGTGTATGTGATAAGGTGTGATAGTGTCTATGATGCAATTAAAAATAAATAAATAAATAAATAAAATAAAATAAAAGAGGATGGTGTATCTGTGTGCATGTATATGGAGTGTATGTGGATGATAGCTAATGATGCAATTAAAATCGGGGGACAGCTGCCGCTCGGAGGGCCCCTCACCTGGCCAGCCCCCCCAAACCCTAAGTGTCTACTCTGCGATTAAAATTGGGGGGCAACAGGTCAGTGGCACAGCAGGAGCAAAGGAGCCCCGCAAGGCAGCTCCCCTCCCCAATCACGCCCGACCGTAGGCCACCCCCCAATGTCCTATATATATGTGAGGTGGTGCAGTGGCACAGGAAGGACGGGGGCCCCACACCCCAACGCCGCCCAAACCGAGCAGGGGGGGGACCAAGGACACATGACCGACCGGCCGCCCACCACAGCCCAGGCTCGGGCGTGCCACAGGCCGCAGGACACACCACAGGCCCTACCCGGCCCGCCAGGATGCCCAGTCCGGCCCACCCAACCCCCCAGAGGCGATACCCCCAGCGCCCCCCAACACCGGAGCCCCACCGGAGGTAGCGCCCACAGCGCCACCCCCAAACCGCCAAACACCACGGACAAGCCACACGCCCCCAAGGCAGATCCGACCGCCACCAGGACAGCGGGAGCCGCGCCCACGCGCCCCCCGCATGCCACCACGGCCGGCAAGGGAGCAACACCACGACGACCACAAGAGCACCGGACCCCACATAGAGCGGAGCACGGCCGCACCCATGAAGCACGCAGGCCAGAGGCGCCAGGGAGGGACAGAGAAGCAAGCACCGCACGACCGGGCCCGCGAGAGGAGCGGCCCCCCGCCCGGCGCCCAAGCAGATGCCCCCGCCCGCCCCGCCCCCCGCCACGCCACAGACCGGCCACCGCCCCACCCCCCGCCCATCCACCAACACGCCAAGGGGGAAACCCCGGAGGGAGGGAGACAACCGCCGGCTCGGAAGCAAGGACCAGCCTGACACCAGCAGGCAGCAGGGACCGCCAGCCCGACCCCCAAGCCCCCGGCCAAAGCCACCCCCCGACCGCCCCACCCCGGAGCAAGCATCCCCCCGCCGATCCCGGGAAGCACCACGCAGATGGACACCACGCCGCCCGCCCCCACGCGCAACCCGCCCACGGCCCCCACACGCCCCACCCACCGAGCCACAGCGGCCCCGTCCCTGAGGGGAGAAAGCAAGGGATCCCCCCCACCCCAGCACCACGCACCCCCCACCCCGAGCCCAAACCGCACATCCGCGACCCCCACCTCCGCGCCCCCCGTCACCCGGGGGACAGCCACAGGCGCCGGAGGATAACAGGCAGCTCCCACCTATCACACATACACCACACACATAAATCAGTGAAATAAAATAAAATAAAATAAAATAATTAAAAAAAAAATTAAAATAAAATAAAAATAAATAAATAAAAAGGGGCAACCCAAACCACCCTCCCACCCAGGGGAGATGGCTCCGCGGGGGCAGCTGAGCTCAGGCACCCGCGCCCCCACCAGGGGGAGAGGCCGGCCCCCACACCCCACACCGGACGGCCCCACGCGGAAGCCGAGCAGGAGGGCCCAGGGCAGTCCCCGCCCCACCCCCAGAGGCAAAGGAGGCGAGGGAGAGCCAGCGCCACCAGCCGCACACGGGCCCCCCCAGCAGCAGTAGGCGCCCGGCACCCGCAGGATGCAGCACCCCATCCACCCACCACCCCGGAGGCCAACCAACGCCGCCCCCTGGGCGACCCCTCCGACCCCGCCCCCGCCCCATCACCCGACCCGGACCCCTCCCCACCCCCACCCACCAGCCCCCCCAGGCAGGCAGCCCAGCAAAGAAGACCCGGGACACCAAGCCCGCCACCGCCCGCCCCCGAGGTACCAGGCCCACCCAGCGACCAGGACCACACCCCACGCCAGATGAACGAGACCCCCAGGGGCAGAGACAGATGCCCTCACCCCCCTGAGAGTCAGGTCAGGGAATTAATTATTGGTGCCCATATAGACTGAAATTCTGACATTTGTTCTTTAGATTCAGCAGACATTCTCTCCATAGCTATATGATCTAACAAAAGATTTTTGTAAAGAGCTATGTTCACTTTCTTCCTTGATTTCCAATTGATGAGAATGGTTTTCTTGGCGATGCTTAATGCAGTGATGAGACGCTGTGTTTGATTTGTTTCTACATCAATTGTGGAGAGATCGCCCAGCAGGCATAGTAAAGGGGAGGTAGGAAAGGAGAACCCAAGTGCCAAAGATAGGTACTCACACACTCCGTGCCAAAAATTGTTAATGGGAGCACAGGTCCACATGGAGTGTAAGTAGTCATCTATTCTATGGTCTGAGCAGTGTGTACAGATGTTAGTCAGTTAAGCCCATTCTAAACATTCTATGTCCTGTGTAGTGTACTCTATGAAGGATTTTAAACTGAATCAGCTGTAGGTTGGAATTATTGATTAACCGGGAAGCATTAAGACATATTTGCTTCCAAAATTCAGGGTCACAGCTTGTAGATAAATCTGAGCTCCATTTGGAGATTGGTACTCCAATTGTGTTGTCATTTTTTGAAAGTAGAACATATAATTTAGATCATGTTTTAGGGGCAGATATTTTTAAAAATTGGTCAATAGTGGTATTGCTTTCCCATGATATGGTCCTGAAACTTGCTTTAATTATGGATTTAATTTGTATATATTCAAGAAATTTGTTATGATTTATTCCATACTGTGTAACAAGGTCGTTAAATGAGATAAAGTTGTTTCCTATAATTATATTTTTCATACAACTTATTCCTTTTTCGTGCCATGTTGGGAAATTTAATGGTTTCTTTTTAAGCAAGATGTCAGGATTATTCCAGACGGGAGTGTATTGGCAAGGAGTGAGCGAGAATTTTGTTATTTTTAAAAATTCCCACCAAGCTGTCAGAGTGTTGCTTATATTTATACTTTTAAAACAATTATTTTTTCGGAGGATTTGGCTAATGAAGGGCAGGTTACAAATTGGGATTTCGTGGCTAAGTGATTGTTCTATGTCTGGCCATAAATAATCCAATGGGTTAGGGTTGATCCATTTTAAGATATACTGTAACCTGTTTGCAAGGAAGTAGTTGGAGAAGTTTGGGAGTTCTAAGCCCCCATATTCTTTAGATTTTTGTAATGTTTTGAGACTTATTCGTGCTGGCTTATTTTTCCAAAGAAATTTATTTATATATGAGTCTAATGACTTGAACCAAATTATAGATGGTTTAGTGGGGATCATGGAAAATAGATAATTAACCTTTGGTAAAATCATCATTTTCACGGTGGATACTCTGCCTGTAAGTGAGATGGGCAAGGTTCTCCAACGTGCAAGATCATCCTCTATTGACTTCAATAGTGGAGTATAATTCAAGCGGATCAGGTCTGACAGGTTGGAGGAAATGTTAATACCCAAATACTTAATGTTCCCTGAACACAGTGGTATAGAGGGGGTGCTCTGGAAACCAAAGTTAATGGGCAGTACTGTGGATTTAGACCAGTTAATGGAGTAATCTGAGAAGGTGCTATAATTGTTAATGAGTGAGATAGATTCGTGAAGTGAAGAATGTGAATTATCGAGGAAGAGTAATACATCATCAGCATAAAGGCTTATCTTATGATGAACATTTGTGGTGTGGATCCCTTTAATATTTATATGTTGTCGAATTGCAGCTGCAAGAGGTTCGATAAAGATAGCAAATAGTGAGGGAGAGAGTGGACACCCTTGCCTAGTACCTCTTTGTAAAGTAAATTCTGGAGAGATGTGATTGTTGGTCCGAACAGAGGCCTTCGGGGTGTTGTATAGTATTTTAATCCATGTTCTGAATGAGTCTCCAAAGCCAAATGTTTGTAGTGTTGCAAAGAGAAATTTCCAGTTTACTCTGTCAAATGCTTTTTCAGCATCTAATGAGACAATTGTGGTTTCTAAATTATGGATGATAGAGTAATCAATCAGATTGATTAGACGGCGTACATTGCTAGTTGAGTTTCTCCCCTTAATAAATCCTGATTGATCAGGGTGTATTATATGAGGGGTAACTTTTTCCAGCCTTATAGCTAACGCTTTGCATATTATTTTAAGATCTGCATTAATCAGTGAAATTGGACGATAACTGGAAGGTAGTGTTGGGTCCTTATCCGGTTTCAGCAGGAGACTGATTGTAGCTGAGTTCATGGTTGGAGGCAAGCATGAACTGTCTTTAATTTCCAGAACCATTCTAAGAAATATTGGAGATAGTAATGGCCAGAATGTTTTATAAAACTCGGCAGGGAAACCGTCAGGTCCTGGTGCTTTATTATTCGGCAACCGGTGTAGAGCGTTATGGAGTTCTATTCATGAAATGGGTACATCTAAGTTGGTCACCTGTTCGTCATTTAATTTTGGTAATTCTATGGTGTTGAGAAATGTTTTGATATCTGGGAGAGATGGTTTAATCTGAGGTGTATATAGATTTTTATAAAAGCTCCTAAAGACAGAATTAATTTCTTCCGGGAGGTGAGTGATGTGACCTCCTGAGTTTCTAATGGAGGAGATAGAGCTTTTTTCTTTATTGACTTTTAGTTGGTTAGCTAAGTATTTTCCGTGTTTATTTCCATGCTCAAACTTTTCCAAACGTAGTCTCTGCAGTTGGAACTGAATTTTCTTGTCAGTAATTTCTTTTAAGTCTAGTTTCAGTTTCCTTAGGTTACTTAGGATATGCTCATCTTGTGAGTCAGCATGAGCTGCTTCGAGGATTTGGATTTTTTTCTCCAACTCTGATTCTAGTAATCTCTCTTTCTTTTTCTTATATGATGAATAGGAAATGGTTTTTCCGCGCATTACTGCTTTTGCTGCCTCCCACAGAATACTAGCCGAGACACCGGGTTGGTCATTGAAGTCTAAAAACATTGTCCACTCTCTTTCAAAGTATTTTAGGAAGTCTGAGTCTTTTAGTAATGATGTATTTAATCTCCAGCATCTAGTAGGAGCGCTCATAGTTTGGTTAGTGAGAAAAAGAGAGACTGGGGCGTGGTCACTAATGGTGATAGGGTGTATGTGAATGTTTGAGATGTCTGATATGACTGAGTTGCTTGTCAAAAAGTAGTCAATACGAGAGTAGGTGTGGTGCACTGGTGAGAAATAAGTATATTCCCTGTGAGTAGGGTGATAAGAGCGCCAAGCATCACAAAGACCAAAATCATTCATGTATTTCTTCAGTATCGATGTTGATTGAGACTCATGATGTCTCCCAGCTGGGCTAGACCTGTCCACTTCTGGGTTAAATACTAAGTTGAGGTCCCCTCCCGAGATCATACTTGTATCCAAATGTGCAGAGAGAGAAGAAAAGAAGGCATGAAAGAAGGAGGGGTCGTCAACATTAGGACCATATATGTTGGCAATGCAGAAATGTACATTATCAACAGATATGTTCATAATTATATATCTCCCTTCTGTGTCTGGAATAGTGTTGTGGAGTGTAAAATTCACCCTCCTGTTCATTAAAATAGCTACCCCTCTCTGTTTGGAGTTGTAACTTGCTAAATATGTGTGTGGGAACTGTGGTGAGTGAAGTGTATGGACAGCTGACTTGGACATGTGAGTCTCTTGGAATAAGACAATGTCTGCTTGGGTGTTCTTCAAATGGTTAAAACTTTGTTGTCTTTTTTCTATCGACCCAACTCCCCTGACATTCCAAGTGACAAACTGTAGTGAGTTCATCCTAGACTAGCTTTAGTGATGTGTGTGAACAAGATCAAATGCCAAGTATGTGTACCTGGAAGTAAAAATCATGGGAGTATATACAGTACATTTAAATGTATGCTTAATTTGTACATAGGCAAAGTGTAACATAGTAATCCTGAATGAACTAAGCCAACTAAAGTGAGGACGTGATGTGGGTTTATGCATAAGTGAGATGAGCGTGCTTGTGAGTAGTTGTGATATCCATATCAATAGTAGAATATGATGTGTATGTGTAGGAGAATGCGTGCACGTGTGTGTATTTGTGTGAATAGCTTGAATTTGGTTGGGTTTGGACTTTGAGGGTGTATGATGTCACTGTGAGGAGATGCTGATGAAGGAGACAGCTGGCAGACAAGAGGATATGTGACAATATGAGGAGGGGAGAAAACGTGAGACAGAGGGGGGAATAGAAGAGGAAGAAAGAGAAGAAGAAAAAAAAGGACAAAAAAAGAAGAAAGGCTGTGCATACATACAGTGGGATAGAGAGAGAAAAAAAACGGGGGGGAGGGGTAAAGTGGAAGCAGACAGTAACATGCAAATGCTACAGGTGTGTGCGCTGCGAGATAGAACGAAAAGTTACCTGGTTGAGATAGATCATTAGTTACCATATCAATACAGCCACGGTGTTACTTCCCGGTTGCGGTAAAGTTGTCCATTAACGAAGAGTTTATCCACCGTGATGACAGCTCGGCATCCCTCGTTGATGAACTTCCTCCGAACAGGGAATAGGCGTCGGCGCCTGTCGAGGATTTCTCGGGGGAATTGATCGTTGACGCTGAAGTCCGTCCCCTTCAGCTCCCGGCCTCGGCCCTTCACCTGTTCCTTCTGCTTGAAATGTTCAAATTTCGCCACGATGGGTCTCGGCCTACGGTTCTCTGGCTTCTTGGCTCCCAGGCGGTGAACGCGGTGAAAAGTGATGCTTTGGATGGCGTCCGCTGGGAGTTTGAGTTGTTGCGCCATGAAGGCCCTCACCGATTCTTCCGGGTCCTCCTCAGATTTTTCGGGAATTCCGGCGAAGACCAGATTGTCCCTCATGCTCCGGGCCTGGAGGTCTAAAATCGTCTCCTTCATGGTCTTGTTTTCCTGGACGAGTTGTGAAACTCCGTCGGTGAGGGACTTCACCGACTCGCGGAGGGTGGCGTTCTCCGTAACCAAGGAGACGATCTGGTTTTGGCTGAATTCCAGAGATTCACGGATGGCCTGGAATTCTTTGTGAAGTACCTCGACGAGAGCGAGGCGGCCGTCCAGGCAAATCAGCCTCTTGTCGATGGACTCAAGGATGTCTTTGATGTCAGTGCCTGGCGGAGATATTCCTCCAGGTGAGTCTTCTGGACGGCTCCGTTTGGGGTTTGGTGTCTTCGGTGATTTTCCCATAACTACACGTTCGAAGCACCCGTCGATGTACTCCTCCAGATCTTCCAGTTTGGGTTGGTTAGGCGTCTAAGGTGTTTAATTTGCTGGTTTTGTGTCGAGATACTTTGCGGATGTTTTAATAGTTGATTGTTTGTCTTTTTTTTTTCCGAGCGCTATGTTCCGCTTGTCTGTATTCCGCGCGTCACGCACACTCTCGCGAGATTACAGCATCACGTCACGTCACCTCCACATCTCCTGGTCTTCTAACAGAAATACAAAAATGACAATTTGTGCCATCATGATGAAGCAAAAAGTCATATGTAATATGACAAACAAACTAGAAGCCATCACAACTAAACTAGCTAATAGAATAGCTCACTTGCATGCACGTTTATGCTCAAAGACTAGATAGGACAGTTGCTATAAAATAGCAAACAGCATATCGAATGAAGAGATTTCAGGCTGTACCTTCTCTATTGTTTGTATGTGTAGGTGGATGTTAGAGACCTTGTGCTCCTTCACCTTCAGTTTGAGGAGCAGCACGCTTTCTGTCCTTCTGGCAGATGAGGAGCCCCAGGAGGAGGTTGGGGTGGCGAGCTTATCAGTGAGCTATACGTTTCCCCAACTCGTATTCTCCATCCAGACTCCTGACACGCCCAAGCTTAATGTCTTCATTCATTACACAAGATGTGACCTGACATATTATTTTGAGGGAAGAGCTGATGTAGTATTTTATTTCGTTATTATTCCTTCCTTGCCATCTGCATCAAACTCCCGCAGCACAACAACAGCAAGCCAATAGCAATGAAACTGAAATGCAGAAACGCAAGCTAACAAGGAGGCGGTACTCCTGCGAGTGAAGACGCTCGGCCTCCGCACACAGTATTATCGCCCGGGGCTTCCGTGCGCACCGCGGCGGCCCTCCTACTCGTCAAAATTTAATAGCAAGTAACAACACATGCTGGGACAACGTCCTCCGAGGTTTTCACTTGTTTGGTGCCCAACGAACGATGGGGAAGTAAAACATCTTCCTTTAATTGATCAAAGAAAAAATAATTTCCATTATTTCATTTTTTTTTAAGTTTTATTTTGAAGAGTGGCCGGATTCCCGTATGTGTAAAATTAAAACAAAATGTAGCCAACTTTAACACGAAAAAGCCCATCAGAGTTAGATGGTTCGGTATGGAATACAGTGTTCCCTCACATCCCCGCAGTTCACAGACAATATAATTATGTATTACGTATTTGCCCTAATGAGGGGAAGCATGCAGCAGCAAAACAGCCCCAGACCATCATACTACCACCACCACTTTGTAAACTTCAACTGCTTGTACTGCTTCTTAAAATGGCAAATACATTTTGACAATGTTGTTTTCGGCAAACCCAAATAAGCTCGTTGTAAGTTTTCTCATAGCTTATGTTTGGCTCCTGTCAAATGAAGAGCTACCTGGTCTTCACGGACTCGTGTGCGCCAAGTACTCTGTCATGAGTTGATTTAAAGGTAAGGTATAAAGTTAACATTGGGGTGTTGGGCACAGTGTTCTTATTCTACAATCGCCATTCAACTGTACAGCAGAGGGCGCTAAGTGATATGACATGTACAAATGTCCTTTCCATCTTGCACTGTGCTTTTGGGGAGGTGCCTAAGGAGCATGCAAGGGAGAGGAATAGAATAAACGTGGCTCCTGACTAGTAAGTTGCAGAAAAACATCAACTGCTTGTATTGTTTCTTGAATAATTTGAATGATTAAAGTTGCAATATGATGGGAATCAAGTCCAAATATTATTGGAATAAAGTCAGAATTATCGTGTATTTATTCCACACACACATACTGTAAACAGCTCTCAGGGCAGATGAAAATGAACATCATCATAAGGTACTTTTATCTGATCGCACATACACAAGCACGCGTTTACCAAAATAAAGCGCACATCCAGCTCCAACAACATCAGATGCTATTCCTCTCGCAACATTTTGATGCTAATTTTAAGATAATGGGAGTCATCAGCGATTGCTCCAATAGTGTGGTTTGATTGGTGGAGTGTGAATTTTATCTGAACCCTGGTGCGCACCGAACAAGCGGAAAGAGCACATGAAGAGGTAGGCCTTGATCCACTTGCAAATGAACGCTTCATTCACTGATTTTTCAAAGGTTACAATGGAATACATCACATGAATCATCATTTCACAGTTCCACATGTCCAGTCTCTTTAAGTTTCTATTTCTTTCCACATTGTAAGGTAACATACTCCAGTAACACATTATTTTAACGACAGAGAAGGCGCTTGTCTGGTGAACATGCACCAATGATATTTCCTTGTTTTTACTGTCATTGTTTTGTAAGAAATTTGGGGATACAGTAATCCCCCATAGGAAATGGCTGGTGTTCCCATTCCACACACTAGTCTTACTCACTGTTTTTTTGTTTAGTTTTTTTGAAAGAAAGAGCTAAAAAAAATGTGTGTTGCAAAGGCATTTGAAGGCCACATTTAAATAAATGAACGTGCTTTGGCTTTGTATGACTTACGTCGCTCAACATGTGAAATTGGTGTGCTCGACTTTTAATTCCCTGAAAAAAAAAAAATATTACTCACATAGGGGTGGCAATAATTAGTTCCTCCAAAACACAGTCATATATTCACTCACACACTGACGAACATGCATACTCCACACAAAGATGCCCAAGCGGCGATTCAAACCCAGATCTTCGAGATCTCCTGACCTTTTGAATTTCCCTTTGGTGAACTTAACAATGATGACGGGTGTGGCATTGTTGTATGCCATAGAAGTCAAAATCTTTCAATATTTGTAGTCGTGTAAAGTTAAGTTATTTAGACTTTTGGTCTGTGCGTCAGTGTGACTTAATAATTACATTCCTGTCGTGAGTTGATTAGATTATAGCTTATTCGCTGACATCAATAAATATCTTTGAGTCCTGCCGGGACCACCGATGAATGTTTGGGGGCACACATAGACAAACAACCATTCACTCTCATATTCATACCGATGGACAATTTATATTTGGCAGCACGTGAAAAATTCAAGTCATCAACAACATTGCAATAACAAAAACGCGAAAATGTTGCCTTGGCAACCCAAGCTGTCCTTCCCGGTTCCCACATTAAGCATAAAAAATACAAATACAGTATAAGCCATTAAGACCACCATTCAACTTGTGAATGTAGTGTTCTACATTGGTCCATTATGTCACTACCAAAGTTTTTATATGTGGCTTCTTATGTACTACTTCCTCTACTACGGCCTCATTGTTTATCCTTTTTCTGCAATGGAGCTGCTGTAAAATTTAAAAAGTTGTAAATTTACGAGAAAAAAGTCGGACAAAGTTGTAAAGTTACGACGTTGCAAAGTAGCCAACTTTATTTGTTTACAATAAAGTGTTTGCCCCCTTGCTGATTTCTTTTTTTTTTTTGCATTTTGCCATTTTAGCAAAAGTTGTGGTTGTTAACTGGAACACGCGCTAACTGGGGTGGGTGTTAACCGAGGCACCACTGTATGTTTGTCCAGGAAAAAATGTCATTTGTTTTGTCAATGCAGACCTGTTGAGATCATTTCTCAGCTATGCCACCATTCCATTGAGCGGCTTGGACGCCAGAACATGCAAACTCCACACAGAGATGTTCCAAGATAGAGTCAAACCCAGAGCTTGTGAGATGTTTAAACAAACAAAAGGCTATATTTTTAGCAATTAGCGATTAATTTGCATAAAAATTGCTTGGAACAAGCGGCAAAGTGCGAAGACGGCGTCCCCTCCTCTATATGTGCCCTGCTATTGGCTGGCGACCAGTCCAGGGTGTACCCCAAAAGTCAGCTCCGCACTTTGGACACCCCTGGTCTAGAGGATGGCAAATGTTTTTTGTCTCACTCCCCCTTCTTGCTTTTGCATATTGTAGCGCTACTTGCAACCTCATTAAGTCCAAATGTGCAAAATGCTAATTCTAGCAATTTTTCAACTGGTCTTAACATTTTGATCAGGTCTGTGTGATTTGACCATCTTCGCTTAAAGAATGCGATTCGAAGTTTTCAGAATCTGTTGATGTATTTTAGGGATTATCCTAACTGACCTTTTTTGTAGCACAAAAAACAAAACAAAAAATAAAGTTGTGATAAAAAAAATCTCGTAAATTTACAAGAATTGTCCGCTTTTTTGCAAAAATAATCAGAAAAAATGTTGTACAGTCAAAAAGTATTTTTGAAATTTTATTTTCTTTTAACGTATTTACGTATTTTTGGCTAGAAAACACCATAATTGACTTGTTACATTTTGAAAACATCTCAGGTGTGTGGTCCTTGTCACGCCAATAATGCTGGAAGCCATCAGGAGCCTTTCCCTCGATGGACAACTCCTGTACGACTCAAAATCCTCCATTGTACACGTCCACACACACAAGCCTCCATTCTGGCCAGAGTAAATCTCTTTTTCTAACACTAGTCTAGTAGCAGAACATTTGAATCGCACTTGAAACTGTGTTATTATGAACAATGAGGGGTTGCATTCAAATACTTAAGTCAAAATGACTAAATGAACGTCGCAAAGGTCCGTGGGCCGATCACAGCTAAGGAATATTTGTGTGGCAAAGTATTCCCCCGGCGTACTGCTGGTAAGATTTCGGATGACATTTAAATTGTCTGGCTGCTCTTTGGACACCCCTGGCCTAATCGGTTCCGCCATCATGTGTGAGAACAAATCAACCAATGAAACTACTTTAATGAAGTAAAACCGTTCATAGAGCTGGCTTTAGCACACATTTGCATCAGACTAAAGAACTAAAACACTGCTGATCAAAACTTTAAGACCAGTAGAAAAATTGCAAGAATTTCCATTTCACATTCTTGGATTTTGGGACACATGTTACAGCTAGAACATCACTAAAAAGTCCATTTTGATGACCGTATAGGAGTATCTGTAAAAAAAAAACGGCTTCCAGAGTGGGAAAATCTGAAAATTACATAGGTAGAATGATTGCCGTTTTGCATATTTCAGAAAATGTTATGTATTTTTTTGCCGAAGCACCAGTGGTCTCTTTTTAATGCTACTTGCAGCAGCATGTGTGTGCGTGTGCGTGTGTGTATGTGTGTATTCTTAGGCTCACATTACATCGTTTTCACTCAGTGATCTGTTCCCGTCTGGATGCAACTATTTACTAATCCAGAGTGAGGCTTGGGCTCCTTATCATGTTGTTGGGTATTACTGCTGTTTTACCATGCACATGACAATAGAACTCTGCTCAGTTGGGTTCCGGTGTGGAGGAGCAATACCTTTGTCTTCATAGCTTCCTTTGTAAGTTGACACCGTGAGTCAGACTGTTATACTGTACTGAGTATAAAAGTTAAACTTTCATAGATTATAGATTCAGGAAAAGTTTTGCTTTATAAAACAAACAAAACTAAGGCTTATGTGGTGTATTTACCTAAGAGTATGCAGGACTTTTTCTTGTTCGATTCCAACTTTTTTCTCTTAATGTTTGGACTTTATTCTTGTACAAAACAATAATTGCTTTACATGCTCACTGAGCTGAATTCTCACGAGATGTGCGGAAGTTCTTGCTGAAGTCTCACAACGCTGTGGCGTCATGTCCGACATCATTCAGCGTGTAATGATTTATTGAACTGCTTTGTTTTTTTTCCCCTAAGGGTATTTTTACAGAAAACAAAGTAAAAGAATTAGCCTCTCTGGCTCCAAGCCTTCATAGTAAATCTTCCGTTTTTCACAAATGTCTTATTGACATGCATTGCGAATTCATTTCAGCCAATAACATGAAAAAATAGACAGTGGAACCTAACATCATCAAATCTTACCTTTATGCCCTGTCTCTTTGGCTCTCATGGCGCTTTTGTGCATTTATTTTGCACTATTGCCTTTATTTTGCTTCAACAATTTGTATGCAATAAAAGGGAATAATTTACATGGTCTTATATTGTTGTATTACAAAGTTGTAATACGAGGACCAATACAAGACAGCATCAAAATGAGCTATAAATAATGGGGAGATGTTGAGATTGGTGAAAGGCGCTGACAAGCCGCCAAAAGTAAAGTTTTAATTCGGTCCTCGGGGACGCTGCTTACTCATCCAACTTCCCCTCCCAACAATGACAAGAAAAATAGCTCATAAGAGTTACATTTTTTGGCAGTACAATGCTATAGCTATTCATGTAAGAAGAAATGAGAGAAATTCAGCGGTGGAGTTGGAGCGGGAGGAAAACTGCACTTTTTTGGTATTTTGCCAATCATCCACAATCCTTATGTGAAACATGAACATTTTTGCTGTTATTTTTTAGTTTTGCTTTTGTAGTTGTTTTTCCTTCACCAATTACAACTCTGCAAGTTTAACCACAGCTGTGGTACACTAAATGACTTCTGAAAACAAGATTAATTAAACAACTTTTTAAACTTTATTAATGAATGACAAAAAAGTAATTGGCCAGTTCCAGAACATGTTTATTGTTGTGGATCCCTGACCCCTGTCACAAGTGATCATGTGACGCCTTCGCGGCCGCACGCGGCCTGACACCGAGGGGGGCCGAGTGCGGCCCTACTATGAAATTAATCAACCAATTAATTACAGTACGTTCAATATTTCAAGTTAATTACTGTAAGATAAACAGGTTTATGTTTTTTGGACAGGGGACGCTTGCTCCTGTCCTGCAGAATGTCACAAATTTCCATCTTTGATTTTTTTGCAAACAGGATCTTATCATTGGCCACATTTTAAATTGATATAGCGATGGGTGTCACCACCTGCCGGCAACCAAAAGCCACTGGAGTTGTATATTTACAAGAATAAAGTCTGCAATTTGAGAAAAAAATGTCGTAATATTACAAGAATAAAGTCGCACATTTACGAGAATAAAGTCGTAAATTTCCGAGAAAAAAAGTCGTACATTTATCAGTATTTGAGAGTGATATGTCTTTTGTGTACAAAGATCTTAAAATTCGGCAGCAACAAAAGTTTTGCATTTACATTTGGGGCCATCGATGCCTGGTAGTCCTTGCATACCCTGCTTCCCAGAATTTGCGTTGAATTCCTGCATATTCGTCATGCCGTGTTTACGCAAATTTGTGGATTTTTTTTATCAAAAAATTGTGAGTTTGTGGGGGCAGACTGTATTAAAAGCAGAGCTATAGTCTATAAATAGCATTCTGACGTATGAGAATAACGAAATCTGAAAACCCGTATATCGCCCGGTTACACTTTTACATTTTACTCTTTATGGGGAAATGGCTGTGTCTGGATGCGGAGGCTCATCTGTGTCCCTCAAGTCATCCGACACATTGCCACTGATGGCGGTTTTTCTGACAGTGCACCACCTGAGGCGGCTATTGTCTCATCAATGTGGCATTACTGACACCTAGTGATGAGTGTAGAACACTACATCACATCATTACGGCGTCTTTGAGACAAATGTGCACATTAGCACTCAATAAGTCATCCAAGCTTACCTTTATGCATTCCCACATAGTATCAGCATTTACACCACATATGAGTGCTCGCCCTCGCCCTGTTGTTTTTAGTCATACTTTAGCCAGCTAAACTGATTTTGTTTGTGCTATACAAGTGAAAGACCATTTACTTTGTCCACTTTGTCTGGGTACTCCAGCAAGCTTGCTTGGGCGCTGACGTCAGAAATGTTTTTATATTATTTCTTTTACATAAGAATGTTAAAAAGTATAAAAATCGAATGCTTCCGTAGCTTTTCTTTTTGGTATTTAGCCCATCATCCACAATCCTAACATAAAATAAACAAACAAAAAAGACACAAAACGCCATTCCCAGCGCTCTCTCAGCAAAACTTATATAACAACGACAGGAAATCCCACACGACAGACGTTGCCACGCGTGAAATGGTACTTCATGACATACAAGTGTGTTCATTTAGTCGCATTGTTTTGCATTTGCACCCTTTTGAACTGAGACTTGTTTTGTCTCAGCACCTCGGTGGGCATGCTGGAGCCTATCCCAGCTGACTTCCCAACTTGTGGTGAGTGAATTACACACCTTTCAGTATGATACAATGCCGTTCTGCACCACTGTAAGGGACGGGATCGTTTGCTCATGTCTGCAAATCTCCTCCGCTTCTTCCCGCACGGAATGTCTCTGACACAACTTACGCTGAAACACTTCAACGTGATTATCTCACCCGATCTTTTTAAACAAGAAGAGACGAAGTTCTTAGAACCTCCTTGCACTTTTTGGAAAACAATTAATTGCACAATATATAAAATTTTTTATTTTTTAAAAAATAAATAGATCTAAATTTATATAAACAAATAGATTCTTGAAGCTTCCCTGTTTGATAATCCGCTGAAGCCCACGGTCATCTCTCTTGCTGGTGCATCTTCTCCTGCCGGCAAAGTACTGCAAGCATTACATGTTATGAATGTGTCTGTTACTACATGGTTACAGCATCTATATAAAACTATAAAACCTTGTTGGAGGTGTTTTGGAAAAGTTGGGGTTTTTTGGCCACCCCAGGGGGCTGTGCTGTGTTCAGTCATTGGCACCTCAGACCCTGTAAGAGTTAGCCTTTGCCTTAGCTTAGTTTTTACAACTATTCTCGCTAATCTGAACCCTTAAAACCATTTTCATTTTCACCAGCTCCGTCATCACTTTTGCATCACTACTGTCCAGATCTACCTCCTACTATAAACATTGAAAATAGACATATTCAGTATATTTATCAATATGAGTATTTCTGTATGTTGTACATGTACGTAACATGGAACGCCGTAAATCGAGGACCACATGTAAACCCATCTTTGCAAGAATTTATTATGTGGCAATTTATTATTTTACATTCAGGTCTTCTGGTCAATACATTTCCAACATTTTAGACAGGATATTCATAAAACCATTGCAGTGCTCTTCAAGAAACAGCGTTTTTTTTCTAAAGTCATAATATGATGTACAGAAAACAAAAGCACCCTGATGAAACATTTTTACCAAGAGGCGGGGTACACCCTAGATTGGTCACCCGTCAATCACAGGGTGCATATAGACAATCATTCACACTCACATTCATACCTATGGACAATTTGTGGAGGGCAGGGGCGGGTGTGAAGTCTGTGGAGAGCCGCGGGCGCTCTGTCAACATGCTGGAAAATGTTCTCAGGGTTGTTTTTGTTTCTGTCACATTCTGTTGAGCAGTGAGCAGTGATATGGAAGTGTCTGCCGGTCTTCAGATGGTCTTGTGGGAGGGATTCGGATGGAGCAGCTCAGGTTGGTTTGAGCTCAGCTTCGGTTGGTTGGGGAAAAAAAAAAAGAAGCACAGCTCTGGCAAATATAGTGTTTTGTTTATCTTGCGGGGGTTAACTGGGCGTGTTGACGGTGTTGGACGTGGCAACACTGAGTGAAAACGAGGCACACCTACGTGTGGCGCGATGAACAGACACACGGACGGAACCACGAAACGATTTTTGTACTATTTGACACAAACCTGAATTTAATTTAGGAGTATTACAAATACGTTGGGCAAGGCTCCAGTGTCTTGTAGGGCGTGTTGCGCCTGTACAGAGAGTGACATAAGGAAGGCAACTGAACTTAAAATGCTTTTAAACGTCATCTTTAAACACTGCGCGCGGCATTCCATTAAATAAATAAGTCATTAAATTATTTTTAAAAAGGCCATGAAATCTATACTTCAGACCTCCGACTAATTCTTTAAATAGAAAAATAACTCAACCAGACACTTTGTTGTGTAGCACAAATATACATGGAACTGAAGCTTGGCACATATATTTATTCAAAATAATGGAAACACATTTGAATACAATAAAAACATTCAGTACGTGGAAGTGGAAGTTTTGTCCTCTTAAGTTTAGAAGAAACAAACACGCCAGATTCCCTGTCGTCATTGTGTGACAAAACATTTAACGTAATTTTTTTTAAATTATGCATTTATTTGGCTTTATATTCATTTCATTTTTAGAATTATTTTTAAAATTGTGTATTTAATTGGATTTATATTCATATATTTTTTTTTATTTTTTTTATTATGTAGAGAATTGGTTTCATATTCATTTAATTCACATAAACAGGTTCCACTGTAATTTCGTTTTAATGTAATAAAATGGTGTTACACGGGACAGGGGCTTAGCCAGCCTTCTGAGCACC
Source organism: Dunckerocampus dactyliophorus (assembly GCF_027744805.1). Lineage (NCBI taxonomy): Eukaryota > Metazoa > Chordata > Actinopteri > Syngnathiformes > Syngnathidae > Dunckerocampus > Dunckerocampus dactyliophorus. Next base: position 384,788 of record NC_072819.1, read on the forward strand.
TGCACAGTGTCAATTCTGGGTCCATTGTCCATTGTCTCCATTGTCAGACTCTTTTACGGACCTTTTATGACTCTGACAGATGGACGGTGGAGGGAAAATTATGTTTTTTAAGGATAAATTCACAAATACAGTGGAATGCACCCAGATGGGCCGGGAGATAACTTTAGAGCCAATCGCGAACAAGGGATGTAATTTATCTCATTTAGTAGGTACTCTTGCAGCATCAACACTGCTGACTCATTCGACAGAAACGTGTATATGTGTTCACCACTGCAGATTCGGTGGCCATTTATGAATTTAATGGAACAAGACCTGGGGATGGTGTGCTGCTGACCTCGACTCGAGATGTTGCTACACGCTTGCGACATTCTCAAGGGAGCTAGGCACAAACCCATGCCGAGCGTCCTGGAAATAAGACCTCACAAAACGCTCGGCGTGATATGTCCCCTCCCTGTTTAACTAATTCGGAGAGCGGAAATAATGGCAGGCAGACGCAGCAGTTGCAAGATGTTGTTTACAGCCACGTCGAGAAGCTAAGTGCTGATGCTGTATCCATTACGCACAACAGATCACTTAAGAGTTCAGGGTCATATGATACTTCCATTGCTTGTTTGAAAAAGAGGAACACAAGTCTACCACGCACATTTTTATAGGTGAGTGATGGTTAGCATCTTGGCCACACATTCGGGAGTTCTTTAACATCTGGGTTAGAATCTCCATTGGGCATCTCTGTGTGGAGTTGGCATGTTCAAGTGGCAGCAATGCTCAGTCATGTCATCATCCAGCGTGGCGTGTCCAGGTCAAAACGTACGAGGAAGCAATAAATGGCGCACACTTGCTTCCCCAGTAAAAATGGGTTTGCTTTATTTGTAAAGTTGAAATATTAAAGAAAAAAACTTTTTTTAAAGGTGACATGATATGAGAAACAAATCAAAATAAAGTTTTTGGAAATAAAGTTTGCTTTTTTAGCTACACTATGACAAATAACACAAGTTACCCAAATTAAGATCTTCGTACAACACGTGATACTTTATTCTGACCTGAACACATCAACAGCAGTGTAATTCCAACACCATATATGTATCTCGCAACATCTCCACATAGCCAACTGCCGTTTGACGCCCCTGCACAACCAATAAGATGTTCTGCTGTAAGGTTTAAAAGCATTCGCACAGTCTGAGCTTTTGGAAAAAGTTTTTCGCGTCAAAAGATTCATTAAGAAGTCAAATTTAAAAGTCCACACAAGAATACACACTGGGGAGAAACCTTTTCCGTGTACAGTTTGTGGCAAAACATGAATCCTTCTTTGCGGAAATTCACTTATCACGGTCGGGTCCGGAACGAGGGATTACTGTATACAACCTTCTCAAATATTGATTTAATTCATTACATTTATTCATATAAATTGTTAATGTAAAAAGACTGTTTGCAAAGGTGACGTGGGGCCTAGAGGGCGTTATCTTTTGAACATGTTGCATTATATTCCGCCCTACAAGAGGTCCTCATTTGATGACGTTCCGCGTTCTGACGCACTAGGTAAGATCTAGTGAACTTAACAACTAGTTAGGTGGGATTAATACATTATCCGGGTCCGGGATAATTATATTATAATGTAACATTCATGCATTCGATTAATCGATTTATCGATTATCGTGACAGGCCAAGAGGGGAGGAGCCACCTGCTGTGGCCCAGCACGGTGCACTATACTGGGACACACGCTCCGAGCAGCCGGCCTGCCGGAGAACGTTATGCTGCCTGCAACATCATTCAGCATGACCGCTTTGGTGGTGGGTCAGTGATGGTCTGGGGAGGCATATCCCTGGAAGAAGTCCGTCTCACCTTGGATGATCCAGAAGGTCATTATACACCTGAAAAGCCCAATGAACACAAACGTGTAACTTTTTAACACACACACACAGTGTGTTTTTAGAGTCATCCAGGTAATGGTAATTCACACAAAAAAATGCTCAAGAACCCATATTCCGACACATATGGATGTGTGAATATGAATCTTCAGAATCCCTGAGAGGGGACGAAAAAGTAATTTTCTTAATCTATTTGTTTCTCTTAATATTTGACTTTTACTCAGCAGTTTTTTATGACTTTATTCCCATTCATACAACATACATGTTGAATGCTGCTGGTGTTGTATAAAATATGGACCCCTATAAAATTTGTACCCCTGCCGGTTTTGCGCATATTTTTTCTGACATGGCGAATGGCGTCGTTTGGAAATGTGAACAAGCTTACTCCGTCGCAATGAGTCACCTCACTCGGGTTGTGCATCACAGCGTTTCTGCCATATTGTGGACTTTGAGCATAGTCACGAATTGAGTGGATTTTGTGTGCGTGAGTGTGTGTGTGTGTGTGTGTGTGTGTAATTAGGGTCGCAGAGGCGAGAGGCGGGGTACACCCTGGACTGGTCGCCAGCCAATCACAAGGCACATATAGACAAACAACCATTCACACAAAAGGATCGGCATATATGCAGATTGACATGACAAACATTGTCAGATCAACTAATGATTTAATAAATCAACATCAATGCAAATATTTATTCTAAAAATTAAAAAAAACTTTTAAAAAAGTTGTAATATTCAAATTCCCAAACGAAGCCCCCTCAGAAGTGCGATATGATAGCGAATGGATATTATATAATCATTTCTTCTTTTTTCTGAGACATGATTATAATACCAGATCACTGCATTGTGAAGAACATAGTCATATTCACTTTCTTTGGCATTCTGTTTTTATGTTATTTTATTTCAAACTTGTTCTATGAGTCGTGGGGGGCTACCTGGTGCCCGCATTTTGTTGAGCTAGCTAATAGGATGGTAACACTGCAAACAATTAAACCTAAGAAATAGTTTGAACCTGCTTCCACCGGACAACCAGGAGTGCCAGGGTTCCCGGGCATTTGTGTGAAAGGATTTTTGTAGAATTTGATGCCCAAAATCAGCTGGGATAGGCTCCCAGCACGGGCTCGAAACATTGGCATCCTTGATTTAAAAAAAAAAAAATATATATATATATATATATATATAACTTAAAAAAATATATATAGGTATTCCGAGCAGGCCCAGCCACTATTGAAAAAACCCTGCAGAACAATCCGGACCGAGCATCATTCATCGATAGTCATTTACAGCTCTCACGTGTCGCGGGCGAGCCTTGGAGATGTTATACAGTAAGTAGCGTAACAATCATGTGTAAGGTTCCATTGGTTTACCTTATTAATTCATTCCAAAAGGTAGATTTGTACATTAACTGCAAATAATGAAGTGGGAAAATGAGGACGCTTTCACTGTGGAGCCGATGTGCTGTTGTATTCAAATTGTGGCTTTTTTCTTGTTTTTCTGTTTTTCTTAATCTTTTGACTTCATTCTCTTAAAATGGTCTTAAAGTTGATGTGATGAGCGCAAAAAGCAGGCTTGCGGGGGTGTAGTCCTGGGAATCGATCGCAATATTTACCCGCAGAGCGAGCTCTGGAGGAAAAAATAGGACCTGCCGTGTCAGATTTCCCGAAGCGTTTTGATCACCAAAATCCGACCAATAAAAGACACTCCTCCCTCTTCATCGCATCTCTTTTTGGGATTTTTTTTGTTTTAAGATTAAAACTTTTGTTTTTTTATGGGCCTTTTGCAGTGATACTTTGTGGTAATACTTTGCGGCTGCAAGTGTCCCGCCTCACGTCTATTTCTGTCGCTGCGCACATCAAAGGCGGCACACCAGACGAGACGCCCAGGTCAAGTCCATCTTCTTCCATGCAACCGATGCCACAAATCACAAAATTTGCCTCAAGGCAGCTTTGCAGCTTTAGGATCACATTTAGAGAGGTTTTGTCTGTTTGCTTGTGAGCAGAATCACATTCATGCCACTCGGATGTAGCAGAGACAAGGAATGCGGATCCACTCCATCACATCTTTTAAGATGTCTGGCTTGTATGTTCAGATCGAAACCTTTCGAATATTCTGCCATCTGGGCAGCCGCTGCTATCTGAACAACGAACATATTGAAGTGCCTCCCCATCCCAATGCCTGAACTGATGAAAATAAAACAAAAAAGAGCGAGAGAGCGGCGTCCCCAAAAAAGAAATACAGACCCAACGTTCACATACTCTTAGTGTTCAAATTTATATATAAAATGTGTATAGCAGCCACCTGTCCAACGCGGCCAGCAGCCACCCATTTATTGATGTGTGTCGCCCATTTTAGCAAACAAAAGTTGACAGTTGTAAGTGTAACCCAGAAAAAACATATTACTGTTGATGAAAAAATACAGTAACAAATTCCACAAATACAAACACAAAACACCTTTTTATAGGTTTACAATTATAGTTCTATGCCAGTAACACATTGTCACACCGACTTGCTATGATTATCTGCGTTTTAAGTAATCGTTATGGGGTGTTGTGTGTAGAATTTTTTGGGAAAAATGATTTTAATTCAAATTATTAATAATTCAAAGCCAAAATTCAGGTGTTGTATAATTTGACGCATCCAAACATTCGCCACATCCATTCAAAGAAAGACACCCAGTCAGAACACTGCAGGAAATGGAACAGTCATATATTTTATTGGCAAATGACAGACAACAATTTACATAACATTAAACACGTAATAGTTACAACTATTGACAAAGCTCCCGTCCCTGGCCAAATCAAACAAGAGGAACAGGCACACAAGTATTGACCCTGACAGACCTGTTGCGTCGACGGAGAGACTTTGCGGCGCTTACGTCTTGTGAGACATCGAGCTGCTCTTCCGTCACGCGTGTGGAGGTCATACTTGTATGCAGCCTCGGAACCCGTGCTGGATTTTCCCATCATGCGCCGCTAAACCGAACAAGGTTTCCGCATTTACCTACTGATGATGCAGCATTAGGGGGTTCAGTATCTTGGGGATACCTAGCAGCATGTACAATTACACCAACAGAGACTGTGAGATGATGATGTCCACCTTCTCCACGGGGAGCTCGATTAAATGCAATTAATTATGAGTTAACCATGGACAAAATGTGATTAATCACAATTAAAAGGAGCTGAAAATATCCTCCTATGAGTAAAAAATATCTATATATAATAATGAATGTCCCTTAAACTGTCCTGAGCACAATTTATAATAGTAAGTGAATAAGCAGCAAAACTTTCACCAGAACACCCATAAAAGCTTCCTCTATGTGGCCCGATGGCCTCATCGGGCTGTGGAGCTCTCATTGTTGCCTTCCCGCGGGAAACGTTGAATTCCATAATTTATTTACATGATATTAGGGCTGCAATTAACGATTATTTTCTTAGATTGTGATCCTGGAATACGCTTTTAGGCTTTGCTGCAGGTTGGGTAAAGAATTGCTATTAAATTATCTATGCCGTTTTAACAGACATATTCAAATCGAGACTACTTTTTAAACTACACATTATTTTGGAACCAGTGAACCACAATCAAATAAGACTCATGAGGGGCTCAGAGTAGAGCCGCTGCTCCTTCACATTGAGAGCAGCCAGTTAAGGTAGTTTCCAGTCTTTCTGTTTACTTCTATGAAGGAAAGTTGAACGCTGTGACGTGTAAGCATTTTCCAGCATAAAAATTAGTAAAATACAAACACCGTTTATGGGATTAAACTAGGATCTTAATGAACTCTCCACTATATATATTTCTTTCAAAATTCCTCACACACCACCCCACAATTATGAAAAAAAAGATTTTCTTTATTTAAATGTTGGAAGTTATAGCCGAAAAAAGGATCTGGACTCACCAATGCCGCTTGTGGTTAAATAAAATGAGGGTTAATAGATATAGCAGTATTATTATTATGGTGTTTATATTGTTTCAAATGACACAATTTTTGAATGTTCTAAAACTTTTGTCGTGTATTCTCGAATGTGTTTACAAGTGGACAGATATTTGTTAGAAAACTTCATCTGTGAGATCTGAGTACCTGGTCGACACACTGAACAGTTTCGCAACTCTGCGAGTGACGGGCGACAACAAGCGGGAACAGCATATAACAAAATGACCAACACTGTCCAGCCAATGGGGTGATGCGCAGAGCTACCTTTTCTGATACTCTTCTAGCTACATTTTCAATTTTTAAATTCCGTTTTTTACCTTTTACACGTATTTGACCAAGCAGATGGAAAAAAAAAAAAACGTCTCCCTCCCATTTCTTCTTGTCCTCCAGGTCGTCATGAGTCCCAGGAGCCGTTCCTCCAGTGGATGGTTCTGCTCAATTTTTAACAGTGTAGCATGCTTTTTTTTTTTTTTTTTACAGCGTATGAACGCATTGTGTTCTGCGTCCTGATTCGCTAAAGGAGAACCATCAATCAATCTCCATGCCGTATTAAGACATGTTGAATCTTAAATGTTCCAAATGAAATCGCTTACACGGAGGTCCAATATGGACCTCTGGGGTACTCCACACGTAGTATTAGAGGTGGCTTCTCCTGAGATGGACGCCAGTGAATTGACACTCGTCATGATGGGCAGGCAGAGTGAATCGAGTAACGTTTAACGTATGATATACAGCAATCCCACGTCTTGGCTCCCACTGGGGTTTCCTGCTCAATCACCTGCATCTCGGACATCACCGAATGTGACACAGCACTGAAACATAACAGACACACTTTTCTCAACACTGGAACCGTGTGTGTGTGTGTGTGTGTGTGTGTGTGTGTGTGTGCCATTTACGCAAATGTATTACTCTTTTGAATGCATATTGTTTCCACACTCTCGCACTTCCTCCTTCCTGTCACGTGTGATTTCACTTGTAATCATTATTATTGACTCAATCCTCCTTTTCCCCACGAAACTTAACTATAATAGCGAACAGATTGACACTAACTTTAGTTGCAGGCCGACATATTCCGATACTGTGTTTTTTTAATTCATTATATATATATATATATATATATATGTATATACTTTTTTTTCAATATTGGAACCCCAGAAGGCACACTGACACTGACTGATTGAAAAACGTGCTTTGTTGATGACATCACAGACAGGTGACGTAACTGGTATGCCTGCCCTTAATCATAGCCTTGTTTGAGCGGCATTAGGGCAACGTTGCCAAAAAGCCAAAGAAAAAGCAAGAGTTAATACAGACTTAATCCAAATATCAAATATTTTTAAAAAATCATCTATTTTCATAGCTTAATCCAGCCAGCCTGAAGTCACAGTGTGTGTGTGCGCGCGCGGAACCTGCGCAGGGACCTGGACCTAAATCTGGACTTTTTAAACAAGAAATCTTGTACAAATTACCCGGAAAACATTTTTGGGTGGCGATGGTTCCTGATTCCAGACTATTGAGCCACACCCACCAAATTTAAAGAGAAAAAAAATGTCCATGTATAGGCCACATTTGTCTTTGAATGTATTGTTCATATTAATTAACACCTGTATTTGTCAGTGACAGTTGAACAAGTTTAAATGAAACACACGGCAGTTGACGTCGAGGCTTCGAGCGGTGCTCCGAGTTTTGCCCTGCGATTGGCTGGCGACCTTCTCTACCTCTCACTCAAACTCTGCACGCTTGATTTTGTTCTCATAATTACGACTTTATTGACAAAATAGTTTGGCTTTATTCTCATAACAGTATAACATTTCCCGCAACCCAATTTTCCAAAAATTACAACTTTATTTGTTGTTTTATAATATTTAAAAAACACATTTTAAAAAACAATATTAATTCCGTAAAATCACTTCTCGTGCTGGTATGCTGGTGCTGGTGACTCAGCGCCACAGCGTAAGCATTGTTTACAGTTTGAACCTTTTTTAATGTCGATTTTAACAAAGTACGCTCACTTCACTGCTCTACGCTCCTTCTACGTGTTGCTGTTGTGCTGACTGGGAGAACCCGTTGCGACTCAGCAGTTGTAAAAGTATATATTCTTTTGTTATATCTAATCTTGTATTTATCAAACAATTTATAACAGAATTATTATCATTGATATTAAGTTTTATTTCTTCTATAAGAATTTTTTTAAATTTAATAAAAAAAAACAGAATTCAAACACCAGGTCATCTCTTCGCCACCACCAAGCATCAAGAGGCGACCTCCCATGCCCTAAGAATGGAAACACACACGACCCCAGGTGACTCTGAATACAAGGGGAAGGATCCCAACATCAGGCTGGAATAATGTATATGTAGGACAATTATTTCTCTATTTATCACGTTTTCGTTTTAGGGAAAACACCAGATACCCAGTGTTGCCAGTGTTACATTTTTCGGAGCAACGCATTCACTGCGGTGCTGCACCGGAGCCACAATACACAAAATGCATGCATAACAAAAAATGATAGAAAAGGCTTCTTACCTTCATTAAAAACATGTCTTTCTTCTTATTTCAACTTTGTGCTGAATGCCACACCTGTCTGATCCACAGGTAGGTGGTTAGCACCTGGTTTCGGAGACTGATGGCACCTAGCAGGGGACCAACAGCTCCGCTGAAAGAGGCCCCTCTGAAGACTTGCTGTGATAAATGGAAGCATGAATTCTGCTGAAGGAGAATGTCCGGCCATCGTAGCTAATGTACTGTAAATTTTCCTTAGGTTAACTTGTTTAGGAAACAGAGAAGTACAGGATGTTTGATGCAGGCCCACTCCACCTAAATATGATGGTTCCCTGGCAAGAACAGTGGGCTTGATGGGCTCTGCTTTTAATACAGTCAGCCCCCACAAACTCACAAATAAGCTCCTCACACTTGGCCTGTCTCCCTCCCTCTGTAATCCCGAGTTGCTTCTACAGATGCACTATGGAAAGTGTCCTTACCGCCTCCATCACTGTTTGGTACGGTAACTGTACAACACGTGATAGGAAGGCACTCCTTTATTCTATTTTTAAAGGTACATTTCTATGTTTTCAACACAAAATGGAATCGCACACATCCTGGCTATACTGTAGTGCATGTAACATGTTAGCCTCCTGCTATTGCTGGGTTGCACGTGGCATCACGTGGCTCTCACTGGAAAGAGTGTGAACGTGGACTTTGTTGTCGTAATATTGGGACTTTTTCCCTTCACCTAATTTTCCTAAAATGACAACTTTATTTGTGTTTGTTTCTCATAATAATACAACTTGAAAAATGTCTGATTGTTTTGTCTTTGATACTGTATTTAGCTTGGAGAAATCAATATGATTTTGTGATAGACTGCACATTTTGTTGTGTGTGTGCGCGCGTGCGCGCGTGTGCACACAGACTGCCGTTTTTGAGCGGTTTGAGACCATTTCTCTGGTGTCTCTTACTGGGGCAAAATTTTAGAAAAGATTACAGTCCGTTTTGGTTTGAGTCGGACCTGCTGGAATCTATATAACAACATAAACATGTTATATTATGATTATTATTATTAACTATATAACAACATAAACATGTTATATTATTATTATTATTAACTATATAACAACATAAACATGTTATATTATTATTAACTATATAACAACATAAACATGTAATATTATGATTATTATTAACTATATAACAACATAAACATGTAATATTATGATTATTATTAACTATATAACAACATAAACATGTTATATTATTATTATTAACTATATAACAACATAAACATGTTCTATTATGATTATTATTAACTATATAACAACATAAACATGTTATATTATTATTATTATTAACTATATAACAACATAAACATGTTATATTATTATTATTATTATTAACTATATAACAACATAAACATGTTATATTATTATTATTATTAACTATATAACAACATAAACATGTTATATTATTATTATTATTAACTATATAACAACATAAACATGCTATATTATTATTATTATTAACTATATAACAACATAAACATCCTATATTATTATTATTATTAACTATATAACAACATAAACATGGTATATTATTATTATTATTATTAACTATATAACAACATAAACATGTTATATTATTATTATTATTAACTATATAACAACATAAACATGCTATATTATTATTATTATTATTAACTATATAACAACATAAACATGCTATATTATTATTATTATTATTAACTATATAACAACATAAACATGTTATATTATTATTATTATTAACTATATAACAACATAAACATGCTATATTATTATTATTATTAACTATATAACAACATAAACATGTTATATTATTATTATTAACTATATAACAACATAAACATGTTCTATTATGATTATTATTAACTATATAACAACATAAACATGTTATATTATTATTATTATTAACTATATAACAACATAAACATGTTATATTATTATTATTATTATTAACTATATAACAACATAAACATGTTATATTATTATTATTATTAACTATATAACAACATAAACATGTTATATTATTATTATTATTAACTATATAACAACATAAACATGTTATATTATGATTATTATTAACTATATAACAACATAAACATGTTATATTATTATTATTAACTATATAACAACATAAACATGTTATATTATTATTATTATTATTAACTATATAACAACATAAACATGTTATATTATTATTATTATTAACTATATAACAACATAAACATGTTATATTATGATTATTATTAACTATATAACAACATAAACATGTTATATTATTATTATTAACTATATAACAACATAAACATGTTCTATTATGATTATTATTAACTATATAACAACATAAACATGTTATATTATGATTATTATTAACTATATAACAAAATAAACATGCTATATTATTATTATTATTAACTATATAACAACATAAACATGTTATATTATTATTATTAACTATATAACAACATAAACATGTTATATTATTATTATTATTAACTATATAACAACATAAACATGCTATATTATTATTATTATTATTAACTATATAACAACATAAACATGTTATATTATTATTATTAACTATATAACAACATAAACCTGTTATATTATTATTATTAACTATATAACAACATAAACATGTTCTATTATGATTATTATTAACTATATAACAACATAAACATGTTCTATTATTATTATTATTAACTATATAACAACATAAACATGCTATATTATTATTATTATTATTAACTATATAACAACATAAACCTGTTATATTATGATTATTATTAACTATATAACAACATAAACATGTTATATTATTATTATTAACTATATAACAACATAAACATGTTCTATTATGATTATTATTAACTATATAACAACATAAACATGTTATATTATGATTATTATTAACTATATAACAACATAAACATGTTCTATTATGATTATTATTAACTATATAACAACATAAACATGTTATATTATTATTATTATTATTATTAACTATATAACAACATAAACATGTTCTATTATGATTATTATTAACTATATAACAACATAAACATGTTCTATTATGATTATTATTAACTATATAACAACATAAACATGTTCTATTATTATTATTATTAACTATATAACAACATAAACATGTTCTATTATGATTATTATTAACTATATAACAACATAAACATGTTCTATTATGATTATTATTAACTATATAACAACATAAACATGCTATAATCACAACAAACACGGCCAACATGGGGCTCCTTCCAGCTGTGATTCAAAGGGAGTTCTGCTTAAGTCCTGGTGTAATTCTGGGTGTGGACATATTTCCGAAACAAAGTAAAGTAAGCAATTTTTTTACAAAAAGCTAAAATTACAGCAAAATCTACAAAATACAAAAAAAGAACGCCTTTTTAAGCAATAACTGTTAGATTTAGTGATTGCAAGCCAGCAGAACGTGCTTGAGGCCTAAATCTCATATATGTTGTGTAGCTTCTCACCCCCTGCATGTGAATGTGCATCATGGACAAATCTTTGACTTGTGCTGCACCTCTGGTAAAGTGAAATTGTCTTTTTTGGAGCAGCAGTGTAAGTTTCAATGGTGTAAAAATAACTTTAAAATCTAAGAAGAAAGTTGGGGAGAAAAAAAGCAAACTGTAAGTTAGTTTATGTTAAAAAAAAAAAAACTTTGTACAGTATTTCATTGTATTATGACTGGATACCTTCCGAACCTGAAAAACCTGAGAAAAACCACAACATACCTACCTAAAACAGCAGAATGTATACTCCTGCAAACTTTTGTTTTGGATGAGTTAATTTGCACTATTTACTTTATTTTGCTTAAACATCTTCTATGGCGCTAAATCCATCCCCAAATGTTCTCCATTGGGTTTAGATGAGGGGAAAAAAATGTTCCTCGATGAAAAGACATTTGGACGTTTTTTCTGGCTTTGGCTTCTTGTTTTATGAAGTCTTATGTGGATATTCCTTTGGTTTTAATCCTAGTTCATGAGTCAAAGAGGACGCTCGGCCTGGCAACAACTCAAGCACAAGAAGCTCAACGCATAAAAACTAATAAAAGGCAAATAAAGTAAAGAAACAAAGTGTTAAACCCTCACACTCGGGGGAGGACATGCAAAACCTGCTTCTCTGTTCGAAAAGAGTTGCGTGTTAGGTGTAGACCAATAATCCCAGGAACCAACGGGGTTTAACGTAGCTCTCTTTGATTCATAATGAAGGACACAAAAAAAATGTATAAGGTGGAGCAAGAAATATTGACGTTGATCGGAAATGGCTTAAATGACAACTCAACTCTTCTTACTATATTATGAACCACAGTGGTAACAGCCATTTGTTATACAAACATTTAATAATAATAAAAAAAAGCAGACGAGGTTGAAATTGGCCAAAGTTTGAAGGTCGTCTTCGTGTCCGGTTTGGGGATGGATTTACAGAAATGGACATGAGTTCCAGACAGTGAAGCCATCTTCACCACCTGGCTTATTCGAACTTTTTATGCCAATATCGTCAAGTAATACTGGCCATGTAAACACCAAGAACCCTTTTGAATGTTGATGTCTTGCCAACACGGTTTAATTGTGAGCATCTGTGTCAGAGTCCACCAGGCAAATAGTGCTGCTGGAGCCTACCGGCCAACACGCGGACATTGAAACTGTCCATTCATTTTCAATTAGAAAAATGTTAAAGAAAAGGGGATAGTTTGGATTTTTTGTGACATGGCGTTTGTTCAGACCTAGTCCACATAATGCAGACTTCGGAAAAAGGTAGAAACAAACTAATAATAAGTAAATAAATGAGTAAATAATGTTTTGAAAAGTTGCGCCACAATTTCGCCTCGGTTTGCGTGCATCCTCCGGTAGAGAGGAGCCAGTTGAGGTGGCTCGGGCATGTATAATATTGACCGCAGCCTCTGCTCCGGTTAGCGTAGGCATGGCGAGGGACGACTTCCAATATTAAAATGTCAAAGGCTTGTAAGCGGAATATGTATGACCCACAATGAATGAGATTTGTCTTGTTTTTGCTTGTACAACAGGTGGAGGAGAAGCTAGAGTGTCCAAAAATGTCTTAACTGTGCACACTTGACGATGAATTCCTTGACTTTTGAGGTTCCACTATTTGACATGCCACAGCATCTCAATAGGATTTAGGTTAGGACTTGCTGGCGTGTTTTGGATCATTGTCACAGTGCATGACATGCTGATGTATCAATGAAGGTGCGGCTTATAGAGCCGTGATGGTCAGGGTCGTAGAATCGGTAAGACACATAAATGTCATCTTCTGCTCAGGATTCTGTTTTAGACAGCAACTTCCTCGCTTCTCTTTCATTGGCGTTGTGCTCGAAAGCTCCCACTCATCTCCATATAGGCCACAGCGATCGATAAGCCGCAGGTTGGTGCTTATATTTATACTTTTAAAACAATTATTTTTCCCGAGGATTTAAAAAAAACAACAACAACAAAACGACCACCCTTGGAGAGCATATTGCACTTAATGGCGAAAATTCAAAGAAAGGTTCATTAGTATAGTTCATTCGTACAATTATTTGAACACTGAAAACTGCAAAAGTACAATCAACTAATGAAATAAATCACAGAACGTTTGAATGTTTCAAAATAAAATAAACATACCATGAATAAAACCAAAAAGCAATGAATACAGTTTATATATCTGAGAAGAACAATTGACGTGGACAGCAAGAGGAGCGTGACCATAGAGATCACCAATTTGACCAACAACTACTGCCTCATTAAGTGCATACCGGAGTAAAAAGAGTGCCCTTGCCATCTAACCAAGTCACCACAGTCTATGTGCGAGCACGTGTCCGGGCTGGGTGGTATATCGATATTTTAAAAATATATTTACTTTAAGCACGATATCAAAACCAACCATATCGTTGATATAGACTGGATTTGGGAAACATGTAAATAGGTTTTGCTATCAGGGCAATTTGGCCTGGGACGGCCCTGTATATTCTAAATTCTGAATGAAAATGAATTTGTTATTAATGAGATATATTATTAGATATTACACTAATTTGCTTTGTTACCTATAACACAAAGCTAAGATGCTCGCAGCACAATGCAGAAATAAAATTCAACAAATGCAACTAAAACAAACATCATAACCGTGCGCCCTTACTGGCTAAATATAGCGACGATGTTGCTAAATTGTCAACACGGATCTCTTCTACGTACTGTATGAGGCGTGTTACGAAGCAGATGATTTGAGGAATATTTTGGCCTCTGTCCTTCACCAATTCCACTCTCTTGCACTTTTCCTTTTGCAAATAAATTGGAGGCTAAGTAGTTAGCTGAGTAGCTTAAATCCACGTGACTTTAAGATATTTTTTATGACATCCTTATTGAGCGTAGGAAAAACGACGTTCCGCTGTGTTCTGTCCAGCCAAAAAATGGAAATATTATAAAAATACCTTGGTGGGGTTAGGAGGAAAAACAATGTATTAAAAAAAGCCTAATAGTGTGAGAATATACGTTTTGGTTCCACTGTATACTGAAGTGCCCTTTTGGAATTCCACTTTGTCAAAATAAATAAAGTAATTAATTCGGCCTCAGCAGGCAGGAGGGTTCAAAGTTTAAGAAAAAAAAGTAAACAGCCTCTTTTCACAATGCTCATAGCTCTTCTCTTCTAAGTTGTCATTTGTTGCCCATTGTCTCGCTGGTATTTAGCAGCGGGGAGATTAGGCAGCTGTGAATGGACTGCAGCTGTCTACATATTGCCAGTAGAAATATTATAACTAGGCTATAGGCTGGAGTTACAGGTAAGTGTCGGATCAAAAAAGTCAACTTAATGTCCCATGAACCCGATTAGCTGTCAATAGATTGGGCTTGAGAGCAATTGTAGTTCTTTACACTCATATTACTCAATATAGTAGAAACAATAAGAGTAAATGAGCCATTTAAGATGTAAATAAAAGTCCTGCTTGTGTGTGTCACAGTAAATGTGTTCCCCAGCGGATCTAATAATGACTTTTGATCATGTCCTCAATGGCATTCATTGTTTTCATATCATTCAACGCGGCAGGATATGAACGTGCCCTTCATGTGTGAAGTGCCATTGCTGTTGTGATTTGGCGCTATGTAAATACCGTACATTGAATTGAACTGAATTGAATTTAATGGGTGGGCTTGATTGTATGGCTATCGGCTGATATCGGTCCGTCTGTGAATGCCTTGCCCATCCTTCCCATCATTGGCTCCTTTCCTAGTAAACCACCTTCTCCAGGCGCCAATATCGCCGATACCAGTTCTGATACTGGTACTTTTTACTCATGTACAACAAGACGCTGTAAGGGAGACAACTGAGGATCGGAGGGTCAATACTGTATCTCTCCAACAGTTACACTCAAAAGTGACCATTTTTATATGAAGACTTTGAGATCGTAAACGCTCTCTCTCCTCCGTGCGGTGTGAGCTGAGACGAGTTTCCCGGGGAGTGCTGCGCGGTGGCCCAAATACCGTCCCTCCCCCGCGCGGGGGGAGAGAGGGCGTAGCTCTTCTTAAATGCACGTCTGCCACCTTGTGGCCGTTATAGGTGTCACTTGGTACCATTTGGGCCTTGACTTCCCCTCATTGCACAGCGTTTTGTACAATTACCACACAAAATATCTTTAATTTTTTCTTATTATTATATTATTATAACTAGTTAATACAAAATAAATTAAATATATATAAAAAATCAGCTGTTTGTTATTTTCATTTCGGCTGTTGGCGGGAGGTGGGCCAAACCCCCCAAACATTCATCGGGGGAGCTTCTGCATGTTCAGTTATAAACGGCGAGTGACAAAACGTCCCAAACCAAACCAGAATGAGGCGGTGTAGTTTGTACCCAATATAGTTGACATAATAGGAGAAAAAAAACAACAATATCCAACTGGACAGCAGCTGAGGATGTGCTCTAATCTTCCTCTACCTTGGCTCGATTGTCCCCTGGGCATTTCTGTGTGGAGTTTGCATGTTCTGTTATATTATTATTCTTAACTATATAACAACATAAACATGTTCTCTATGCTAGTGTTGCTAATATTTGTGTTCTGACCCGTGTCTTAATGCTCAAATGAACCATACAAATATTTCAGTGTCATAAGTTCGACAGCCATTGCATTATACAGTATCATAAAATGCTTTGCTGGGACTAAATGCATGATGGGAAAAAGTTCAGAGCAACATTTGCTGCTACATGGATGATGAACGCTTGATGTGCCGAAGTTGCATATACATTTAAGTCGACTCAGTC
The DNA here is from genome assembly GCF_027744805.1 of Dunckerocampus dactyliophorus. Classification (NCBI taxonomy): domain Eukaryota; kingdom Metazoa; phylum Chordata; class Actinopteri; order Syngnathiformes; family Syngnathidae; genus Dunckerocampus; species Dunckerocampus dactyliophorus. The sequence continues at coordinate 401,390 of NC_072819.1, forward strand.
CGAACCCCTGACATCACTTTCTGTCCGACACCCAAAACACTTGCACACAATGATTTTTTTGTAGCTATTATGAAGCATTAGTGAAGGGTAAGGATGATCATGAGGCAAAGGTGAGGGACCAGCCCAGAATGACAAGGGAGGAGCTGGTTCGTGATGTCCGGCTGTGATTCCATGAGAATAAAGTCACTTCTAATGGGGAAAAAAGGACTTCACAAAAATAACCAATAAAAAAATGTCATTTTAATTTTTCATCAGAAAAAAAAGTTTTGAAACAAAAAACGTCAAACTCCTGGAAGGCAAGGGGAAGCTCTGAGACCCGGTTCTGAGGGGTTCAAAGCAGTGGTATGACGTGACATCCCTAATAAAAGTTAAGAGCCTAAAATTAAAAATATCAAAATGGCATTTGGCCCAGTTTTTGCCCCGTAGACCAGACCACCATTGAAGACTTGAGGCGCCTAGCGATTTTCACCCGTTTCGACAGTGCCTTCCACACTTGGGATAGAAGTATTCGCCTGGGTTCTGGATCGCATGTCTGGGACCCACTTTCCTCTGTGAGAATACTTCACACACACGAGCGCTTATGACTTGTTTACGTATTTTATTTGTTCAAATCGAATTGTAATTGTTTTCAGACCCGACCATGATAAGAGAATTCCAGCAAAGTTAAGGACTGATTTCGCGCAGCATTTTATACTGAAGTCATACCCTTTTCTGTTCTCCAGCTTCCAAATAAAATTCCCACTCATTCCCAGCTCAGGTTTCCTCCTCTGGAAGTGAAAACGCTCGCTTGCTCTGCGGCACAGGACGCTTGATGAATGAAACCATTATCTCATTCTCATATTATGATTTTATTCTCAGAATATTTGGACTTTACGATCATAATATTCTCGTAAAATGGCGACTTTTATTCCTATGTGGTCTCTTTGAACGCAACCCCTTATACAGTAGCTCAAAATAGTACGGTTAAAGTGTGATGCCACTGCACTTTCCCTTTCGGTGTGTGTGTGTATAAGTAATGGGTTTTGATATAAATAGTAAAACTAATCAATACAACAGCACGAAAAACAATGTGGCTCGTGTATGCAGAGAATACCCCATAGATTCTCAACACGTTTAAAAACACACGTGTTCTCTGCATGTGCAAGGAAACGCCATTGTCACGTGCAGTAACTGTTGACTCATTTGCAATGGACAACAAGTCCATGTTTATTTATTTAACTGACCCATTGTGCAGTTTCCCAGCGAATCTTCAAAATGTTAATCAGGAATGTGGGGATGAATCCTTGCTGCTGACCGATCCATATCAGACTCGCAAAGCTAAATGCGTCCATTCCTTATCCCCTTTTCTTTGTACATTTCCGCTCAACACTTGTTCCTGCTTGTGGCTCCAGCCCTTTTCAGTGGGTTGCGTGCCTTTGCTTAAGTTTCCTTGTTAAATTCCATTTTTAGGCTGTGATTGTACTGGAATAACTCTCGCGAGATGCTATTATTACTCTGGCGGGCTAATCGTCATCTCCACATCTTAAGGCTTAAGTCCATGTTCTGACACTACAGTCATCGGACTGGAAAATGCATGTTTTCTTATATGTGACGGGACGTTTGAAACGCACTAGTTAATACTGTCAGGGTTCCCGACCACCGTTCTTATTAGGCTGCTGCTGACAGTTGGAGATACACATTTTGCTGCAAAAGCCTGGCGCCAGGAAGAAGCACGGGGAGAGCAGTGAATATGCTGCACACCTTCAAACAGGTCTGACAAACACACACACACACACCCGCTATAGACAGGTGGCCTCTATAGACAGGTTGGCGTCCAGTTTGAATGTTGACCAGTAGAGGGAAAAAAAAGGAAAAAAAGGGGGGGGGGGGGAAAATAATAATAATAATGTTGACCAGTAGAGGGAAAAAAAAGGAAAAAAAAGGGGGGGGGGGAAATAATAATAATAATGTTGACCAGTAGAGGGCACTGTGGGACTGCGGATAAAAGTTGTACAGCACTACTAGGCTTGTTATTATCCACGACCCACAGGGGCAGACTGTATTAAAAGCAGATTGTTGTTGTTTTTATATTTGTATTAACTTTTGGTGTATTTGTGTGTCTTCCCATTTATGTATTTATCATTTTACTCATTCAACAAAGTCAGGACATTCATGCTATTAGCGCAATGCATGTATTACAAAATGTATTTCTATTCGACAAATGTTTCGTGAAAAATAGGCCTCCAATCAAACTTTTCTTTTCATTAAACGGGGGTGAACAATGTCATCCCACACGGGGCCCCCAGCGGGGGAAGGGACAACGCACAACTGATATTTAGGCTGATGTATTAAAGTAGGTTTTGGTGAACTTATAAAGTATACTTCTCAAGTTAATTTTAGAGCTTTTCAAATTAAGATTTTAATGAAATATTTGGCCTCGTGTGTTAACCGTGCTACTGAAGTTACAAATTTCCAAAGAAATTGTAGATTTCGTCTACCATTTTGATATGTAAATATTAGAGAATAAAGTGTAAATATTAGAGAATAAAGTGTAAATATTAAAGAATAAAGTGTAAATATTAAAGAATAAAGTGTAGATATTAGAGAATAAAGTGTAAATATTAGAGAATAAAGTGTAAATATTAAAGAATAAAGTGTAAATATTAAAGAATAAAGTGTAAATATTAGAGAATAAAGTGTAAATATTAGAGAATAAAGTGTAAATATTAGAGAATAAAGTGTAAATATTAAAGAATAAAGTGTAAATATTAGAGAATAAAGTGTAAATATTAGAGAATAAAGTGTAAATATTAAAGAATAAAGTGTAAATATTAGAGAATAAAGTGTAAATATTAGAGAATAAAGTGTAAATATTAGAGAATAAAGTGTAAATATTAAAGAATAAAGTGTAAATATTAGAGAATAAAGTGTAAATATTAAAGAATAAAGTGTAAATATTAGAGAATAAAGAGTAAATATTAAGAGAATAAAGTGTAAATATTAGAGAATAAAGTTTAAATATTAAGAGAATAAAGTGTAAATATTAGAGAATAAAGTGTAAATATTAAGAGAATAAAGTGTAAATATTAGAGAATAAAGTGTAAATATTAAATATTAGAGAATAAAGTGTAAATATTACAGAATAAAGTGTAAATATTAAATATTAGAGAATAAAGTGTAAATATTAGAGAATAAAGTGTAAATATTAAATATTAGAGAATAAAGTGTAAATATTAAAGAATAAAGTGTAAATATTAGAGAATAAAGTGTAAATATTAAGAGAATAAAGTGTAAATATTAGAGAATAAAGTGTAAATATTAAGAGAATAAAGTGTAAATATTAGAGAATAAAGTGTAAATATTAAAGAATAAAGTGTAAATATTAGAGAATAAAGTGTAAATATTAAAGAATAAAGTGTAAATATTAGAGAATAAAGTGTAAATATTAGAGAATAAAGTGTAAATATTAAATAATAAAGTGTAAATATTAAGAGAATAAAGTGTAAATATTAAGAGAATAAAGTGTAAATATTAGAGAATAAAGTGTAAATATTAAAGAATAAAGTGTAAATATTAAAGAATAAAGTGTAAATATTAAAGAATAAAGTGTAGATATTAGAGAATAAAGTGTAAATATTAGAGAATAAAGTGTAAATATTAAAGAATAAAGTGTAAATATTAGAGAATAAAGTGTAAATATTAAAGAATAAAGTGTAAATATTAGAGAATAAAGTGTAAATATTAGAGAATAAAGTGTAAATATTAAAGAATAAAGTGTAAATATTAGAGAATAAAGTTTAAATATTAAGAGAATAAAGTGTAAATATTAGAGAATAAAGTGTAAATATTAAGAGAATAAAGTGTAAATATTAGAGAATAAAGTGTAAATATTAAATATTAGAGAATAAAGTGTAAATATTACAGAATAAAGTGTAAATATTAAATATTAGAGAATAAAGTGTAAATATTAGAGAATAAAGTGTAAATATTAAATATTAGAGAATAAAGTGTAAATATTAGAGAATAAAGTGTAAATATTAAATATTAGAGAATAAAGTGTAAATATTAAAGAATAAAGTGTAAATATTAGAGAATAAAGTGTAAATATTAAGAGAATAAAGTGTAAATATTAGAGAATAAAGTGTAAATATTAAAGAATAAAGTGTAAATATTAGAGAATAAAGTGTAAATATTAAAGAATAAAGTGTAAATATTAGAGAATAAAGTGTAAATATTAGAGAATAAAGTGTAAATATTAAAGAATAAAGTGTAAATATTAAGAGAATAAAGTGTAAATATTAGAGAATAAAGTGTAAATATTAAAGAATAAAGTGTAAATATTAGAGAATAAAGTGTAAATATTAGAGAATAAAGTGTAAATATTAGAGAATAAAGTGTAAATATTAAAGAATAAAGTGTAAATATTAGAGAATAAAGTGTAAATATTAAGAGAATAAAGTGTAAATATTAGAGAATAAAGTGTAAATATTAGAGAATAAAGTTTAAATATTAAGAGAATAAAGTGTAAATATTAGAGAATAAAGTGTAAATATTAAGAGAATAAAGTGTAAATATTAGAGAATAAAGTGTAAATATTAGAGAATAAAGTGTAAATATTAAAGAATAAAGTGTAAATATTAGAGAATAAAGTGTAAATATTAGAGAATAAAGTGTAAATATTAAGAGAATAAAGTGTAAATATTAAAGAATAAAGTGTAAATATTAAGAGAATAAAGTGTAAATATTAAGAGAATAAAGTGTAAATATTAAGAGAATAAAGTGTAAATATTAGAGAATAAAGTGTAAATATTAAGAGAATAAAGTGTAAATATTAGAGAATAAAGTGTAAATATTAGAGAATAAAGTGTAAATATTAAAGAATAAAGTGTAAATATTAAAGAATAAAGTGTAAATATTACAGAATAAAGTGTAAATACTAGAGAATAAAGTGTAAATATTACAGAATAAAGTGTAAATATTAGAGAATAAAGTGTAAATATTAGAGAATAAAGTGTAAATATTAAGAGAATAAAGTGTAAATATTAGAGAATAAAGTGTAAATATTAAGAGAATAAAGTGTAAATATTAAAGAATAAAGTGTAAATATTAAGAGAATAAAGTGTAAATATTAAAGAATAAAGTGTAAATATTAGAGAATAAAGTGTAAATATTAAGAGAATAAAGTGTAAATATTAGAGAATAAAGTGTAAATATTAAAGAATAAAGTGTAAATATTAAAGAATAAAGTGTAAATATTACAGAATAAAGTGTAAATATTAGAGAATAAAGTGTAAATATTAGAGAATAAAGTGTAAATATTAAGAGAATAAAGTGTAAATATTAGAGAATAAAGTGTAAATATTAAGAGAATAAAGTGTAAATATTAAAGAATAAAGTGTAAATATTAAGAGAATAAAGTGTAAATATTAGAGAATAAAGTGTAAATATTAAAGAATAAAGTGTAAATATTAGAGAATAAAGTGTAAATATTAGAGAATAAAGTGTAAATATTAAGAGAATAAAGTGTAAATATTAGAGAATAAAGTGTAAATATTAAGAGAATAAAGTGTAAATATTAAAGAATAAAGTGTAAATATTAGAGAATAAAGTGTAAATATGAGAGAATAAAGTGTAAATATTAAGAGAATAAAGTGTAAATATTAGAGAATAAAGTGTAAATATTAAGAGAATAAAGTGTAAATATTAAGAGAATAAAGTGTAAATATTAGATATTAGAGAATAAAGTGTAAATATTACAGAATAAAGTGTAAATATTAAATATTAGAGAATAAAGTGTAAATATTACAGAATAAAGTGTAAATATTAAGAGAATAAAGTGTAAATATTAGAGAATAAAGTGTAAATATTAAAGAATAAAGTGTAAATATTAGAGAATAAAGTGTAAATATTAAGAGAATAAAGTGTAAATATTAGAGAATAAAGTGTAAATATTAAAGAATAAAGTGTAAATATTAAAGAATAAAGTGTAAATATTACAGAATAAAGTGTAAATATTAGAGAATAAAGTGTAAATATTAAGAGAATAAAGTGTAAATATTAGAGAATAAAGTGTAAATATTAAGAGAATAAAGTGTAAATATTAAGAGAATAAAGTGTAAATATTAGATATTAGAGAATAAAGTGTAAATATTACAGAATAAAGTGTAAATATTAAATATTAGAGAATAAAGTGTAAATATTACAGAATAAAGTGTAAATATTAAGAGAATAAAGTGTAAATATTAGAGAATAAAGTGTAAATATTAAAGAATAAAGTGTAAATATTAGAGAATAAAGTGTAAATATTAAGAGAATAAAGTGTAAATATTAGAGAATAAAGTGTAAATATTAAAGAATAAAGTGTAAATATTAAAGAATAAAGTGTAAATATTACAGAATAAAGTGTAAATATTAGAGAATAAAGTGTAAATATTAAGAGAATAAAGTGTAAATATTAGAGAATAAAGTGTAAATATTAAGAGAATAAAGTGTAAATATTAAAGAATAAAGTGTAAATATTAAGAGAATAAAGTGTAAATATTAGAGAATAAAGTGTAAATATTAAAGAATAAAGTGTAAATATTAGAGAATAAAGTGTAAATATTAGAGAATAAAGTGTAAATATTAGAGAATAAAGTGTAAATATTAAAGAATAAAGTGTAAATATTAAAGAATAAAGTGTAAATATTACAGAATAAAGTGTAAATATTAGAGAATAAAGTGTAAATATTAGAGAATAAAGTGTAAATATTAAAGAATAAAGTGTAAATATTAGAGAATAAAGTGTAAATATTAAGAGAATAAAGTGTAAATATTAGAGAATAAAGTGTAAATATTAAGAGAATAAAGTGTAAATATTAAGAGAATAAAGTGTAAATATTAGAGAATAAAGTGTAAATATTAAGAGAATAAAGTGTAAATATTAAGAGAATAAAGTGTAAATATTAGATAATAAAGTGTAAATATTAAGAGAATAAAGTGTAAATATTAAACAATAAAGTGTAAATATTAGAGAATAAAGTGTAAATATTAAATATTAGAGAATAAAGTGTAAATATTAAGAGAATAAAGTGTAAATATTAGAGAATAAAGTGTAAATATTAGAGAATAAAGTGTAAATATTAAGAGAATAAAGTGTAAATATTAGAGAATAAAGTGTAAATATTGGAGAATAAAGTGTAAATATTAAATATTAGAGAATAAAGTGTAAATATTAGAGAATAAAGTGTAAATATTAAATATTAGAGAATAAAGTGTAAATATTAGAGAATAAAGTGTAAATATGAAGAGAATAAAGTGTAAATATTAGAGAATAAAGTGTAAATATTAAATATTAGAGAATAAAGTGTAAATATTAGAGAATAAAGTGTAAATATGAAGAGAATAAAGTGTAAATATTAGAGAATAAAGTGTAAATATTAAAGAATAAAGTGTAAATATTAGAGAATAAAGTGTAAATATTAGGAGAATAAAGTGTAAATATTAAGACAATAAAGTGTAAATATTAGAGAATAAAATGTAAATATTAAAAGAATAAAGTGTAAATATTAAGAGAATAAAGTGTAAATATTAAAGAATAAAGTGTAAATATTAGAGAATAAAGTGTAAATATTAAATATTAGAGAATAAAGTGTAAATATTACAGAATAAAGTGTAAATATTAAATATTAGAGAATAAAGTGTAAATATTAGAGAATAAAGTGTAAATATTAAATATTAGAGAATAAAGTGTAAATATTAGAGAATAAAGTGTAAATATTAAATATTAAAGAATAAAGTGTAAATATTAGAGAATAAAGTGTAAATATTAGAGAATAAAGTGTAAATATTAAATATTAGAGAATAAAGTGTAAATATTACAGAATAAAGTGTAAATATTAAATATTAGAGAATAAAGTGTAAATATTAAGAGAATAAAGTGTAAATATTAAATATTAGAGAATAAAGTGTAAATATTAGAGAATAAAGTGTAAATATTAAATATTAGAGAATAAAGTGTAAATATTAGAGAATAAAGTGTAAATATGAAGAGAATAAAGTGTAAATATTAGAGAATAAAGTGTAAATATTAAAGAATAAAGTGTAAATATTAAGACAATAAAGTGTAAATATTCAAGAATAAAATGTAAATATTAAAGAATAAAGTGTAAATATTAAATATTAGAGAATAAAGTGTAAATATTAAATATTAGAGAATAAAGTGTAAATATTAGAGAATAAAGTGTAAATATGAAGAGAATAAAGTGTAAATATTAGAGAATAAAGTGTAAATATTAAAGAATAAAGTGTAAATATTAAGACAATAAAGTGTAAATATTCAAGAATAAAATGTAAATATTAAAGAATAAAGTGTAAATATTAAGAGAATAAAGTGTAAATATTAAAGAATAAAGTGTAAATATTAGAGAATAAAGTGTAAATATTAAATATTAGAGAATAAAGTGTAAATATTAGAGAATAAAGTGTAAATATTAAATATTAGAGAATAAAGTGTAAATATTAGAGAATAAAGTGTAAATATTAAATATTAGAGAATAAAGTGTAAATATTAAGAGAATAAAGTGTAAATATTAAATATTAGAGAATAAAGTGTAAATATTAAGAGAATAAAGTGTAAATATTAGAGAATAAAGTGTAAATATTAGAGAATAAAGTGTAAATATTAAGAGAATAAAGTGTAAATATTAGATAATAAAGTGTAAATATTAAGAGAACAAAGTGTAAATATTAAGAGAATAAAGTGTAAATATTAGAGAATAAAGTGTAAATATTAGATAATAAAGTGTAAATATTAGAGAATAAAGTGTAAATATTAAGAGAATAAAGTGTAAATATTAAGAGAATAAAGTGTAAATATTAGAGAATAAAGTGTAAATATTAGATAATAAAGTGTAAATATTAGAGAATAAAGTGTAAATATTAAGAGAATAAAGTGTAAATATTAGAGAATAAAGTGTAAATATTAAATATTAGAGAATAAAGTGTAAATATTACAGAATAAAGTGTAAATATTAAATATTAGATAATAAAGTGTAAATATTCAGAGAATAAAGTGTAAATATTAAGAGAATAAAGTGTAAATATTAGAGAATAAAGTGTAAATATTAGATAATAAAGTGTAAATATTAAGAGAATAAAGTGTAAATATTAGAGAATAAAGTGTAAATATTAAGAGAATAAAGTGTAAATATTAAGAGAATAAAGTGTAAATATTAGAGAATAAAGTGTAAATATTAGAGAATAAAGTGTAAATATTAGAGAATAAAGTGTAAGTATTAAGAGAATAAAGTGTAAATATTAGAGAATAAAGTGTAAATATTAGAGAATAAAGTGTAAGTATTAAGAGAATAAAATGTAAATATTAAAGAATAAAGTGTAAATATTAGAGAATAAAGTGTAAATATTAAATATTAGAGAATAAAGTGTAAATATTAGAGAATAAAGTGTAAATATTAAATATTAGAGAATAAAGTGTAAATATTAGAGAATAAAGTGTAAATATTAAATATTAGAGAATAAAGTGTAAATATTAAGAGAATAAAGTGTAAATATTAAATATTAGAGAATAAAGTGTAAATATTAAGAGAATAAAGTGTAAATATTAGAGAATAAAGTGTAAATATTAGAGAATAAAGTGTAAATATTAGATAATAAAGTGTAAATATTAAGAGAACAAAGTGTAAATATTAAGAGAATAAAGTGTAAATATTAGATAATAAAGTGTAAATATTAAGAGAACAAAGTGTAAATATTAAGAGAATAAAGTGTAAATATTAGAGAATAAAGTGTAAATATTAGATAATAAAGTGTAAATATTAGAGAATAAAGTGTAAATATTAAGAGAATAAAGTGTAAATATTAAGAGAATAAAGTGTAAATATTAGAGAATAAAGTGTAAATATTAGATAATAAAGTGTAAATATTAGAGAATAAAGTGTAAATATTAAGAGAATAAAGTGTAAATATTAGAGAATAAAGTGTAAATATTAAATATTAGAGAATAAAGTGTAAATATTACAGAATAAAGTGTAAATATTAAATATTAGATAATAAAGTGTAAATATTCAGAGAATAAAGTGTAAATATTAAGAGAATAAAGTGTAAATATTAGAGAATAAAGTGTAAATATTAGATAATAAAGTGTAAATATTAAGAGAATAAAGTGTAAATATTAGAGAATAAAGTGTAAATATTAAGAGAATAAAGTGTAAATATTAAGAGAATAAAGTGTAAATATTAGAGAATAAAGTGTAAATATTAGAGAATAAAGTGTAAATATTAGAGAATAAAGTGTAAGTATTAAGAGAATAAAGTGTAAATATTAGAGAATAAAATGTAAATATTAGAGAATAAAGTGTAAATATTAAGAGAATAAAGTGTAAATATTAGAGAATAAAGTGTAAATATTAGAGAATAAAGTGTAAGTATTAAGAGAATAAAATGTAAATATTAAAGAATAAAGTGTAAATATTAAGAGAATAAAGTGTAAATATTAAAGAATAAAGTGTAAATATTAGAGAATAAAGTGTAAATATTAAATATTAGAGAATAAAGTGTAAATATTAGAGAATAAAGTGTAAATATTAAATATTAGAGAATAAAGTGTAAATATTAGAGAATAAAGTGTAAATATTAAATATTAGAGAATAAAGTGTAAATATTAAGAGAATAAAGTGTAAATATTAAATATTAGAGAATAAAGTGTAAATATTAAGAGAATAAAGTGTAAATATTAGAGAATAAAGTGTAAATATTAGAGAATAAAGTGTAAATATTAAGAGAATAAAGTGTAAATATTAGATAATAAAGTGTAAATATTAAGAGAACAAAGTGTAAATATTAAGAGAATAAAGTGTAAATATTAGAGAATAAAGTGTAAATATTAGATAATAAAGTGTAAATATTAGAGAATAAAGTGTAAATATTAAGAGAATAAAGTGTAAATATTAAGAGAATAAAGTGTAAATATTAGAGAATAAAGTGTAAATATTAGATAATAAAGTGTAAATATTAGAGAATAAAGTGTAAATATTAAGAGAATAAAGTGTAAATATTAGAGAATAAAGTGTAAATATTAAATATTAGAGAATAAAGTGTAAATATTACAGAATAAAGTGTAAATATTAAATATTAGATAATAAAGTGTAAATATTCAGAGAATAAAGTGTAAATATTAAGAGAATAAAGTGTAAATATTAGAGAATAAAGTGTAAATATTAGATAATAAAGTGTAAATATTAAGAGAATAAAGTGTAAATATTAGAGAATAAAGTGTAAATATTAAGAGAATAAAGTGTAAATATTAAGAGAATAAAGTGTAAATATTAGAGAATAAAGTGTAAATATTAGAGAATAAAGTGTAAATATTAAGAGAATAAAGTGTAAATATTAGAGAATAAAGTGTAAATATTGGAGAATAAAGTGTAAATATTAAATATTAGAGAATAAAGTGTAAATATTAGAGAATAAAGTGTAAATATTAAATATTAGAGAATAAAGTGTAAATATTAGAGAATAAAGTGTAAATATGAAGAGAATAAAGTGTAAATATTAGAGAATAAAGTGTAAATATTAAATATTAGAGAATAAAGTGTAAATATTAGAGAATAAAGTGTAAATATGAAGAGAATAAAGTGTAAATATTAGAGAATAAAGTGTAAATATTAAAGAATAAAGTGTAAATATTAGAGAATAAAGTGTAAATATTAGGAGAATAAAGTGTAAATATTAAGACAATAAAGTGTAAATATTAGAGAATAAAATGTAAATATTAAAAGAATAAAGTGTAAATATTAAGAGAATAAAGTGTAAATATTAAAGAATAAAGTGTAAATATTAGAGAATAAAGTGTAAATATTAAATATTAGAGAATAAAGTGTAAATATTACAGAATAAAGTGTAAATATTAAATATTAGAGAATAAAGTGTAAATATTAGAGAATAAAGTGTAAATATTAAATATTAGAGAATAAAGTGTAAATATTACAGAATAAAGTGTAAATATTAAATATTAGAGAATAAAGTGTAAATATTAGAGAATAAAGTGTAAATATTAAATATTAGAGAATAAAGTGTAAATATTAGAGAATAAAGTGTAAATATGAAGAGAATAAAGTGTAAATATTAGAGAATAAAGTGTAAATATTAAAGAATAAACTGTAAATATTAAGACAATAAAGTGTAAATATTCAAGAATAAAATGTAAATATTAAAGAATAAAGTGTAAATATTAAATATTAGAGAATAAAGTGTAAATATTAGAGAATAAAGTGTAAATATGAAGAGAATAAAGTGTAAATATTAGAGAATAAAGTGTAAATATTAAAGAATAAAGTGTAAATATTAAGACAATAAAGTGTAAATATTCAAGAATAAAGTGTAAATATTAGAGAATAAAGTGTAAATATTAAATATTAGAGAATAAAGTGTAAATATTAGAGAATAAAGTGTAAATATTAAATATTAGAGAATAAAGTGTAAATATTAAGAGAATAAAGTGTAAATATTAAATATTAGAGAATAAAGTGTAAATATTAGATAATAAAGTGTAAATATTAGAGAATAAAGTGTAAATATTAAGAGAATAAAGTGTAAATATTAGAGAATAAAGTGTAAATATTAGAGAATAAAGTGTAAATATTAAGAGAATAAAGTGTAAATATTAAATATTAAGAGAATAAAGTGTAAATATTAAAGAATAAATATTAAATATTAGAGAATAAAGTGTAAATATTAGAGAATAAAGTGTAAATATTAAATATTAGAGAATAAAGTGTAAATATGAAGAGAATAAAGTGTAAATATTAGAGAATAAAGTGTAAATATTAAAGAATAAAGTGTAAATATTAAGACAATAAAGTGTAAATATTCAAGAATAAAATGTAAATATTAAAGAATAAAGTGTAAATATTAAATATTAGAGAATAAAGTGTAAATATTAAATATTAGAGAATAAAGTGTAAATATTAGAGAATAAAGTGTAAATATGAAGAGAATAAAGTGTAAATATTAGACAATAAAGTGTAAATATTAAAGAATAAAGTGTAAATATTAAGACAATAAAGTGTAAATATTCAAGAATAAAATGTAAATATTAAAGAATAAAGTGTAAATATTAAGAGAATAAAGTGTAAATATTAAAGAATAAAGTGTAAATATTAGAGAATAAAGTGTAAATATTAAAGAATAAAGTGTAAATATTAAATATTAGAGAATAAAGTGTAAATATTAGAGAATAAAGTGTAAATATTAAATATTAGAGAATAAAGTGTAAATATTAAGAGAATAAAGTGTAAATATTAAATATTAGAGAATAAAGTGTAAATATTAAGAGAATAAAGTGTAAATATTAGATAATAAAGTGTAAATATTAAGAGAATAAAGTGTAAATATTAGATAATAAAGTGTAAATATTAGAGAATAAAGTGTAAATATTAAGAGAATAAAGTGTAAATATTAGAGAATAAAGTGTAAATATTAGAGAATAAAGTGTAAATATTAAATATTAAGAGAATAAAGTGTAAATATTAAAGAATAAAGAGTAAATATTAGAGAATAAAGTGTAAATATTAAGAGAATAAAGTGTAAATATTAAGAGAATAAAGTGTAAATATTAGAGAATAAAGTGTAAATATTAAATATTAGAGAATAAAGTGTAAATATTAGAGAATAAAGTGTAAATATTAAATATTAGAGAATAAAGTGTAAATATTACAGAATAAAGTGTAAATATTAAATATTAGAGAATAAAGTGTAAATATTAGAGAATAAAGTGTAAATATTAGATAATAAAGTGTAAATATTAAGAGAATAAAGTGTAAATATTAAGAGAATAAAGTGTAAATATTAAATATTAGAGAATAAAGTGTAAATATTAAGAGAATAAAGTGTAAATATTAAGAGAATAAAGTGTAAATATTAGAGAATAAAGTGTAAATATTAGATAATAAAGTGTAAATATTAAGAGAATAAAGTGTAAATATTAAGAGAATAAAGTGTAAATATTAAGAGAATAAAGTGTAAATATTAAATATTAGAGAATAAAGTGTAAATATTAAGAGAATAAAATGTAAATATTAAGAGAATAAAGTGTAAATATTAGAGAATAAAGTGTAAATATTGGAGAATAAAGTGTAAATATTAAGAGAATAAAGTGTAAATATTAAGAGAATAAAGTGTAAATATTAGAGAATAAAGTGTAAATATTAGAGAATAAAGTGTAAATATTAAATATTAGAGAATAAAGTGTAAATATTACAGAATAAAGTGTAAATATTAAATATTAGAGAATAAAGTGTAAATATTAGAGAATAAAGTGTAAATATTAGATAATAAAGTGTAAATATTAAGAGAATAAAGTGTAAATATTAAGAGAATAAAGTGTAAATATTAAATATTAGAGAATAAAGTGTAAATATTAAGAGAATAAAGTGTAAATATTAAGAGAATAAAGTGTAAATATTAGAGAATAAAGTGTAAATATTAGATAATAAAGTGTAAATATTAAGAGAATAAAGTGTAAATGTTAAGAGAATAAAGTGTAAATATTAAGAGAATAAAGTGTAAATATTAAATATTAGAGAATAAAGTGTAAATATTAAGAGAATAAAATGTAAATATTAAGAGAATAAAGTGTAAATATTAGAGAATAAAGTGTAAATATTGGAGAATAAAGTGTAAATATTAAGAGAATAAAGTGTAAATATTAGAGAATAAAGTGTAAATATTAAGAGAATAAAGTGTAAATATTAGAGAATAAAGTGTAAATATTAAGAGAATAAAGTGTAAATATTAGAGAATAAAGTGTAAATATTACAGAATAAAGTGTAAATATTAAATATTAGAGAATAAAGTGTAAATATTAGAGAATAAAGTGTAAATATGAAGAGAATAAAGTGTAAATATTAAAGAATAAAGTGTAAATATTAGAGAATAAAGTGTAAATATTAAATATTAGAGAATAAAGTGTAAATATTACAGAATAAAGTGTAAATATTAAATATTAGAGAATAAAGTGTAAATATTAGAGAATAAAGTGTAAATATTAGATAATAAAGTGTAAATATTAAGAGAATAAAGTGTAAATATTAAGAGAATAAAGTGTAAATATTAAATATTAGAGAATAAAGTGTAAATATTAAGAGAATAAAGTGTAAATATTAAGAGAATAAAGTGTAAATATTAGAGAATAAAGTGTAAATATTAGATAATAAAGTGTAAATATTAAGAGAATAAAGTGTAAATATTAAGAGAATAAAGTGTAAATATTAAGAGAATAAAGTGTAAATATTAAATATTAGAGAATAAAGTGTAAATATTAAGAGAATAAAGTGTAAATATTAGAGAATAAAGTGTAAATATTAGAGAATAAAGTGTAAATATTAAGAGAATAAAGTGTAAATATTGGAGAATAAAGTGTAAATATTAAGAGAATAAAGTGTAAATATTAGAGAATAAAGTGTAAAGAATAAAGTGTAAATATTAGAGAATAAAGTGTAAATATTAGAGAATAAAGTGTAAATATTAAGAGAATAAAGTGTAAATATTAGAGAATAAAGTGTAAAGAATAAAGTGTAAATATTAGAGAATAAAGTGTAAATATTAGATAATAAAGTGTAAATATTAGAGAATAAAGTGTAAATATTAAGAGAATAAAGTGTAAATATTAGAGAATAAAGTGTAAATATTAAGAGAATAAAGTGTAAATATTAGAGAATAAAGTGTAAATATTACAGAATAAAGTGTAAATATGAAAGAATAAACTGTAAATATTAGAGAATAAAGTGTAAATATTAAAGAATAAAGTGTAAATATTAAGAGAATAAAGTGTAAATATTGGAGAATAAAGTGTAAATATTAAAGAATAAAGTGTAAATATTAAAGAATAAAGTGTAAATATTAGGAAATAAAGTGTAAATATTAAGAGAATAAAGTGTAAATATTAAACAATAAAGTGTAAATATTAAGAGAATAAAGTGTAAATATTAGAGAATAAAGTGTAAATATTAAGAGAATAAAGTGTAAATATTAAATAATAAAGTGTAAATATTAAGAGAATAAAGTGTAAATATTAAACAATAAAGTGTAAATATTAAGAGAATAAAGTGTAAATATTAGAGAATAAAGTGTAAATATTAAGAGAATAAAGTGTAAATATTAGAGAATAAAGTGTAAATATTAGAGAATAAAGTGTAAATATTAGAGAATAAAGTGTAAATATGAAATATTAGAGAATAAAGTGTAAATATGAAATATTAGAGAATAAAGTGTAAATATGGGCCAAATCATGGATTACAGCAGGTTAACATTGGAATAAAAATCAATGGAAGAGACACTCGTTTATAGGCTGTCTCTGAGGGCTGCCTTACATTGTGGATACTTGTATATGCTCCTCACGAGGGTACACTCCTCTGCTACCCGCCCCACTTAAAAAGTTTACATAGGTTAAACCGATGAAATATCATCCCCCCCCACAGGAACCCACCCATGTCATTTGGTTGATAATTCAAAATTGATATTGTACACGGCCGATCCTCTGCATGTGTCTCTCTGTGAGGAAGATATAAATAGTAACATTGTAATCAGATAGAAGTTTGTCATCGGCGCTGACAGGCTCACCTCGCGTCTCCTTGTCCTTCTCAGTCCCATTTCCCAGATAATTGGCAAATGTAAAAACACACTCTGCCATTGTGCCGCTCCTGGAAACAATCCACTTTTCTGCGTGTGCATAAAATGAGACACATTTTTCGGAACCACATTGTGGAATTGTCATGAAAACTTAGTCAAAACTGTAGAAATGAAATTTGGGCACACTTCAAAATTACTGTAAATTACTGTGCAGAAGCAGCTACTTAACGAGCTAACTACAGCTAGTTGGAGATAGCCGATTTTCAACAACGCACATTTCCCACCATCCAAATGATTATAACTTTTTCACAAACCTCATTTTCCAAATATTACAAATGTATTTGTTGTATTAAATAAAGAAGGTAATATTCCATGTCACACTGTTGAGACGTGAAACTTGGTGTTCGTGTGTGGGCAGGTAAGACGCAGGCATCAAAAGAGCCATATGTGGCTCTCGAGCCATAGGTTCCGTATTTTGGATACCCCTGTGTCATACAGTATAGAATAAATGACTTTGTACCGCTGCGTAAAATGAAAACAAACAAAGAAGATTACATGTGATTGTGGTACATTTGTTCACAGAACACACACGGAATGATAGTAATATTTATCTGAAACATTTGTCTGTTGAATGGATCGTTGACGGAGCTACAGTATGTATGAATCGTGAAAAAAGTTTTCATTTCATTCTTAATAATTCATCATTTATTTTAATGGTTTTATTTTCCCCATTTTCTTTTTCCATTGTTCAAAATAACGTTTTCTCACAGTTCTTATGATTCTGTTGTTGTGTATTAGCTTGGCTATTGTAAATTGTAGCAGCGTATTCCACACACAGTGAGCGACTGACCAGAGGGTGGTGTGTCTGAAGTAAAGGAGATGTCACGAGATTACAATTCAGCCATAGATTAGCCGCACCGCAGTATAAGCCGAAGGTTTCAAAGTTTAAATAGTACGACTTTAATTCTTTAATAGTTCAACTCCATCCTACTAAAATGACATTCTTTTTCCTTGTGATGTGTGTGTGTGTGTGTGTGTGAACACTGTAAAAGGGTGAGTCACTCCATCACTTAGGACAGGCATGATTGGCTTGAAGGAAGGATGATGGCACATCAAAATCATGAATAAATGTGAAAATCAACAGAGGCGAACTGGAAAATATCGAGCTCAACACTCTAGTATCGATCATATAGTAATCTTGCCTCATTTGCACGCACGTCAATTGGCACATGGTTTCCAATGCAGGTATGTGTAAGGATCAGCTGATGGACTGTTTAACCGGGGAGGCACAAGATGTCCTCTTCTTCTGTGGTCTGAGTTTGTGCTGCTGCAAAGGCAGCGGACTGGACCCCTGCGAGCATGTTCTAGTGATAAATTGGACCTGCACGCCCATCCCAGCACGCGCAGAAATATGAGGAAGGTCAATGCAAGAACCGTGTTAAATAGAAAGTTAACAAAAAATAAATTAGATATTTACAAAAATAAATCACAAATGTATTCTTATATCAAATTTAATGAAAGATTTTAGCCGTTAGATATACATTTTCTATTTTAAATAATGATAACATTGACCATACTGTAGTAAAAATCAAAGTTAGATGGTGCATTCAAACACCATCCAACAAAGTGGGACAATTTGCCGCTGGCATTAAACATGTAAAAATTATTTTTAAAATCATTTTACATTTATTATTCATGCATTCATTAATCATTACATTGAACTTTTTTATACTTCTTTGAAGCTTTTTGTCATTTTGGATAAAGTGCGGCCTGGGGGCCATTTACGGTCAGCGGCCATTTTTTTCCGAGTGTGTTTAGCTCGACTAACAATCATTTGAAATGACTTTAGTTTTGTGTCTGTGATCTGACACCCTGTAGTCACCTTTACATTCCATAACACCTTCTCATAGGCCATTGTTAACGAATCAATATTTAAATTAAAGCACGTGTGATTGATGACGTTCACACAGCTGGACGCCATCCTCTCCTTTTTCTTAGCTGATTAAACGTCTGTTGACTAAGAAAATGTTTTTTTTTTATATTAGGAGAAACAAACCAAACAAAATAAAGTTGTAATTTTTGAAAAATTATGTTGGGGGGGGGGGGCCACAGCACCCCGCTCACAGCGCCTCACATCTTTCTTCTTGTCTTCCTTTTTAACTCATCCACCACAAGTGTCATTCATCCCTGAGTAAAATGTTGATTTTGTCAATGTAAGCGAGCGTTTTACGACGCCTGCACACGTGCGATCGGATTAATCATGATGGCTTAATCTGCACGAGTTCATAACCCAATGACCGCGTTTAAATCTGCGATGAAAATATTTTTTATTTCTTACAATAAAGAATGTACACTAAGCAATTTGTCTCCCTTCACGGTTTGATTTGTCAACCCCACATTTATCAGTCTCACTGAGGGCAGTGAAGTGTTCAGGTGGGTTCTTGCTATGGATGATGCATCTGTTGTTTACCAGTAGTCTAACGAATTTGCCCGGCAACAAAGTGGACAGCTCGGCAAAGCGTGTCAAAACAACACAAAGATAATAGGTCTGCTTTCATGGATGACAAAGGACATTTTCCCAGGTTGTCCACGAGTGCTCTTGCCCGCTCACAAAATCCAAACAAATGCAAGTTAAGCCAATTTGATCAAAATAATCCCACAGGCTACAAGACTCTGAATTTATACAGTTTCCAATTAGTTTATTCTAAACTTAAGACAGGGTTTTAAACAAAATGTGAACTTTCAGAGTGTTTTAATTGTTTATTTTAGTGGCGTTTTTATTTTGAAGACCACCGGTCTAATGATTATTTAAAGTTCGAGAACTCAGGGTAGTGTCAGGAAACTATCTGATGTGACGTTTGCAGCTTTAACTTCCAACATTATGCTACCAGAGTTACGTAATTAAACATGAACATGTTTCCCCCCTTTATGACTGGTGGTGTGAAAGGAATTAAAGGTATTATTCATCACTTTGCATCAACTTGGCAGTGTTTAATCCCTAGTTACCTAGGCGGTGCAAGACCCTTGCTCCCTCGTGCAAGAAGCAGGCGCACCTGCCTACCTGACTACTCCGTTCAAAGGGTTACGGTCTCTCCCGTAGAGGGAAAAGAAACCTCTAAGTCAGGGGCGAGAGGAACTCACCCAGGTATTAACAGCCTCGGTAGTGCAGAGGCGGCCCCGCTGCATCCGAGCCGCGCAAGACCAGAGTAACCCAAGGTTGGTCGTACGAGACGTCGGACTCTCTGCTTTTACGACTGCTTCCTCTCTTAATGGATAGTTGCTTTTGGTAAGGACCTGGGGTTATTTACTCATCTATCAGCAATCAGAGGGACCTGTCTTTACTAAGTTTACCGGAACAACCTCAAAGGAATCTGTCTGTAACACACTGCTTACTCTTTTACCTTCAAAGAAGATACTGGGTGACAACTCTTAGTGAAAGAGTGAAAAGCTTTATTAGGAAAGTTAGCAAGGGCATTGAAGCAGGTACTCTATTAACTATAAGGATATACTGTACACAATGTCAGACTAGCCGCAATGAGCTCCACTCACATGTATCTAGATAGAAAGAAGCGCAAGGCCGCAGGCCAGTGCCTCAGTCCTACCCCGATGATGAAGCCGGTAGTGTAGACAAAAAGTCCAGTGAGGATGAGTTCGCTTCTTGGGGATAAGTCTAGTTGATGCGGGTCGGGCGTCGGGTGATCAGGCCTTCGACCTTCCCTGGTTGTCCTGACGGCTCTAGGTTGCTCCCGAGAGAGGCAAGGTTGGGGACCGCTGCGGTGACTGGCTCCGTGCTCACTCAGGCTCAGCTCTTCTCTCGGTAGCGCCGCAGACAGAATCTTTAGTTGGTGTCTCAGGTTCATCTGAAAGACGGAGTCTTCTCCTTCTGCTGGGCAGATGAGTTGAGTCCAATCTTCCTTCAGCAGTCCCAGAGCTGTGTTGCGAGCCTTGGAGCTTCGGAGATGCGATCCATGAGAGGATCGCCTGGAGCCAGCGTCGATTGTAGAGCGCGTCCTCTTTTTATGCTGTCTTCAGTCTCCGCCTGCTCATGGGAGTGTCCATTACCTCATTCTGAGACCTCCCAGAGGAGTGTCTTTCCCAGAATAGCTTGTACTTTCCCCGACCGCGCTGATTCAGCATGACTCATCCCCTTGGTTGAACTTGTGTCCTCGTTTGACCCGTCCTGGACTGCCATATTTGGTCATCATCCTGTCCTGAGATGAACTCAGTGGTTGACCGCAGATGACTCCTTAGGTGTCCTCAGCTGAACTCCTGAGGATGTCCTTATATGGGTTGCCTGGCTTTGCCATTGTACTGCAATGACTATGACCCCTAGTGGCCTTTCACCAGACTACCGAAACTTAATGTTCTACTTTGTGGCTTAATGATTATGGAGGAGCTCACATTGGCATCAGTTATCTTATAATCATTAACATATTAGTATCAAAACATGTTATTTTAACAGCACAACATGTTCTTTTAACATTCAGTTCAGCACCAACATCGGAACATGACATTCAACTGGTAAAACATTAACACTTATTTTCATACAACCTTAGACATCAACCTGTTGTTTCTCTTTGACATTCTCAAGGCCATAGGACTATATGCTTCTATTAAATCATGTTACTGAATAATACTGATTATAACATCATAATATAAGTGCTTTAAGCATTGCGATAGTTATGCAAGTATCCCTATTGACGTGTATTGCAATGGTGTGTGTGTTTGTCCCTATAAATGCACATGTATACTAACATGAGGTACCAACTAGCTTGTGTATTATATGGTTACATTCCTAAAAGCGACAGAGTGTTTGAGCATGCTAGACTGTGCTTTGTTCCTTGATTATTACAAGTACTTTTGGTATAAAAGTTGGCCTTTTAAGAGGTGTTGTACCTAGGTCACTCGACACCCCCTTCGTGAATCCGTTCGTTGCCCGTAACAATGTCGGATTTACTCTATACTGTGACCGAGTATTGTAACATCAAGTCCACACAGACCAGTCCAACATTTGTTTGACGGTTTAGGCCTTGTCCCCTGCCGGCCCATCAGGACTCACGGGGCTTGCAAGGTCACCCATGTAGTTGGGAGCGACGATCTCAGCCGGGTGCCCTTCTGCCACTGGAAGCGGTCCTCCTGCCTGTTGGTCAGCAGCCAGTCTTTCCAGAGCCTCGAGCAGGGTCTGGACAGTCGAGACTGCACGGACGATGTCCTCCACGGCAGCTTCCGTGGCTGGAGAAGGCGGGTTCCATGTAAGGTCGGCGACTCGGTTGCCCACCCGTCCTTCCTCAGCTGCATCCTCCTCCACTGGTTCCGGAGTGTGGGGGCCTCTGTGGCCCTCCTGCTCGCCGGTCTCAAGCTCTTGGGAGGAGACGATGGTTCCGGTTTGGCGTCGCATCTTTGCTGGGGATGACCGCTCGTCTTGCTGGTCTGGTCTTGCTTCTCCAATGACGGTAACGATTGGAGGGTTTAAGCCTGGTCGGGAGAGGAGGTGCTTTGTCGGCATGGCGTGGCCCCATGGCCCCAGGCCGATGCACATCCCACAGCTTAGGTGAGTTGATGTGGTATGGGTGCCGTTTGCGAACCTCCACGTGGAGTGGATGACCTCCTCGAAGTGGCCGACTCTGCGATGCTTCTTGTTCCTCCAACTGTGTATGGTTTGGAGTCTTCCCCCATACACTCGGCGAACTTCCACCGCTTTGGCTTGTACGATGCTGAATGGCACACACCTCATCTCGGTCAGGGGTAGCTCGCAGCCGTCCTTGACGTACACCCCATACGGTGTCTGGTCAGTGGCGATGGACCACTCGTAGCAGCATCTTTGGTATGGGAAACAGCAGAACCCCCAGAAGGAGTCATCTCTCACCCAGGCGAAGTCCATGTCTTTGTTTCCACATGCCAGGCATTCAGGGATTGTCTATAATTTGTAGAACAGAGTCTTTCAACAGTCTTCCTTAGCATGCTCGTTGAAAGGAAAGAAAGAAAAGAGAGACGCTAGAGAGCCCTCTAACGTGTCGGCTGAGGCGAGGAAGTGACATGCCATCTCGCCGCGGGCAACCTTGGCGATGACATGGTCATGCTCCCTGCCCGTCTTCGAGCCGTAACCGGGAAGGAGGCAGCATAAGTCATGAACCAGGCAACTAAACACAGCTGACTAACTATATCTAGCCATACTAGTGTGGCTATTATTCCCCATACTATTCCCCATCCTACTAGAGCCCCTATCCTTATCCACCATGCCCGTTTCCCTCCGAGCTTAAGGCTGGCTACTAGGCTCACCATGTGGCTTAGGAGGAAAAGCAGTAACAGGCCTTCTAATACTACAGTGGCATAGAGAAATGGGATTACGAACGCTGAAGCTATGTCCATCCCAACCCAAATCAAGAGTAGCCCTATCTTCCCTTTCCCTACCCAGGTGGTAGGGTCAATAGGCATTCGGCTCATAAGGTACACTACAAAGAGACCCAGTCCCAAGCTCCGCACCCCATACAACAGCCTAAGCACTATGACTTTGCTTATCAGTAGAAATGCTACAACCACCCGTAAAGGTTGGAAACTAACCCATATCCCCGTACCTCCGTAGAAAGCCCAACAAGAGAAAAGAACCCAAAATTCAGTTTCACTTACATATTGAATCGCCCCAGGCCGTCCCAGGGTTCCCGATGTCCCATTCTGGGGTTTTAAGCTGCTGCTGTTGCCAGGGTCCATGGTTATGCTTGCTTACCTTCTCTTGCCCGGTACGTGCTCTAGTGATCTCGAGGATCAGACTGTGTGGAGCTGCTCTCAGCTCCTTCTTTTATAGCCAGCTTGGCTCCTCCCCCGGCTCCTCCCTCGGACATCCGGTGAGTCAACTTCCTCTTTTGGTCTGCCAGCTGCTGATTGGTCACTGGTAGCGCCTGATTGGTCACTGGTAGCACCGCCTTCCAGCTGAGGGCGGAGTCCCAGGTCACATCTTCTTTCTGCTTCACAGTCTTGTCTTGGCTGCAGGCGTGAAGGGTGGCCCATTCCGAGCTCCTCTTCTTCCTCAAGGCTTTGATTCCTCCCTTGATTACAAGTGGTAGCACGATGGAGGCGAAGATCACTCCTGCTGCCATCAGCATCCATGGCCACAGTTTGGACATTAGACTGCCAAGCCATCCTCCCACTGTGGAGGCTACTCCATCCGCTAGTCCAATCACTCCTTGGACCACAGTGTCTGCTGTCCTGGCGAACACTTTCCCAGTGACTTCAATCCAGTTGCACTCATGCTCCAGGGGTCCGATGCCACAGTGTAGCCAGTGTTCTTTAGGTGCATAGCAAGTTCCTGGGTTGTACAGACGATTGGGTCCTATCCATTCGAAGCCTTGGATCTCTTGCCCTTTACAGAGGTTCTGTCGGAATGCATGTCCTTCAGCCATGAAGTAGGTAGCTTGTGCCACTTCAGGCAGGACCTCCAGCCATTTGTTCTGTCTTCGTGCTATACCTGGTCCGGTTAGTCTGACCAGGCATGGTGACTGAGCTGGTACGATAGCTCGTTTCCACCTTCCATTGTGTTTCTCCCACGTAGCTCCAAGCTCGTAGGTGTCATATGAGCCATTGTAGAAGTCTTGACAGCGCTTCTTCCAGGCGTCAACTGTCTGACAATTTCCTCTTGCCAATGTCACTCTACAGACGGTCTTGTCGTGGTTGCAATTCATCCTCCAGGGCCTTGGTTGCATCCCTGTTGGTGGTCTCCTCGGGTCCCAATAGAGGGTTCGTTCTTTCAAGTAGACTGTAGCCACATATTGGTATCTCACCCAATAGCTGTCAGTCTCGGCGAGGCAGGGTAAGACCCAGAGCTTGACCTCTTCAGGACTCAGACCCCACCAAGTGTGGGTTTCGTCCCTGGTGTGTCTTTCTTCCCATGCCTGTAGAACTCCTTTCATAGTTCCATTCTTCAACAGTTCTCCACAATCATAGATCCACTTGGGGATTATTCCCTCTTGGACTTCGTTCAAGGTGCAACGAGGTGATGCTCCGTTATTCCACCACTCAGTTCCATTCAGACTCTGGTATGCTTTCTTGACCACACGTTGATCAATCCGGTTAAAGTCGTCTTTCCCCACACCGTGTAGGTCATCGGGGGTTGGCAACAGTTGCACCAGAAAGTCGCTGTCGACTGGGCCATATACTCCTGACATGTTGAAAAACTGCTTGCTCCAGGCACCCACATAATGCCGTAGATTCTTCTTCCAGACCCATGGCAGGGAGTTGTTTAGCCAAGTGTCGACCTGTACTCCTCCTGTCTGACCTGTCATTGCAGTTCGGGTCAGCACAAGAAAGTTCTTAGCACAAGTCTTACCGAAACTCCAATAGCACCTATCCAGGTTGGCTATGACTTTCATACAGGCTATCTCCAGTGGATTCTGGCGTCGTATCTTCTGTAGTGCTTTGTACACTTGTGAATCCTTTGACAAGTTTCTCTGCAGGAGGGTCAGCATGCCATCCACCTGGGGCATCCAGTCAGCCATTTTGGTAACATCGACTGCTTTTGTCGAGCCCATGGTGGTTCCGATAGGTGAGTTTACTTCTGTTGGGTACTGGCGCCTGGGGATGTTGAAGCGTATAGGGAATGGCTTGATGTACCTTCTTGCCCTTATACGCTTTCTCAGCCTGAAACGAGACGTTGTAGCCCTGGGTCTTGTCCAGTTCCTTACAAGCATCCATGCTGATTCCGGCGTTGGGGCTTCTTCAGAAGGGGTAGATTCAATGCAGTACCCGGATTCAGTGGGCCTTGGCCTCACCTTGGGCCCCTCTGTTGTTGGAATTGGTGTTGCTGTGTTTTCCCCCGAGCTTAGGTCACACGTCAGGTTCAAACAGCTCCAGCAGGGCTCCCACTGCGGTCTCAGGCTCTCGCATGTTTCTTCATCAGGATGGTATGGAGCATCAAGCACCATGTCCTTCTTCCACATCCCTTGGTTGGCTTGCCTCGGAACTGGTACACATACGTAGTTGCAGTGCCAGGTCGGAGCTTCACTTTCCTTCCAGAGCCAGTTACAGGAGATGTTTCTGGTTGTCTCTTGGATCCATTGTTGCACTGTTACTTGTACTCGGTCACTTGAGTTTTCCAAGCAAGCTTGATTTACAGTCCAATCCGTGCCACTGAGCCCTAGCTCGTCGAGTTGTTCAGTGAGGTCAGTGTTCGTTATTATTTGGGTTTCTCCCCCCAGGGCTGTGGTATTGTGGTTGCTGTTGACTTTCCCGACGGCCTCGTACCTTGCTTCCGCTGTGCCCGAATCCCAGGCCATGTTCTTGGGTCTCCAGGTGAGGCTTAGTCGGTGTTCTTCTACGTCCCAGCATCTCTGGGCGAACCTTTTGGTGGTTCTGTATCGGACCCTGATCAGGTCCAACGCTGGCTGCTCTTTTCCTGGCTGCGGCGTTGCTGTTTGTAGGGCAGTGGCCTCCCCACTCACTCCATAGAGTAAAGCGGCCACTATGCCCAATATCCCTGCAGCTACTATCATTGCTGCAGATAAGATGAGCCATTGAGGGGGTCTTCTTCTTCTTCTTGGTTGAGGCGTCTCATAAGTGTGGTCAGGAGTGCTGCTGCGGGTGTTCTCATAGACGGGTTCAGGGCCTGGTTGTTCATATAGTGGTCCCAATTCGTAGTGATGCCCAGGGTCGGGTTCAGGTGGTGGGTTGTCTAGCAGCGCTCGGAGATGTCGGGTGAATTGGGCTAGTTGGACGTAGTCCCGGTCACTGCCGGATCCCATCTTGTCTTCCTTCTTCTCTTCCGACGTTTCAGCTTGGGCCTTGGAACAGCAATGACTCTCTGCTCCTTCAGGGGCTGATAATAAACTGCTTTCTCTCCTTCTCGGAGCCAGTCCAACCCCCGCCACACCCACTTCCATGACGTCACATACCATTCTTTAACAGGGAGTGATGGCCCCTCCTTCTTCCATCGTCTTGGGTATCCCTCTGTTACTTTATCTAGTTGATGATCTTTTCTGTTTGGCGTGACTTGTACAACCTCCTCATACAAGGGTTGGTCTTCATTTTCTCCGAAAAGGGTCTGCCTCCACCATCCTTGTCTGCCGAATGTATGGCTGTAAAGACAAGAGCCAACCGTGTGTAGCTTGGAGATTATTTCTACTTTTCTGCTGGTGGTTCTTAGGCTCAGCTGAGTGTTTTCAATGAGCCATTTATTGGTATTTCGAATTCTTGCTTCCAACTTCAGGTACATGACCTTGCTAGTCGTCCAGAGTTGCATTCCAGCCAACTGAAGGTCTATGTATTCCTCCTGAAGCGGGTCTGCGTAGTTGGGTCCCCATCTTATTTTGAGTGGCTTCCCGCTGATTGTCATCTGGCAGGTGTTGAGGATCCATGGGGCCCACTCAGGACGATTCTCATCATAATCTTTGCGGTCATAATCTGGAGGCCATGGATGAAGTCTACACTCCATTCTTCCTCCTCGGTGTGCCAAACTTTTCTTCAAAGTGAAGGATCTAATTTTCTTTATTTCCGCTGGATCTTCTAAGTTACCATTTCTCAGCCAAACACTACGTTGGGCCCAGTAATTATCTGAGGCTCTTGAACAACAATTAAGGCCATAGTCTTTCTTAGGTAGTACGTCTATCGGTCCGCTTTCGGTTGGGTTTCCTTTGGTCCGTTCCCATGCTTCTTTTATGAATATGGGCATCATTGTCGATCGCCAGTGGGAGACCGTTTGTACCACATCCACCATTTCCTGTCGTCGTCTGATGTCCGCTTTTTGGGCTTTTGTTGTTTCCTGGCGACTCTGCGGTACTCTTGTTTTACTGCAGCGTCAGCTCCTTCCTCTTCAACAATCTCTTCTTCTTTGACGACGAATCTCACTGTCTGAGTGCCTTTTCCCTCAACCTGAGAAGGTCCCTCCTCTTTTCGGCCGGCCCCCTCCAGGGGGATTGTGCTTTCCACGGGAGGTGTGTTTTCTTCTTCCAGCCCTCTTGACTCATCTATTACAAGCTCCTCCTCCGAGCCAGAATGGTTCATTGCTGACTCGGCACGGGTGAGACTTGGTTTGGGTTGTACCTCCACGTCTAGTCCCACACCGTAGAGCCCTTGGTATGGCACTAATGCCATGTTCACTCTTACCGTAACTTCGGTGATTTGTTCCCTGTGACTTGGAGCCAGACTCCATGAAGCCCTGGACCCTGGTATCTGTAGCTGCCCATCAACTTCAGGATCCTCGGGTGTTATCGTGTACTTGGCTTCTTTGTACTGATATATCATCTGTCTCTTCCATCCATCTAGAGCAGTGGTGTATCCAAACAGGTTGCATCCTTGCGGGCTCTTGGCCTGCACAGGCGCTGCTTCTCTCAGTGGCAGGTCTGGTCTGTTGATGACTTCAGACACGAGCTTGGCCCATGTTATAAGCTCCCAGTGGCCAGGTCCTTCCCGGCCATTGAGCCTTGTCTTTGACCAGCGCCAGTCGAGTGGTCGGTACACTCTCATAACTTGAGGGGCTCGTTCCGATCCTTCGACCACTGGATGCTGTCTGACTGGCCATACATGGAGTGGCCACATTGCTTGTAATGCGGCACCGCAGCCTGTCCAGTGCTGGCGCATTTTGTCTTGGCCTTCTACTGTCATGTTGGTTTCAAGCTTGCAGCCCCCTCTAAAGGGCATCAAGGGAGCCAAAGGGCTTACGGCTCGTGTCACTCTCCATCCTCCAGAACGTCCTGCGTCGAGCAGTTGCCCGTTCCCGAGGCCTCCGAGGCACATCGGGCAGTACCAGAGGATCTTCCCGTTCCAGGTGCACGTACATTGATCAAGTCGCTCGGTGCCGGGGAACCCGACATCCCATTGCTCCTGAAATTGCAGTCTCAGGAGTTGCGTTCCTCTCCAGCAGGAACAGACATAGGTGTCCATCACCTTGGCAGGGTGATGTCTCACCAGATTTCTCATCCTCCCTATGTCCTGGTCAGGAGGAGCGAGAGGTCGCATGAAGCTTGGTCCGCTCCACACGGTGGGTAACTCTTTCTCCGTTCCGCAGACGGCACAATCAAAGTCAGCTCTGTACCATCTCACTTTCTCCACCTGATCAGTCAGGCATCCTCTTCTAGCGTTTTCCAGCAGGGTAAACGCTCGTCCGGCCCAAATGCCATTCATGGTTCTTCTTGTGATAACCAGTCCCTTGATGATGGCCAGTTCAATAAAGGGTGGTTCTGCAGTGTGTTGGCTGGCCATCTCTTCCTCTAGTTATTCCTTGGTATGAGTTGGAGTCCTGGGTATGGGCTTCAACTGCTCCACTCCTTGGATCCCTTTCTTCTTCAACCGCACTGTGTTTCGGTCTAACACTTCTTCCACTATGTCGGTCTTCTCGTACTTTGCTTTCACTGCAGTGTTGCCGGGTATGTCTCTTGCCTTGATCCACACTCGCTGTCCAACACTGAATGGTCCCATGGGCTTCTGGTCTTCCCTTTTTGTTGGGTTCCGCCCACTTTCTAGCGTCACAAAGGGGCGTTGGTTCAACTCCTCTGAGGGGGAGGGTCTATCTTGTCTCCACCTCCCATTGAGTTGAGCCGCAATCTCCAATGTCTTGGTACTCCACTCTTTGCCATTGGCGTTCTTTCCTAACCAGTTCTTGATCAGGCCGATGGTTCTTTCGGCGACCCCGTTGGCTTGAGGAGTATAAGGGGGTGAGTAGATTCGCTCTACTCCCCACTTTTGGCACCATCTGTCCACCAAAGCATTCTTGAACGGTGTCCCGTTGTCTGTCCTCAGTTCTTTCGGTATACCGAGCCACATACACCCGTCGTCTAGGGTGCGTAGCACACTGTTGGCGTTGGCACATCTCACTGCCTTTAGCCCTACTTGTCCCGACATAGTATCCACAAGCACAATCAGGTACTTTTCTCCTTTCATACCCTTGACCCCCATGGGCCCAGCGATGTCCATACAGACTGAGCCCCATGGGATTGTGCTCTTGATGGTTAGGCCATCCGCTCGTTGCCCTCTGCGGCCTGCGTTGTATCGTCCGCACGCCTCACAGTTTCTTAAGGCAGCACGTATGGCTCTATCCGTGATCCAAAGTTCCAGTCGCTCCAACTCTTTCCGTGTAGGTAGTGGGCCAACATGGCCAAGCGCTTCGTGTACGGCCTGCACCACTCTCCCCACGGACTCCTGTGGGACTATCCTCCCCTTAGGTGTCGCATCCCACTTCTCACACCCTACCACTACAACTCTCCTTTCTTGCACGAAACGATCCACCTGTTCGTTCCCTTGCCAATGGGCCCCCTCCTTGGTATGGGCCCTTTGATGGACTACTTCTATTTCCATACTCAGACGTAGCTCGGCTATCTTCTTCCATAGCTCACTGTGAGCCACTTGCTTTCCTTTTGCTCCTTCATAGCCATTTTCTTCCCAAATGGCTAGGTCTTCCTTGAGCGCTTGGGCACAGTAGTAACTGTCTGTTACCAACTGTACTCTTGTCACATGTCGGTTCATGGCTTCCAGCAATCCTTCCAGAACTGCTGTGACTTCTCCTACTTGTGCACTGCCGACTGTCTTTCCTCGCCGACGCACTCGTTCTATTCCATTCTGTCGAAGGATGAAGTCCCAATAGGCAAATCGGTCATCGCCTTTCCTGGACCCATCAGTATAGAGGATCCACTCGATCGGTTGTTCCTTCTCTTGCTGGGGCTCCCTAGGCTTCTTGGAGGCTGTTGCTGGCCCAATCTCAAGGTCTGGATCCAGTAGGATGTCTTCCCACCTTCCCCATCTCACATTGGTAGCTTTAGTGCTTTCAATGGTCTCTTTCCTTAGGAACCGGTGCACGTTGCTCTGTGTTGTAACTTTAATGCCTTGTCCCTGGGCCAGGTCTTTGAGAGCACTCCAATATCTAGCGAGTACGGCCAACTCC
This sequence comes from Dunckerocampus dactyliophorus, assembly GCF_027744805.1. Taxonomy (NCBI): domain Eukaryota; kingdom Metazoa; phylum Chordata; class Actinopteri; order Syngnathiformes; family Syngnathidae; genus Dunckerocampus; species Dunckerocampus dactyliophorus. The sequence continues at coordinate 431,856 of NC_072819.1, forward strand.
TTCTCTTCTTGTGGATACTTCTTTTCCACCGAAGACAGGGTGTAGCTCCATAGCGTCACTAGACCTTCTCCTTCATTCTTAACACTTATCACTGCATCGTCTCCTTCGCAGGATATCAGCGGCTAAGCGGGTGGTTAGACTTCTTGGTTCCAATCTTACTGCTTCTTTGATGGCTTGCTTCAGCTTCTCCAGGTGCTCCTGGTCTTTTGCTGACCATGGCCATCCTTGGTTGTTTTCCTGCCCGTTGTCATTCTTCCTCAACCGGGCATACAGAGGTCTTGCATGCTTCTGGTAGTGGGGGACGTGATCCCGGACATAATTGCAAAGTCCCAATATCCGTTGTAGCTCGTTCTCCGTGGTAGGCGGCAGGATCTGTTCGATCTTTTGCCTGTACCCATCCGAGAGACCCAAGTCTGTAGCCACTTGGAAACCCAGGTAGTCGACTTGGAATCGGGCTAGCTGACATTTCTTGAGGTTGAGCTTGAGGCCTGCCTTCGAGACCCTTTCAAGCACAGCTTGCAATAAGTCTAGGTGTTCTTCTTCTGTGTCGCTTGCGATGAACACATCATCGATGTATACTGCGACGGGTAGTCCCTCCAACACTTGCATAACCGCTGATTGGAACACATTAGGTGAATTCTTGTACCCTTGTGGTAGTCTTTGCCACACATATGCTTTTCCCCGATGGGTGAACGCTGTCTTTCCTTGCGAGGTCTTAGCTAGCCTTAGTGAGAAGAAGCCATTAGCCAAGTCTATACATGACTTGTATTTCTTCACTTGTAACGTTTTCAATGATGCTTGGGAATTGATCAAGCTGGCTCGGTTAGCCACTGTTCTCCGGTTCAGGGCTTTAAAGTTGATAACGGGTCGCCAACCTCCTCCTACTGACTCAGGCTTCTTCACTGCTTGAATCGGGCTGTTAGTGAGAGGGTATGGTTCCTCACGAAGTATGCCCAATGTTAGCAGCTCGTTGACGATCACGTCCATCTCAGCCACTGCTCCTGGGTTCAGTGGATACTGCCTCACTGGGGGATGTACTCCCCCTTCGATGATGTGCACGTACTTGGGCCCCAAATCCCCGCAGTCATTCTTGAAATGGGCCACTATGACCCCTTCCAGGATTCGAGCCAGTCGCTCTTTTCCAGCCGGTGATAGATCGCTTTCCTGGATCTGTTGCACCTTCACGGCGGGCACATCTACGGGCTTGTACCATCCTCCATGAGTTGAGCCTGTTGGTCCCACTTGAACCGCTCTTGATTGTAGTTTCCCCAGGCGTTCTTGGAGGGAACAACGCTTTGCTCCCTTCTTATGTAGATCTTCTGCATCCCTCAAGGTTAACAAGTTGTTTGGTCCTATGATCCATATCAGTCCTTTCCATATTCCAAAAGGCATCCGTCTGGCGGAGCCGTCCGCCAATATGACGTCCAAGTGTCCTTTCTGTTTGAGGCTTCTGCGGGTCATTGACACTTCAGCTCCTGTGTCCACCAGATAGGGTACTCCCTCCACATCAGAGAAGAGCATATCTCCCTTACGGTAGACATGGTCCTTTGTGACCCGCGCCTCGTTGGCCATCATTGGCTCGCCCCTCCGGAGCCCGCTGCCTTGCGGGACTCACGAAGGGCTGCTTTTTCTTCTGGTGTCATCTTGTTGTATTCCTCAGCGGGTATGAACCCTCCGGTTTTCTTCGTAGGTTTCTGGCGAGGTGCTGGTGTCGGGCCTTCGCTCTGCCGTGGCTGTTGAGCACTATGTTCACCAGGTTTTGATGATTGACTTGACTTCTGGTTCGGCCGCTGTTCAGTGCTGGTCCCTTGCTTTGCTTTACGCTTGTCGGCGTAATGCCTCCTTAGCAAGTCCCATTTCCTCACGGTCTCTTCAATTTGATCCATCTTCGCATCCGCTTTTAGTGTGACAAAGAGATGCTCACTTTCGGCCCCCTTTACTACCTTTCGCAGGACACCAACGAATCTCGAAGGGGTTACCGCTGTCTTCATTCGGTGCCAGAGCGGAGTCAAAGCCTGGCCTTGCTTCAGCTTGTCACGGGCAGCTGCGATGAAGGCATCTTCGTCATCTTCCTCATGTATGACCCATCTGTCATATATCTCTTGGGCCGTCTCATCCTGGCCTACTTCTTCCGTGGTAACGAATTGTAGCCAATTCTTCTTGGCCTCTTCACAAACCCCACAGCTCTTAACTATCCTCCAGGTCTCGCGGAGGTAGGCTTCAACCGTCTCTCCAGGCTTCATGGCTCTTATGAGGTTCTTCAGGGTCTTTAGGCCTTCATAACCCCCCATGGTTGATCCTTCTCTCCGTTGTTGGAGAGCCGGAGCGGTCACAGTGGCTTGACTGCCTTGGTCCGCTGCTTGCGGGGGTATTGTTATGACGGTGGCCCTGTCATCTTGGTCTTCTACAACCTCACCACAGATTGCCAAGTACTTTCTGGCTTGGTCATAGGCTGTTTGCTTCAGTCGTCTTAGCATCATATCGTACATTACTGCCACGAAGCCCTCTCAGAAGTTCTTGGTCAGGTCTCGGTAGCCCACCAAGGTATGGTAGGATGGTGTCATCAATAAGTTGGCCATTTCTCCCCAAGTCATACGGACCTCTCTTCTCACCTCTTCATTCAGCTTATACTGCCATGCTGGAGGTATAGCGTAATGACTTTGTCCTGCCTCGGGTATGTAGGCTTTTCTCCCGTCTTTGGTCTCCACATGGCCCCATTGCACGTCTCGGGCCAGCCTCTCCGAGGCTCGGTAGATGTCGAGGACCTGTACATTGCTCTTCCGTCCCTTGTAGATCCCTGACTTTAGTGCCTGTTCTGGGGGGTCTTGAGGTTCGGCTGCAGAGCGCAGGCTGTGGTCACCCTGGTCGTCGTTCTCCTCTTCCATTGGGTCTACGGGAGGTTGTCTTGCTAGTTCTTCCCCCCCAGGTTGTGCCATGCCAGTAGGTCGTTCTGCCCTGACTGGTCGCTCTGCTTCAGCAGGGTCTGGTACCTCGGCTTGGTCCAGTACCGGCACACTCCCTTGTCGTGAGGACTGACTCTCTCTCCCTGCGGTTACGTTGCTTGGACCCAGCGTTTCTTCTCGTATGCTTCGACGAGGAGGTGACGGACTCGGGCTGACGTCCCATCCTCGACTGCCTCTGGTCCCCTGTGATGGTTGGTTCTTCACTGGGGTCCGTTCTGGAGCCCTTCCTGGTCGGGGCTTTGGTGTGGATGCAGCAGCTTCGGACTGCCATTGCTGTATATCTTGCTTCTGAGGGGTGTGAGGTGTGGTAGAGGGAGTAGTACCAGCCAAGGCGGCGTTGAACCTTTCCTCATTCTGCTTGGGAGAGGATGCCACTACGATCTCAGTCTTGGCCGGCACCAAGTGGCTTCGTTCAAGGTACACTTGTCCAGCCACTTCAGCAGCTCTTCGTGCTTCCATCCATGTCAGGGTATGTGACCTTAGTCCATCCATGTACATCACTATTCTTCGCGCTCCTCGGTCTACCGCTTCACCTATCCCTTCTTCCAATCTTTTTGCCATTTCCTTCTGATATGTTTCCAGCTCATGCCGTCCTTCGTAGGCTCTGATGGGGATGTGTAATGTGAACCAGTAGCGGCTTACCCCTCCACTGGTGGCCATTATGCTTAATCTTGTCTTTTGGTTTAGGTGTTTCTGTAGTCGTTCTTTTACTTCTCCTCTGTATTCGCTTCCCATCAGGTCCCTCAGGTTGGACTTGAACCTCTTGTTTCGGGGTTTATAGCGGTCATCCGTGAAGACCAGTAGGCCATCTGCTGTTAGGTCCCTTAGGTCTCCTACGTATTGGTACAGAACACTGCTCCGGTACCTCAACAGAGGCCATGCCCCTGATGGTAGAGGATCTAAGTCGGCCATGTGTGTCATCGTTCCCCTGGAGGCCTTGTCCTTTGCTCTTGGTGCATGTTCTCTTGGCTGGGAAACTGGCACATTCGGTCTTGCAGCCGGTTGTACAGGCGTTGTTACAGCAGAAAGTGGTCTTGCTATCTCTGCCTGGGTTACTATCCTGGCTTGTTCGGCCATTTGGGTTCTATTTGGCTCAACCACTCTTGTTGCTCGTACAGGCCTAGCCGGTTCTTCTTGTCTGACTTGTTGACTCGGTTGGTTGTCTGGCCTTATTTCTGGAGTGCGTGGCCTTGGGTGGGATTGCCAGTCGAATGTCTCGTTCTCTTCTGGTCCTTCTGGACTTGACGTGATGACTATAGATTCATCTGGTTCTGGTCCGGGCGCTGGTGTGCGTGGTGGTGTAAAATGAGATGGCCCCGGTCCCTCGGCTGTCTGCAGCTCTATCTTGGGCTGGAGGGGTTCGGTCATCTCCATGTCCTCTGACCAGTCCCCGGAGAACGCATCGTCTATTGCAGTATGTGTTTCTTCCCATTTTTTCCTCTTCTCGGCCATCAGTTCACCCAGCTTCCTTAGGATCTCCTGATGCTCCTTGCGCCGTGGAATGGCCTTGACTTGGCGGTTGACCAGATCTGGGTGAACCTGCACTTCTTTGGCCAACATCTTCACGGTGCTGTCGTATTCTTCAGAGGTGCTCACTAAATGGGTTATGGGTCCTCCCTTCCAATTGACCAGCAGGTCCTGCCACCAGGCCAGCCAGTTTTGTGTTTCACTGTCATTTCCTGGTATCTTGTCCGGATGGCTGACCACCATAACTACTTGGTCTCCCTCCGGACTCCGTCTCATCTCTTGGGCGAATGCTCTTCCATTTGTTCTGATCTGTCCTCCCACCACCGATGCTAGTAGTACAGGGTCTATGGAAGGGTTCAGTGATGAGAACTCCTGTCTGGCACTCTCAGCCCAGTTGTCTAGTCCTTTCCCCCATAGGAGGATTTGAGTTGGATTTCTGTGGTCCATCAGGGGTGCAATCACCCTGTGTTTGGGTCTCGCACCTCCTTCTGCCATGTCTTCACCTGGAGTCGCTGCCTGCGATCTCCGGTAGTAGTAGGGGTGAGTTGCTGCTTTCCCAAGCCTCTCGTTCCGGTTTGAGTCAGGGAGGGATTGCAGCTCACTGGTTACTCGACGCTGAGCTTGTCTCCGCGCCTCTTTTCTTCTGGACCTGTCGCTCGTGCACAACCAGAGTCGACAGAGGTCTCGTATCAGCTGAGGGCCTTCGGGTTCAGCGACAGCTTGATACTCGGGTTCGGCCACCTTGGCTCCCCGTTCCTTCTTCTCGTGAGCCTCGCTCAGAGCACTCACTCGAATGTGTTGTCTTTGCTCTTGCTCCAACAACGTCTTCTTTGACTGTGTCCTTTTCACCAGAGAGAGTCCCCCTCAAGGGAAGCGTCCTTGAATCCAGCAGTACACAAACAGGATGGGCCCCAGGAGTATCATCATGGGTCACTCAGTCCGGCTCCTGCAATGGTCCTCGGGCGCTCTCTCCCCTTCAGTCCGTCTTTGTCTCACCCTTGCGTGCGTGTCCTCCTGGATACTCAGGTAAGGGTGGCTGGACCTCTTTGTGACAATCACAGTCCTTAGCGAGAAACAGTCCTTGTCCTCCTACCGTTGCCTCTGTGGCCACACCGGTAAGAATGTTCTTTTCCAGGAGACTCTTCTCCTCAAAGATCAACTGTTTCACACCGTTTTCAGGGTCGTACTAAACACGAAATTATGTAAGTGGAGCTCACAACCGTTTGGGAAGAAAACAAATTATAAGCCTACCACTCAGGTTCTTCTGAAGCTCGACTCCTGTACTAAACAGCCAAATCGAGCCCCACGTTGGGCGCCACGTGTTTAATCCCTAGTTACCTAGGCGGTGCAAGACCCTTGCTCCCTCGTGCAAGAAGCAGGCGCACCTGCCTACCTGACTACTCCGTTCAAAGGGTTACGGTCTCTCCCGTAGAGGGAAAAGAAACCTCTAAGTCAGGGGCGAGAGGAACTCACCCAGGTATTAACAGCCTCGGTAGTGCAGAGGCGGCCCCGCTGCATCCGAGCCGCGCAAGACCAGAGTAACCCAAGGTTGGTCGTACGAGACGTCGGACCCTCTGCTTTTACGACTGCTTCCTCTCTTAATGGATAGTTGCTTTTGGTAAGGACCTGGGGTTATTTACTCATCTATCAGCAATCAGAGGGACCTGTCTTTACAAAGTTTACCGGAACAACCTCAAAGGAATCTGTCTGTAACACACTGCTTACTCTTTTACCTTCAAAGAAGATACTGGGTGACAACTCTTAGTGCAAGAGTGAAAAGCTTTATTAGGAAAGTTAGCAAGGGCATTGAAGCAGGTACTCTATTAACTATAAGGATATACTGTACACAATGTCAGACTAGCCGCAATGAGCTCCACTCACATGTATCTAGATAGAAAGAAGCGCAAGGCCGCAGGCCAGTGCCTCAGTCCTACCCCAATGATGAAGCCGGTAGTGTAGACAAAAAGTCCAGTGAGGATGAGTTCGCTTCTTGGGGATAAGTCTAGTTGATGCGGGTCGGGCGTCGGGTGATCAGGCCTTCGACCTTCCCTGGTTGTCCTGACGGCTCTAGGTTGCTCCCGAGAGCGGCAAGGCTGGGGACCGCTGCGGTGACTGGCTCCGTGCTCACTCAGGCTCAGCTCTTCTCTCGGTAGCGCCACAGACAGAATCTTCAGTTGGTGTCTCAGGTTCATCTGAAAGACGGAGTCTTCTCCTTCTGCTGGGCAGATGAGTTGAGTTCAATCTTCCTTCAGCAGTCCCAGAGCTGTGTTGCGAGCCTTGGAGCTTCGGAGATGCGATCCATGAGAGGATCGCCTGGAGCCAGCGTCGATTGTAGAGCGCGTCCTCTTTTTATGCTGTCTTCAGTCTCCGCCTGCTCATGGGAGTGTCCATTACCTCATTCTGAGACCTCCCAGAGGAGTGTCTTTCCCAGAATAGCTTGTACTTTCCCCGACCGCGCTGATTCAGCATGACTCATCCCCTTGGTTGAACTTGTGTCCTCGTTTGACCCGTCCTGGACTGCCATATTTGGTCATCATCCTGTCCTGAGATGAACTCAGTGGTTGACCGCAGATGACTCCTTAGGTGTCCTCAGCTGAACTCCTAAGGATGTCCTTATATGGGTTGCCTGGCTTTGCCATTGTACTGCAATGACTATGACCCCTAGTGGCCTTTCACCAGACTACCGAAACTTAATGTTCTACTTTGTGGCTTAATGATTATGGAGGAGCTCACATTGGCATTAGTTATCTTATAATCATTAACCTTTTAGTATCAAAACATGTTATTTTAACATCACAACATGTTCTTTTAACATTCAGTTCAGCACCAACATCGGAACATGACATTCAACTTGTAAAACATTAACACTTGTTTTCATACAACCTTAGACATCAACCTGTGCTTCTATTAAATCATGTTGCTGAATAATACTGATTATAACATCATAACATAAGTGCGTTAAGCATTGCGATAGTTATGCAAGTATCCCTATTGACGTGTATTGCAATGGTGTGTGTGTTTGTCCCTATAAATGCACATGTATACTAACATGAGGTACCAACTAGCTTGTGTATTATATGGTTACATTCCTAAAAGCAACAGAGTGTTTGAGCATGCTAGACTGTGCTTTGTTCCTTGATTATTACAAGTACTTTTGGTATAAAAGTTGGCCTTTTAAGAGGTGTTGTACCTAGGTCACTCGACAGCAGTATCCTGATACATCAATTATTCAATTATACATCATAAAAAAGTTGTCTTTAATGGAAATAGAACCGTGCTTTTAGAGCTGGAATATTAAAAATAAGATTTGTTTGTTAACAAGAGAAAGTCAAAGCATCCAACCAATCAAGCAACAAAGACTTGGTCAGAAATGCTGAGCTGGGATTGGAGAAATTGCGATACTGTTCCCCATTGGAATGATTTATAAATGATAAAATCGCTGACATCATGCTTCGACGTCAGCCACCGCCGACTACTTTTGGACAAATGAGGATCCAGAACCTTATCCGTTTGAGCCGAAATAGGAAGTTGTAGGTTGCGTTGTGCTCCTGCCTCGGCTACGAGCGTCTGAGTGTGTGTCTGGCAGCTGATCCCCTCGTCGGTCACCCCCCCTGCTGCAAAATTCAGTTGGGGAAAAAGTTCTAATATTATGATTTTGTTAGGCAATGAGAAAAAAAGTTGCAATTTTAAAAGAATAAACTTGTCGAAATTATGATGAAAAATAATGTCATTTTAGTAGCATAGAGTTGAAATATTTTATTTATTTGTTGTAAAAATATGGTAAAGGTAATGGTTTAATTTAATTAGAACACGCGTACAAGTTACAATGGAATACATCACATTCCATTCCATTCCATTCCATTTTCCTCCGCTTATCCGGGTCCGGGTCGCGGGGGCAGCAGTCTCAGTAGGGAAGCCCAGACTTCCCGGTCCCCGACCACCTCCTCCAGCTCCACCGGGAGGACACCGAGGCGTTCCCAGGCCAGCTGTGAGACATAATCCCTCCAGCGTGTCCTAGGTCTTCCCCGGGGCCTTCTCCCGGCTGGGCATGCCCGAAACACCTCACCAGGGAGGCGTCCGGGAGGCATCCGGACTAGATGCCCGAGCCACCTCAGCTGGCTCCTCTCGATGTGAAGGAGCAGCGGCTCTACTCTGAGCTCCTCTCGGATAACCGAGCTCCTCACCCTGTCTCTTAGGGTGAGTCCCGCTACCCTACGAAGAAAACTCATTTCAGCCGCTTGTATCCGCGATCTCGTTCTTTCGGTCACGACCCAAAGCTCATGACCATAGGTGAGGGTGGGAACATAGATCGATCGGTAAATTGAGAGCTTTGCCTTCCGGCTCAACTCTCTCTTCACCACGACGGTCCGGTACAGCGACCGCATTACTGCAGACGCTGCGCCGATCCGCCTATCGACCTCACGCTCCAACCTTCCCTCACTCGTGAACAAGACCCCGAGATACTTGAACTCCTCCACCTGGGGCAGGACCTCATTCCCAACCCGGAGGGAGCAATCCACCCTTTTCCGACTGAGAACCATGGCCTCGGATTTGGAGGTGCTGAGTCTCATCCCAGAAGCTTCACACTCAGATGCAAACCGTCCCAGTAAACGCTGCAGGTCACAGCTCGATGAGGCCATCAGGACCACATCGTCTGCAAATAGCAGAGATGAGATCCTAGTGCCCCCGAACTGGACTCCCTCGACACCTTGGCTGCGCCTAGAAATTCTGTCCATGAAAATTATGAACAGAATCGGTGACAAAGGGCAGCCTTGGCGGAGGCCAACGTTCACCGGAAACAGGCTTGACTTACTACTGGCAATGCGAACCAGGCTCCTGCTCCTGTTGTACAAGGACTGAATGGCACGTAGTAGCGCGCCACCAATCCCATACTCCCGGAGCACCCCCCACAGGACACCGCGAGGGACACGGTCGAATGCCTTTTCCAGGTCCACAAAGCACATGTAGACCGGTTGGGCAAACTCCCAAGTACCCTCCAGGACCCTTGCAAGGGTGTAGAGCTGGTCCAGTGTTCCGCGACCAGGACGAAAACCACATTGCACCTCCTGTAGCCGAGGTTCGATTAACGGTCGTACCCTTCTCTCCAGCACCCTGGAATAGACTTTCCCAGGGAGGCTGAGGAGTGTGATCCCCCTATAGTTGGAACACACCCTCCGGTCACCCTTCTTGAAAAGGGGGACCACCACCCCAGTCTGCCAATCCAGAGGTACTGTTCCCGACTTCCACGCAATGTTGAAGAGACGTGTCAGCCAAGACAGTCCCGCAACATCCAAAGCCTTGAGGAATTCAGGGCGAAACTCGTCCACCCCCGGAGCTTTGCCACTGGGGAGCATTTTGACTACCCCAGATACCTCAGCCACGGTGATGGAACTGTCCGCGTTCGTATCCTCAGTCTCTGCTTCCTCTAGGGAAGGTATGTCAGTGGGATTGAGAAGGGAATACATCACATTGTTCCAAAAATATTCTTAAGGCTTAAGCTTTGTTATGTGTTGCCTTGACTTCAGCTGTATTGTTGATTTTTATTGATTGTTTATGGGGGTCTATGGAGGGCAAATAAGTTTAAAACAAATGACCAAAATAGGATGGAGTCAAAATAAATAAAGTTATAATATAAAAATATACATTTACAAGGACTCACGCTTGAGAGTGACAGAAAATGGTGATGGAAGAGCGAGGCAGCCAGATGGCCATCAGATCTTCCCACAGTCGGCCATGGCAGAGCCCTTTCCGCCAGCCATAATGATGAGATAAAAAGCTCAAAATTCCCAGATCAAAAGTCCTAATTATGAGCTAAAAACTCCAAATTTGAAAGTGAAAAACCTAGAGAAAACACTTACGTTAATATACACCACATTGCGCGCCGCTTTGATATTTTGTAAAGCAACACGTGCTAAGTTACGTATATTTCAGAATTGCAGAATCCATTAGCTCATGTTGACACATGCAAATTCTGCGGACACATAAGTTGTTAGTGTCCAATTGGACTTCGGCGCACTTTTAAAATAAGTCGTAAAAGACGTAAGAAGAAGTACCGAAGTGCGCCTCAAACGACGGGATTGACATAAGCACTACGGGATGTCCGATAATATCGGCAAATGGGGACCTGATATTTGGAACGTGTCTTTTTCCTCACCGCTGGTGTCCACCAACGGGTTTTTGTCCATCACATTACAGGCCATCGGATCAAGGTTTGACTGCAATCATAATATCACACTTGCAATTGCCTGGCTCATTTTCTGCTCTCACAAGTTCCAAGCATGTGCAATACTATTACGCTACGGTGCCACAACACTCTTCATCTTGGTGTTTTACTACACTCAGACAACAAACACAGCTCATAAATCATTTAAAAGCTATTTATGGTGTAAAATACATAAATAAATAAATCATTTAAAAGCTATTTATGTTGAATAGTCCAACTCTCAGCTGAGACATCTGCCCTGCTTGACTATGAAGGGACCACGGAACTAAAAGCTCTCATCTTAAAAAAAAAAAAAAGAAAGGATTTGGCCCAGATGCATTTTTTCTTCTTCTTTCTTTTTTGGGGGGGGGTTATCTCACCGTTATCTATTATGTGTTATCCTGACTATCACTGAAAACATGACATGGAATCCAGGAAGTGAACTACATGTACTGTACTAGATGTAGAATGGATGGGGGGTAGGATTAAATAAGCTTTGCTTCTTCCTACTCCTTTTGGACATGTGGAACTGTCAAAGAATGATTCACGAGATGTATTCCATTGGAACCTTCATGTTCAAATAAACTAAACCAAACCAAACCTTTATTATCTCATATTTACACTTTATTCTCTTAATATTTACACTTTACTCTTTAATATTTACACTTTATTCTTTAATATTTACACTTTATTCTTTAATATTTACACTTTATTCTCTAATATTTACACTTTATTCTTTAATATTTACACTTTATTCTCTAATATTTACACTTTATTCTCTAATATTTACACTTTATTCTTTAATATTTACACTTTATTCTTTAATATTTCATATTTACACTTTATTCTCTAATATTTACACTTTATTCTTTAATATTTACACTTTATTCTCTAATATTTACACTTTATTCTCTAATATTTACACTTTATTATTTAATATTTACACTTTATTATCCTAATATTTACACTTTATTCTCTTAATATTTACACTTTATTCTCTAATATTTACACTTTATTCTCTTAATATTTACACTTTATTCTTTAATGTTTACACTTTATTCTTTAATATTTAAGAAAGATGGGATGTAGCGTTAGCATGTCACGGATGCTGGAAAGATGGGATGTAGCGTTAGCATGTCGCGAATGCTGGAAAGATGGGATGTAGCGTTAGCATGTCACGGATGCTGAAATGATGGGATGTAGCGTTAGCATGTCACGGATGCTGGAAAGATGGGATGTAGCATTAGCATGTCACCGATGCTGGAACGATGGGATGTAGCGTTAGCATGTCACGGATGCTGAAATGATGGGATGTAGCGTTAGCATGTCACGGATGCTGGAAAGATGGGATGTAGCGTTAGCATGTCACCGATGCTGGAAAGATGGGATGTAGCGTTAGCATGCCACGGATGCTGGAAAGATGGGATGTAGCGTTAGCATGTCACGGATGCTGAAATGATGGGATGTAGCGTTAGCATGTCACGGATGCTGAAATGATGGGATGTAGCGTTAGCATGTCACCGATGCTGGAAAGATGGGATGTAGCGTTAGCATGTCACCGATGCTGGAAAGATGGGATGTAGCGTTAGCATGTCACCGATGATAAAAAGATGGGATGTAGCGTTAGCATGTCACGGATGCTGGAAAGATGGGATGTAGCGTTAGCATGTCACCGATGCTGGAAAGATGGGATGTAGCGTTAGCATGTCACGGATGCTGGAAAGATGGGATGTAGCGTTAGCATGTCACCGATGCTGGAAAGATGGGATGTAGCATTAGCATGTCACGGATGCTGGAAAGATGGGATGTAGCGTTAGCATGTCGCGGATGCTGGAAAGATGGGATGTAGCGTTAGCATGTCACGGATGCTGAAATGATGGGATGTAGCGTTAGCATGTCACGGATGCTGGAAAGATGGGATGTAGCATTAGCATGTCACCGATGCTGGAACGATGGGATGTAGCGTTAGCATGTCACGGATGCTGAAATGATGGGATGTAGCGTTAGCATGTCACAGATGCTGGAAAGATGGGATGTAGCATTAGCATGTCACGGATGCTGGAAAGATGGGATGTAGCGTTAGCATGCCACGGATGCTGGAAAGATGGGATGTAGCGTTAGCATGCCACGGATGCTGGAAAGATGGGATGTAGCGTTAGCATGCCACGGATGCTGGAAAGATGTGATATAGCATTAGCATGTCACGGGTGCTAGAAAGATGGGATGTAGCGTTAGCATGTCACGGATGCTGGAACGATGGGATGTAGCGTTAGCTTGTCACGGATGCTGAAATGATGGGATGTAGCGTTAGCATGTCACCGATGCTGGAAAGATGGGATGTAGCGTTAGCATGTCACCGATGCTGGAAAGATGGGATGTAGCGTTAGCATGTCACGGATGCTGGAAAGATGGGATGCAGCATTAGCATGTCACGGATGCTGGAACGATGGGATGTAGCGTTAGCTTGTCACGGATGCTGAAATGATGGGATGTAGCGTTAGCATGTCACGGATGCTGGAAAGATGGGATGTAGCGTTAGCATGCCACGGATGCTGGAAAGATGGGATGTAGCGTTAGCATGCCACGGATGCTGGAAAGATGGGATGTAGCGTTAGCATGTCACGGATGCTGGAAAGATGGGATGTAGCGTTAGCATGTCACGGATGCTGGAAAGATGGGATGTAGCGTTAGCATGTCACGGATGCTGGAAAGATGGGATGTAGCGTTAGCATGTCACCGATGCTGGAAAGATGGGATGTAGCGTTAGCATGCCACGGATGCTGGAAAGATGGGATGTAGCGTTAGCATGTCACGGATGCTGAAATGATGGGATGTAGCGTTAGCATGTCACGGATGCTGAAATGATGGGATGTAGCGTTAGCATGTCACCGATGCTGGAAAGATGGGATGTAGCGTTAGCATGTCACCGATGCTGGAAAGATGGGATGTAGCGTTAGCATGTCACGGATGCTGGAAAGATGGGATGCAGCATTAGCATGTCACGGATGCTGGAACGATGGGATGTAGCGTTAGCTTGTCACGGATGCTGAAATGATGGGATGTAGCGTTAGCATGTCACGGATGCTGGAAAGATGGGATGTAGCGTTAGCATGTCACCGATGCTGGAAAGATGGGATGTAGCGTTAGCATGTCACCGATGCTGGAAAGATGGGATGTAGCGTTAGCATGTCACGGATGCTGGAAAGATGGGATGCAGCATTAGCATGTCACGGATGCTGGAACGATGGGATGTAGCGTTAGCTTGTCACGGATGCTGAAATGATGGGATGTAGCGTTAGCATGTCACGGATGCTGGAAAGATGGGATGTAGCGTTAGCATGCCACGGATGCTGGAAAGATGGGATGTAGCGTTAGCATGCCACGGATGCTGGAAAGATGGGATGTAGCGTTAGCATGTCACGGATGCTGGAAAGATGGGATGTAGCGTTAGCATGTCACGGATGCTGGAAAGATGGGATGTAGCGTTAGCATGTCACGGATGCTGGAAAGATGGGATGTAGCGTTAGCATGTCACCGATGCTGGAAAGATGGGATGTAGCGTTAGCATGCCACGGATGCTGGAAAGATGGGATGTAGCGTTAGCATGTCACGGATGCTGAAATGATGGGATGTAGCGTTAGCATGTCACCGATGCTGAAATGATGGGATGTAGCGTTAGCATGTCACCGATGCTGGAAAGATGGGATGTAGCGTTAGCATGTCACCGATGCTGGAAAGATGGGATGTAGCGTTAGCATGTCACGGATGCTGGAAAGATGGGATGCAGCATTAGCATGTCACGGATGCTGGAACGATGGGATGTAGCGTTAGCTTGTCACGGATGCTGAAATGATGGGATGTAGCGTTAGCATGTCACGGATGCTGGAAAGATGGGATGTAGCGTTAGCATGTCACGGGTGCTAGAAAGATGGGATGTAGCGTTAGCATGTCACGGATGCTGGAACGATGGGATGTAGCGTTAGCTTGTCACGGATGCTGAAATGATGGGATGTAGCGTTAGCATGTCACCGATGCTGGAAAGATGGGATGTAGCGTTAGCATGCCACGGATGCTGGAAAGATGGGATGTAGCGTTAGCATGTCACGGATGCTGAAATGATGGGATGTAGCGTTAGCATGTCACGGATGCTGGAAAGATGGGATGTAGCGTTAGCATGTCACGGATGCTGGAAAGATGGGATGTAGCGTTAGCATGTCACGGATGCTGGAAAGATGGGATGTAGCATTAGCATGTCACGGATGCTGGAAAGATGGGATGTAGCATTAGCATGTCACCGATGCTGGAAAGATGGGATGTAGCGTTAGCATGCCACGGATGCTGGAAAGATGGGATGTAGCGTTAGCATGTCATGGATGCTGAAATGATGGGATGTAGCGTTAGCATGCCACGGATGCTGGAAAGATGTGATATAGCATTAGCATGTCACGAGTGCTAGAAAGATGGGATGTAGCGTTAGCATGTCACGGATGCTGGAACGATGGGATGTAGCGTTAGCATGCCACGGATGCTGGAAAGATGGGATGTAGCGTTAGCATGTCACGGATGCTGGAAAGATGGGATGTAGCGTTAGCATGTCACCGATGCTGGAAAGATGGGATGTAGCGTTAGCATGTCACCGATGCTGGAAAGATGGGATATAGCGTTAGCATGTCACAGATGCTGGAAAGATGTGATATAGCATTAGCATGTCACGGGTGCTAGAAAGTTGGGATGTAGCGTTAGCTTGTCACGGATGCTGAAATGATGGGATGTAGCGTTAGCATGTCACCGATGCTGGAAAGATGGGATGTAGCGTTAGCATGTCACGGATGCTGGAAAGATGGGATATAGCGTTAGCATGTCACGGATGCTGGAAAGATGGGATGTAGCGTTAGCATGTCACGGATGCTGGAAAGATGGGATGTAGCGTTAGCATGTCACGGATGCTGGAAAGATGGGATGTAGCGTTAGCATGTCACCGATGCTGGAAAGATGGGATGTAGCGTTAGCATGTCACCGATGCTGGAAAGATGGGATGTAGCGTTAGCATGTCACGGATGCTGGAAAGATGGGATGTAGCGTTAGCATGTCACCGATGCTGAAAAGATGGGATGTAGCGTTAGCATGTCACCGATGCTGGAAAGATGGGATGTAGCGTTAGCATGTCACGGATGCTGGAAAGATGGGATGTAGCGTTAGCATGCCACCGATGCTGGAAAGATGGGATGTAGCGTTAGCATGTCACCGATGCTGGAAAGATGGGATGTAGCGTTAGCATGTCACGGATGCTGGAAAGATGGGATGTAGCGTTAGCATGTCACGGATGCTGGAAAGATGGGATGTAGCGTTAGCATGTCACCGATGCTGGAAAGATGGGATGTAGCGTTAGCATGTCACAGATGCTGGAAAGATGTGATATAGCATTAGCATGTCACGGGTGCTAGAAAGTTGGGATGTAGCGTTAGCTTGTCACGGATGCTGAAATGATGGGATGTAGCATTAGCATGCCACGGATGCTGGAACGATGGGATGTAGCGTTAGCATGTCACCGATGCTGGAAAGATGGGATGTAGCGTTAGCATGTCACCGATGCTGGAAAGATGGGATGTAGCGTTAGCATGTCACCGATGCTGGAAAGATGGGATGTAGCGTTAGCATGTCACGGATGCTGGAAAGATGGGATGTAGCGTTAGCATGTCACCGATGCTGAAAAGATGGGATGTAGCGTTAGCATGTCACCGATGCTGGAAAGATGGGATGTAGCGTTAGCATGTCACGGATGCTGGAAAGATGGGATGTAGCGTTAGCATGCCACCGATGCTGGAAAGATGGGATGTAGCGTTAGCATGTCACCGATGCTGGAAAGATGGGATGTAGCGTTAGCATGTCACGGATGCTGGAAAGATGGGATGTAGCGTTAGCATGCTTCATTTAGGCTAAAGAGAAAAAGGCTCCACTCCATCAAATGTGCTGCAATGTGAGTTTATTGATGAAAATGATGTTTTCCAGTCATTAAAGTCATCTTGTTCATTTCCTTCTCATGTTGATACTTGTGGTTTCATTCATTGTACAATCATGCATTCATTGTACAATCATGCATTCATTGTACAACCATGCATTCATTGTACAATCATGCATTCACTGTACAACCATGCATTCATTGTACAACCATGCATTCATTGTACAACCATGCATTCATTGTACAACCATGCATTCATTGTACAACCATGCATTCATTGTACAATCATGCATTCACTGTACAATCATGCATTCATTGTACAATCATGCATTCATTGTACAACCATGCATTCATTGTACAACCATGCATTCATTGTACAACCATGCATTCACTGTACAACCATGCATTCACTGTACAACCATGCATTCATTGTACAACCATGCATTCATTGTACAACCATGCATTCATTGTACAATCATGCATTCATTGTACAATCATGCATTCATTGTACAACCATGCATTCATTGTACAATCATGCATTCACTGTACAATCATGCATTCATTGTACAATCATGCATTCATGACGTTTAACAACTCGTTCATTTGCACATCACAGCTTTTTATTGGTTTTATTTTTATTTTCCAACCACTTCAACTTTCTTCTGACATTTTCTTCCCGTCTAACAATTTCTTGTGCCCCCCCCCAGTTTGATGACAATGAATGACACTTTGCTCATATTAAGACCTTCATGGGCCCCGGGGCCGCACATGCGACACCCCCGAGTGTAACAGCAAGGGAGGGGCTGGTCATGTGGGGGGGTGCAAACATCACATCAGGTCAGGTTGATGGAAAGTTGCTTTGTTGGATTATTTCTTTTCTTTTTTTAGCCTTTTCATGTGAACGAGGGAAAAGGGGGGGGGGGGGGTTAGCCCAGTACCACCAACACAATCACGCTGATGGCTGGGGGGGAAGGGGGGGCTGCATGGGGGGTTAGCCCAGCACCACCAACACAATCACGCTGATGGCTGGGGGGGAAGGGGGGGCTGCATGGGGGGTTAGCCCAGCACCACCAACACAATCACGCTGATGGCTGGGGGGGAAGGGGGGGCTGCATGGGGGGTTAGCCCAGTACCACCAACACAATCACGCTGATGGCTGGGGGGGAAGGGGGGGCTGCATGGGGGGTTAGCCCAGCACCACCAACACAATCACGCTGATGGCCAAGACCCAAGGCAGGCCCAAAGCACCAGCCAGCCCCCCCCCACCACTGGTGACGTTGGCCTTCCAGTTTGGGTCGATGGCGTTCAGGCAGACTGTCAGGTCCTTGATGGTGGAGTTGCAAGCTGCCTTGATGTCCTCCACCTTCTTCCATGCAGCAGCAGCCTCGTCCAGCCAGTTGTTGCATCCATCAGCATCACAGCACTTAGTGTCAGCATCTTCTTCACAATCACCCTTGCAGCCCACCTGGTAGGTGACTGCACCTGTAGAGGTCATACAAGGACACGGGGTGAGTGGTGGTCGTGTTCACAAAGACATGAATGAGGAAGGTGATGTGATCATGTCTATGTGCTGTACGTCTATGATGTATGTATGACATGTAGTGTATATGCTCTAGGTGTTGTATTCTATGTAGATCATGGCTGACACCTGCAACACCTTTCAGCTTGCTTACCTGACACTTTAGTGACGGAGCACTGATCTCCTGCTGTACATGGGGTGGGGTTGGGGGTGAGTTTGCATGTATCAGCCCAATTCCAGTTGTTGCTGAAGTAGTCCGCTCCAATGTCAGGAGAGCATGAATAGCAGCTGGGAGCTGAGAATAAAAGGCAGGATGAACACATGAGGTGAGCATGAACACATGGGTGGTGTCAACAAGCCATGACATAACAGGTCCAAGTCATGTTCGAGTCAGCACATAGAAAGCAGCAGCAGTCTGCATTGAGGAGCTGTTAGCCTAGCATGCTACAATAGGACCACTTTTAAGACCTTTCTATTGCCTGAATGAAATGATGTCATCACATCAACTTAGCACTTTTCCCTAAAAGCACAACTCCATGTCAGCTTTTAAAGGTCAACATTTGACCTTGAAGCTGCTCAGATGAAGGTGTCATCAGACTGTGTTCATCTTCATCTTCATCACTGATGCTTACATTGCATTCTTATTGTTTGCTTGCCTTCTTAGGCCTTTTCAAAGACCCCCACGCAGCCCCCCCACCACTGGTCTGCTCTTACTCTTGGCCTTGATGACGGCAGCCACGCAGTTTGTGAGAGTCTGGTCGCATGCTGCCTTGACAGTAGAGTGTTGGTTTGCAGCAGTCACGTCCAGCCAGTTGTTGCATCCATCAGAGTCACAGCACTTAGTGTTAGCATTATTACTGTCACAGTCAGACGTGGCCTTGCAGCCCATCTTATAGGAGACCTTGCTTGTACCTGTATAGAGGTCATACAAGGACACGGGGTGAGTGGTGTTCACAAAGACATGAATGAGGAAGGTGATGTGATCATGTCTATGTGCTGTACGTCTATGATGTATGTATGATATGTAGTGTATATGCTCTAGGTGTTGTATTCTATGTAGATCATGGCTGACACCTGCAACACCTTTCAGCTTGCTTACTCTGATCTTTCTCTTGGGTGATGAAGCACTGATCTCCTGCATTTGGACATTGGGCGAGGGTGGAGGTGCATGTATTACTCCAGTCGGTGAGATAGCTGTCTCCAAGGTTACATTGATAGCAGCTGAGAGCTGAGAATAAAAGGCAGGATGAACACATGAGGTGAGCATGAACACATGAGTGGTGTCAACAAGCCATGACATAACAGGTCCAAGTCATGTTCTAGTCAGCAGTTAGAAGTTGAAACCTTGCAGACGGCCCCCCCACACCACTGGTCTTACTCTTGGTGGAGGAGATGGCTTTCACGCAGCCTTTCAGGTTGTTCTGGCTGTTGCTGAAGTCGCAAGCTGCCTTGATGGCCTCCAGATTCTTCCATGCTGGTGCAGCAGACACGTCCAGCCAGTTGTTGCATTTATCAGCGTTGTTACAGCACTTAGTGTTATCATCAGCTTTACAAGCAGCCTTGCAGCCCACCTGGTAGGAGACCTGGCCTGCATCTGTAGAGGTCAGACAAGGACACGGGGTGAGTGGTGGTCGTGTTCACAAAGTCTATGATGTATGTATGATATGTAGTGTATGTGCTCTAGGTGTTGTATTCTATGTAGATCATGGCTGACACCTGCAACACCTTTCAGCTTGCTTACCTTTCACTTTGGTGACGAAGCACTGATCTCCTGCTTTACATTGGGTGAGTTTACATGTATTAACCCAGTCCCAGCTGTCAGGTTTGGTTCCATCAAGATTACATGAATGGCACTGAAGAGCTGAGCCTAAAAGACAGGATGAACACATTATTATTAATAATATAGCATGTTTATGTTGTTATATACTTCATAATAATAATATAGCATGTTTATGTTGTTATATAGTTAATAATAATAATAATAATATAACATGTTTATGTTATATAGTTAATAATAATAATAATATAGCATGTTTATGTTGTTATATAGTTCATAATAATAATAATAATATAACATGTTTATGTTGTTATATAATAATAATAATAATATAACATGTTTATGTTGTTATATAGTTAATAATAATAATAATATAGCATGTTTATGTTGTTATATAGTTAATAATAATAATATAACATGTTTATGTTATATAGTTAATAATAATAATAATAATAGTATAACATGTTTATGTTGTTATATAGTTCATAATAATAATATAACATGTTTATGTTATATAGTTAATAATAATAATAATAATAGTATAACATGTTTATGTTGTTATATAGTTCATAATAATAATAATATAACATGTTTATGTTGTTATATAGTTCATAATAATAATAATAACATAACATGTTTATGTTGTTATATAGTTAATAATAATCATAATATAACATGTTTATGTTGTTATATAGTTAATAATAATAATAATATAGCATGTTTATGTTGTTATATAGTTCATAATAATAATAATAATATAACATGTTTATGTTGTTATATAGTTCATAATAATAATAATAATATAACATGTTTATGTTGTTATATAATAATAATAATAATATAGCATGTTTATGTTGTTATATAGTTAATAATAATAATAATATAACATGTTTATGTTGTTATATAGTTCATAATAATAATAATAACATAACATGTTTATGTTGTTATATAGTTAATAATAATATAACATGTTTATGTTGTTATATAGTTCATAATAATAATAATATAGCATGTTTATGTTGTTATATAGTTAATAATAATAATAATATAGCATGTTTATGTTGTTATATAGTTCATAATAATAATAATATAACATGTTTATGTTGTTATATAGTTCATAATAATAATAATAACATAACATGTTTATGTTGTTATATAGTTAATAATAATCATAATATAACATGTTTATGTTGTTATATAGTTAATAATAATAATAATATAGCATGTTTATGTTGTTATATAGTTAATAATAATAATAATAATATAACATGTTTATGTTGTTATATAATAATAATAATAATATAGCATGTTTATGTTGTTATATAGTTAATAATAATAATAATATAGCATGTTTATGTTGTTATATAGTTCATAATAATAATAATATAACATGTTTATGTTGTTATATAGTTCATAATAATAATAATAATATAACATGTTTATGTTATATAGTTAATAATAATAATAATAATAGTATAACATGTTTATGTTGTTATATAGTTCATAATAATAATAATATAACATGTTTATGTTGTTATATAGTTCATAATAATAATAATAACATAACATGTTTATGTTGTTATATAGTTAATAATAATAATAATATAGCATGTTTATGTTGTTATATAGTTAATAATAATAATAATATAGCATGTTTATGTTGTTATATAGTTAATAATAATCATAATATAACATGTTTATGTTGTTATATAGTTAATAATAATAATAATAATATAACATGTTTATGTTGTTATATAGTTAATAATAATAATAATAATATAACATGTTTATGTTGTTATATAATAATAATAATAATATAGCATGTTTATGTTGTTATATAGTTAATAATAATAATATAGCATGTTTATGTTGTTATATAGTTAATAATAATAATAATATAACATGTTTATGTTGTTATATAGTTCATAATAATAATAATATAACATGTTTATGTTGTTATATAGTTCATAATAATAATAATAATAATATAACATGTTTATGTTGTTATATAGTTAATAATAATAGTATAACATGTTTATGTTGTTATATAGTTAATAATAATAATAATTGAACATGTTTATGTTGTTATGTAGTTAATAATAATATAACATGTTTATGTTGTTATATAATAATAATAATAATATAACATGTTTATGTTGTTATATAGTTCATAATAATAATAATATAACATGTTTATGTTGTTATATAGTTAATAATAATAATAATATAACATGTTTATGTTGTTATATAGTTAATAATAATAATAATATAACATGTTTATGTTGTTATATAGTTAATAATAATAATAATATAGCATGTTTATGTTGTTATATAGTTAATAATAATAATAATATAACATGTTTATGTTGTTATATAGTTCATAATAATAATAATATAGCATGTTTATGTTGTTATATAGTTAATAATAATAATAATATAACATGTTTATGTTGTTATATAGTTAATAATAATAATAATAATATAGCATGTTTATGTTGTTATATAGTTCATAATAATAATATAACATGTTTATGTTATATAGTTAATAATAATAATAATAATAGTATAACATGTTTATGTTGTTATATAGTTCATAATAATAATATAACATGTTTATGTTATATAGTTAATAATAATAATAATATAGCATGTTTATGTTGTTATATAGTTAATAATAATAATATAACATGTTTATGTTATATAGTTAATAATAATAATAATAATAGTATAACATGTTTATGTTGTTATATAGTTCATAATAATAATATAACATGTTTATGTTGTTATATAGTTAATAATAATAATAATATAGCATGTTTATGTTGTTATATAGTTAATAATAATAATATAACATGTTTATGTTATATAGTTAATAATAATAATAATAATAGTATAACATGTTTATGTTGTTATATAGTTCATAATAATAATATAACATGTTTATGTTATATAGTTAATAATAATAATAATAATAGTATAACATGTTTATGTTGTTATATAGTTCATAATAATAATAATATAACATGTTTATGTTGTTATATAGTTCATAATAATAATAATAACATAACATGTTTATGTTGTTATATAGTTAATAATAATCATAATATAACATGTTTATGTTGTTATATAGTTAATAATAATAATAATATAGCATGTTTATGTTGTTATATAGTTCATAATAATAATAATAATATAACATGTTTATGTTGTTATATAATAATAATAATAATATAGCATGTTTATGTTGTTATATAGTTAATAATAATAATAATATAACATGTTTATGTTGTTATATAGTTCATAATAATAATCATAATATAACATGTTTATGTTGTTATATAGTTCATAATAATAATCATAATATAACATGTTTATGTTGTTATATAGTTAATAATAATAATAATATAGCATGTTTATGTTGTTATATAGTTCATAATAATAATAATAATATAACATGTTTATGTTGTTATATAATAATAATAATAATATAGCATGTTTATGTTGTTATATAGTTCATAATAATAATAATAATATAACATGTTTATGTTATATAGTTAATAATAATAATAATAATAGTATAACATGTTTATGTTGTTATATAGTTCATAATAATATAACATGTTTATGTTATATAGTTAATAATAATAATAATAATAGTATAACATGTTTATGTTGTTATATAGTTAATAATAATAATAATATAGCATGTTTATGTTGTTATATAGTTCATAATAATAATAATAATATAACATGTTTATGTTGTTATATAGTTAATAATAATAATAATAATATAACATGTTTATGTTGTTATATAATAATAATAATAATATAGCATGTTTATGTTGTTATATAGTTAATAATAATAATAATATAACATGTTTATGTTGTTATATAGTTCATAATAATAATAATAACATAACATGTTTATGTTGTTATATAGTTAATAATAATATAACATGTTTATGTTGTTATATAGTTAATAATAATAATAATATAGCATGTTTATGTTGTTATATAGTTAATAATAATAATAATATAGCATGTTTATGTTGTTATATAGTTAATAATAATCATAATATAACATGTTTATGTTGTTATATAGTTAATAATAATAATAATATAGCATGTTTATGTTGTTATATAGTTAATAATAATAATAATAATATAACATGTTTATGTTGTTATATAATAATAATAATAATATAGCATGTTTATGTTGTTATATAGTTAATAATAATAATAATATAGCATGTTTATGTTGTTATATAGTTCATAATAATAATAATATAACATGTTTATGTTGTTATATAGTTCATAATAATAATAATAATATAACATGTTTATGTTATATAGTTAATAATAATAATAATAATAGTATAACATGTTTATGTTGTTATATAGTTCATAATAATAATATAACATGTTTATGTTATATAGTTAATAATAATAATAATAATAGTATAACATGTTTATGTTGTTATATAGTTCATAATAATAATAATATAACATGTTTATGTTGTTATATAGTTCATAATAATAATAATAATATAACATGTTTATGTTGTTATATAATAATAATAATAATAATATAGCATGTTTATGTTGTTATATAGTTAATAATAATAATAGTATAACATGTTTATGTTGTTATATAGTTAATAATAATAATAATATAACATGTTTATGTTGTTATGTAGTTAATAATAATAATAATATAGCATGTTTATGTTGTTATATAGTTAATAATAATAATAATATAGCATGTTTATGTTGTTATATAGTTAATAATAATAATAATATAGCATGTTTATGTTGTTATATAGTTAATAATAATAATAATATAACATGTTTATGTTGTTATATAGTTCATAATAATAATAATATAACATGTTTATGTTGTTATATAGTTCATAATAATAATAATAATATAACATGTTTATGTTGTTATATAATAATAATAATAATAATATAGCATGTTTATGTTGTTATATAGTTAATAATAATAATAGTATAACATGTTTATGTTGTTATATAGTTAATAATAATAATAATATAACATGTTTTTAATAATAATAATAATATAACATGTTTATGTTATATAGTTAATAATAATAATAATATAGCATGTTTATGTTGTTATATAGTTCATAATAATAATAATATAACATGTTTATGTTGTTATATAGTTCATAATAATAATAATATAACATGTTTATGTTGTTATATAATAATAATAATAATATAGCATGTTTATGTTGTTATATAGTTAATAATAATAATAATATAGCATGTTTATGTTGTTATATAGTTAATAATAATAATATAACATGTTTATGTTATATAGTTAATAATAATAATAATAATAATAATAGTATAACATGTTTATGTTGTTATATAGTTCATAATAATAATAATATAACATGTTTATGTTGTTATATAGTTCATAATAATAATAATAACATAACATGTTTATGTTGTTATATAGTTAATAATAATCATAATATAACATGTTTATGTTGTTATATAGTTAAAAATAATAATAATATAGCATGTTTATGTTGTTATATAGTTCATAATAATAATAATAATATAACATGTTTATGTTGTTATATAGTTAATAATAATAATAATAATATAACATGTTTATGTTGTTATATAATAATAATAATAATATAGCATGTTTATGTTGTTATATAGTTAATAATAATAATAATATAACATGTTTATGTTGTTATATAGTTCATAATAATAATAATAACATAACATGTTTATGTTGTTATATAGTTAATAATAATATAACATGTTTATGTTGTTATATAGTTCATAATAATAATAATATAGCATGTTTATGTTGTTATATAGTTAATAATAATAATAATATAGCATGTTTATGTTGTTATATAGTTAATAATAATAATAATATAACATGTTTATGTTGTTATATAGTTCATAATAATAATAATAACATAACATGTTTATGTTGTTATATAGTTAATAATAATCATAATATAACATGTTTATGTTGTTATATAGTTAATAATAATAATAATATAGCATGTTTATGTTGTTATATAGTTAATAATAATAATAATATAACATGTTTATGTTGTTATATAATAATAATAATAATATAGCATGTTTATGTTGTTATATAGTTAATAATAATAATAATATAGCATGTTTATGTTGTTATATAGTTAATAATAATAATAATATAGCATGTTTATGTTGTTATATAGTTCATAATAATAATAATATAACATGTTTATGTTGTTATATAGTTCATAATAATAATAATAATATAACATGTTTATGTTGTTATATAGTTCATAATAATAATATAACATGTTTATGTTATATAGTTAATAATAATAATAATAATAGTATAACATGTTTATGTTGTTATATAGTTCATAATAATAATAATATAACATGTTTATGTTGTTATATAGTTCATAATAATAATAATAACATAACATGTTTATGTTGTTATATAGTTAATAATAATAATAATATAGCATGTTTATGTTGTTATATAGTTAATAATAATAATAATATAGCATGTTTATGTTGTTATATAGTTAATAATAATCATAATATAACCTGTTTATGTTGTTATATAGTTAATAATAATAATAATAATATAACATGTTTATGTTGTTATATAGTTAATAATAATAATAATAATATAACATGTTTATGTTGTTATATAATAATAATAATAATATAGCATGTTTATGTTGTTATATAGTTAATAATAATAATAATATAGCATGTTTATGTTGTTATATAGTTAATAATAATAATAATATAGCATGTTTATGTTGTTATATAGTTAATAATAATAATAATATCACATGTTTATCTTGTTATATAGTTCATAATAATAATAATATAACATGTTTATGTTGTTATATAGTTCATAATAATAATAATAATATAACATGTTTATGTTGTTATATAGTTAATAATAATAGTATAACATGTTTATGTTGTTATATAGTTAATAATAATAATAATATAACATGTTTATGTTGTTATGTAGTTAATAATAATATAACATGTTTATGTTGTTATATAATAATAATAATAATATAACATGTTTATGTTGTTATATAGTTAATAATAATAATAATATAACATGTTTATGTTGTTATATAGTTAATAATAATAATAATATAGCATGTTTATGTTGTTATATAGTTCATAATAATAATAATATAACATGTTTATGTTGTTATATAGTTCATAATAATAATAATATAGCATGTTTATGTTGTTATATAGTTAATAATAATAATAATATAGCATGTTTATGTTGTTATATAGTTAATAATAATAATAATATAGCATGTTTATGTTGTTATATAGTTAATAATAATAATAATATAACATGTTTATGTTGTTATATAGTTAATAATAATAATAATATAGCATGTTTATGTTGTTATATAGTTAATAATAATAATAATATAACATGTTTATGTTGTTATATAGTTAATAATAATAATAATATAGCATGTTTATGTTGTTATATAGTTAATAATAATAATATAACATGTTTATGTTATATAGTTAATAATAATAATAATAATAGTATAACATGTTTATGTTGTTATATAGTTCATAATAATAATATAACATGTTTATGTTATATAGTTAATAATAATAATAATAATAGTATAACATGTTTATGTTGTTATATAGTTCATAATAATAATAATATAACATGTTTATGTTGTTATATAGTTCATAATAATAATAATAACATAACATGTTTATGTTGTTATATAGTTAATAATAATCATAATATAACATGTTTATGTTGTTATATAGTTAATAATAATAATAATATAGCATGTTTATGTTGTTATATAGTTCATAATAATAATAATAATATAACATGTTTATGTTGTTATATAGTTAATAATTATAGTTCATAATAATAATAATAATATAACATGTTTATGTTGTTATATAGTTAATAATAATAATAATAATATAACATGTTTATGTTGTTATATAATAATAATAATAATATAGCATGTTTATGTTGTTATATAGTTAATAATAATAATAATATAACATGTTTATGTTGTTATATAGTTCATAATAATAATAATAACATAACATGTTTATGTTGTTATATAGTTAATAATAATATAACATGTTTATGTTGTTATATAGTTCATAATAATAATAATATAGCATGTTTATGTTGTTATATAGTTAATAATAATAATAATATAGCATGTTTATGTTGTTATATAGTTAATAATAATAATAATATAACATGTTTATGTTGTTATATAGTTCATAATAATAATAATAACATAACATGTTTATGTTGTTATATAGTTAATAATAATCATAATATAACATGTTTATGTTGTTATATAGTTAATAATAATAATAATATAGCATGTTTATGTTGTTATATAGTTAATAATAATAATAATAATAATATAACATGTTTATGTTGTTATATAATAATAATAATAATATAGCATGTTTATGTTGTTATATAGTTAATAATAATAATAATATAGCATGTTTATGTTGTTATATAGTTCATAATAATAATAATATAACATGTTTATGTTGTTATATAGTTCATAATAATAATAATAATATAACATGTTTATGTTATATAGTTAATAATAATAATAATAATAGTATAACATGTTTATGTTGTTATATAGTTCATAATAATATAACATGTTTATGTTATATAGTTAATAATAATAATAATAATAGTATAACATGTTTATGTTGTTATATAGTTCATAATAATAATAATATAACATGTTTATGTTGTTATATAGTTCATAATAATAATAATAACATAACATGTTTATGTTGTTATATAGTTAATAATAATAATAATATAGCATGTTTATGTTGTTATATAGTTAATAATAATAATAATATAGCATGTTTATGTTGTTATATAGTTAATAATAATCATAATATAACATGTTTATGTTGTTATATAGTTAATAATAATAATAATAATATAACATGTTTATGTTGTTATATAGTTAATAATAATAATAATAATATAACATGTTTATGTTGTTATATAATAATAATAATAATATAGCATGTTTATGTTGTTATATAGTTAATAATAATAATAATATAGCATGTTTATGTTGTTATATAGTTAATAATAATAATAATATAACATGTTTATGTTGTTATATAGTTCATAATAATAATAATATAACATGTTTATGTTGTTATATAGTTCATAATAATAATAATAATATAACATGTTTATGTTGTTATATAGTTAATAATAATAGTATAACATGTTTATGTTGTTATATAGTTAATAATAATAATAATATAACATGTTTATGTTGTTATGTAGTTAATAATAATATAACATGTTTATGTTGTTATATAATAATAATAATAATATAACATGTTTATGTTGTTGTATAGTTAATAATAATAATAATATAACATGTTTATGTTGTTATATAGTTCATAATAATAATAATATAGCATGTTTATGTTGTTATATAGTTAATAATAATAATAATATAACATGTTTATGTTGTTATATAGTTAATAATAATAATAATAATATAGCATGTTTATGTTGTTATATAGTTAATAATAATAATATAACATGTTTATGTTATATAGTTAATAATAATAATAATAATAGTATAACATGTTTATGTTGTTATATAGTTCATAATAATAATATAACATGTTTATGTTATATAGTTAATAATAATAATAATAATAGTATAACATGTTTATGTTGTTATATAGTTCATAATAATAATAATATAGCATGTTTATGTTGTTATATAGTTAATAATAATAATAATATAACATGTTTATGTTGTTATATAGTTCATAATAATAATAATAACATAACATGTTTATGTTGTTATATAGTTAATAATAATAATAATAATATAACATGTTTATGTTGTTATATAGTTAATAATAATAATAATATAGCATGTTTATGTTGTTACATAGTTAATAATAATAATATAACATGTTTATGTTATATAGTTAACAATAATAATAATAATAGTATAACATGTTTATGTTGTTATATAGTTCATAATAATAATATAACATGTTTATGTTATATAGTTAATAATAATAATAATAATAGTATAACATGTTTATGTTGTTATATAGTTCATAATAATAATAATATAACATGTTTATGTTGTTATATAGTTCATAATAATAATAATAACATAACATGTTTATGTTGTTATATAGTTAATAATAATCATAATATAACATGTTTATGTTGTTATATAGTTAATAATAATAATAATATAGCATGTTTATGTTGTTATATAGTTCATAATAATAATAATAATATAACATGTTTATGTTGTTATATAGTTAATAATAATAATAATAATATAACATGTTTATGTTGTTATATAATAATAATAATAATATAGCATGTTTATGTTGTTATATAGTTAATAATAATAATAATATAACATGTTTATGTTGTTATATAGTTCATAATAATAATAATATAACATGTTTATGTTGTTATATAGTTCATAATAATAATAATAATATAACATGTTTATGTTGTTATATAATAATAATAATAATAATATAGCATGTTTATGTTGTTATATAGTTAATAATAATAATAGTATAACATGTTTATGTTGTTATATAGTTAATAATAATAATAATATAACATGTTTATGTTGTTATGTAGTTAATAATAATATAACATGTTTATGTTGTTATATAGTTAATAATAATAATAATAACATAACATGTTTATGTTGTTATATAGTTAATAATAATAATAATATAGCATGTTTATGTTGTTATATAGTTAATAATAATAATAATATAGCATGTTTATGTTGTTATATAGTTAATAATAATAATAATATAACATGTTTATGTTGTTATATAGTTCATAATAATAATAATATAACATGTTTATGTTGTTATATAGTTCATAATAATAATAATAATATAACATGTTTATGTTGTTATATAATAATAATAATAATAATATAGCATGTTTATGTTGTTATATAGTTAATAATAATAATAGTATAACATGTTTATGTTGTTATATAGTTAATAATAATAATAATATAACATGTTTTTAATAATAATAATAATATAACATGTTTATGTTATATAGTTAATAATAATAATAATATAGCATGTTTATGTTGTTATATAGTTCATAATAATAATAATATAACATGTTTATGTTGTTATATAGTTCATAATAATAATAATATAACATGTTTATGTTGTTATATAATAATAATAATAATATAGCATGTTTATGTTGTTATATAGTTAATAATAATAATAATATAGCATGTTTATGTTGTTATATAGTTAATAATAATAATATAACATGTTTATGTTATATAGTTAATAATAATAATAATAATAATAATAGTATAACATGTTTATGTTGTTATATAGTTCATAATAATAATATAACATGTTTATGTTATATAGTTAATAATAATAATAATAATAGTATAACATGTTTATGTTGTTATATAGTTCATAATAATAATAATATAACATGTTTATGTTGTTATATAGTTCATAATAATAATAATAACATAACATGTTTATGTTGTTATATAGTTAATAATAATCATAATATAACATGTTTATGTTGTTATATAGTTAAAAATAATAATAATATAGCATGTTTATGTTGTTATATAGTTCATAATAATAATAATAATATAACATGTTTATGTTGTTATATAGTTAATAATAATAATAATAATATAACATGTTTATGTTGTTATATAATAATAATAATAATATAGCATGTTTATGTTGTTATATAGTTAATAATAATAATAATATAACATGTTTATGTTGTTATATAGTTCATAATAATAATAATAACATAACATGTTTATGTTGTTATATAGTTAATAATAATATAACATGTTTATGTTGTTATATAGTTCATAATAATAATAATATAGCATGTTTATGTTGTTATATAGTTAATAATAATAATAATATAGCATGTTTATGTTGTTATATAGTTAATAATAATAATAATATAACATGTTTATGTTGTTATATAGTTCATAATAATAATAATAACATAACATGTTTATGTTGTTATATAGTTAATAATAATCATAATATAACATGTTTATGTTGTTATATAGTTAATAATAATAATAATATAGCATGTTTATGTTGTTATATAGTTAATAATAATAATAATATAACATGTTTATGTTGTTATATAATAATAATAATAATATAGCATGTTTATGTTGTTATATAGTTAATAATAATAATAATATAGCATGTTTATGTTGTTATATAGTTAATAATAATAATAATATAGCATGTTTATGTTGTTATATAGTTCATAATAATAATAATATAACATGTTTATGTTGTTATATAGTTCATAATAATAATAATAATATAACGTTTATGTTGTTATATAGTTCATAATAATAATATAACATGTTTATGTTATATAGTTAATAATAATAATAATAATAGTATAACATGTTTATGTTGTTATATAGTTCATAATAATAATAATATAACATGTTTATGTTGTTATATAGTTCATAATAATAATAATAACATAACATGTTTATGTTGTTATATAGTTAATAATAATAATAATATAGCATGTTTATGTTGTTATATAGTTAATAATAATAATAATATAGCATGTTTATGTTGTTATATAGTTAATAATAATCATAATATAACCTGTTTATGTTGTTATATAGTTAATAATAATAATAATAATATAACATGTTTATGTTGTTATATAGTTAATAATAATAATAATAATATAACATGTTTATGTTGTTATATAATAATAATAATAATATAGCATGTTTATGTTGTTATATAGTTAATAATAATAATAATATAGCATGTTTATGTT
Source organism: Dunckerocampus dactyliophorus (assembly GCF_027744805.1). Taxonomy (NCBI): domain Eukaryota; kingdom Metazoa; phylum Chordata; class Actinopteri; order Syngnathiformes; family Syngnathidae; genus Dunckerocampus; species Dunckerocampus dactyliophorus. The sequence goes on from NC_072819.1 coordinate 464,677, forward strand.
GTTATATAGTTAATAATAATAATAATATAGCATGTTTATGTTGTTATATAGTTAATAATAATAATAATATCACATGTTTATGTTGTTATATAGTTCATAATAATAATAATATAACATGTTTATGTTGTTATATAGTTCATAATAATAATAATAATATAACATGTTTATGTTGTTATATAGTTAATAATAATAGTATAACATGTTTATGTTGTTATATAGTTAATAATAATAATAATATAACATGTTTATGTTGTTATGTAGTTAATAATAATATAACATGTTTATGTTGTTATATAATAATAATAATAATATAACATGTTTATGTTGTTATATAGTTAATAATAATAATAATATAACATGTTTATGTTGTTATATAGTTAATAATAATAATAATATAGCATGTTTATGTTGTTATATAGTTCATAATAATAATAATATAACATGTTTATGTTGTTATATAGTTCATAATAATAATAATATAGCATGTTTATGTTGTTATATAGTTAATAATAATAATAATATAGCATGTTTATGTTGTTATATAGTTAATAATAATAATAATATAGCATGTTTATGTTGTTATATAGTTAATAATAATAATAATATAACATGTTTATGTTGTTATATAGTTAATAATAATAATAATATAGCATGTTTATGTTGTTATATAGTTAATAATAATAATAATATAACATGTTTATGTTGTTATATAGTTAATAATAATAATAATATAGCATGTTTATGTTGTTATATAGTTAATAATAATAATATAACATGTTTATGTTATATAGTTAATAATAATAATAATAATAGTATAACATGTTTATGTTGTTATATAGTTCATAATAATAATATAACATGTTTATGTTATATAGTTAATAATAATAATAATAATAGTATAACATGTTTATGTTGTTATATAGTTCATAATAATAATAATATAACATGTTTATGTTGTTATATAGTTCATAATAATAATAATAACATAACATGTTTATGTTGTTATATAGTTAATAATAATCATAATATAACATGTTTATGTTGTTATATAGTTAATAATAATAATAATATAGCATGTTTATGTTGTTATATAGTTCATAATAATAATAATAATATAACATGTTTATGTTGTTATATAGTTAATAATTATAGTTCATAATAATAATAATAATATAACATGTTTATGTTGTTATATAGTTAATAATAATAATAATAATATAACATGTTTATGTTGTTATATAATAATAATAATAATATAGCATGTTTATGTTGTTATATAGTTAATAATAATAATAATATAACATGTTTATGTTGTTATATAGTTCATAATAATAATAATAACATAACATGTTTATGTTGTTATATAGTTAATAATAATATAACATGTTTATGTTGTTATATAGTTCATAATAATAATAATATAGCATGTTTATGTTGTTATATAGTTAATAATAATAATAATATAGCATGTTTATGTTGTTATATAGTTAATAATAATAATAATATAACATGTTTATGTTGTTATATAGTTCATAATAATAATAATAACATAACATGTTTATGTTGTTATATAGTTAATAATAATCATAATATAACATGTTTATGTTGTTATATAGTTAATAATAATAATAATATAGCATGTTTATGTTGTTATATAGTTAATAATAATAATAATAATAATATAACATGTTTATGTTGTTATATAATAATAATAATAATATAGCATGTTTATGTTGTTATATAGTTAATAATAATAATAATATAGCATGTTTATGTTGTTATATAGTTCATAATAATAATAATATAACATGTTTATGTTGTTATATAGTTCATAATAATAATAATAATATAACATGTTTATGTTATATAGTTAATAATAATAATAATAATAGTATAACATGTTTATGTTGTTATATAGTTCATAATAATAATATAACATGTTTATGTTATATAGTTAATAATAATAATAATAATAGTATAACATGTTTATGTTGTTATATAGTTCATAATAATAATAATATAACATGTTTATGTTGTTATATAGTTCATAATAATAATAATAACATAACATGTTTATGTTGTTATATAGTTAATAATAATAATAATATAGCATGTTTATGTTGTTATATAGTTAATAATAATAATAATATAGCATGTTTATGTTGTTATATAGTTAATAATAATCATAATATAACATGTTTATGTTGTTATATAGTTAATAATAATAATAATAATATAACATGTTTATGTTGTTATATAGTTAATAATAATAATAATAATATAACATGTTTATGTTGTTATATAATAATAATAATAATATAGCATGTTTATGTTGTTATATAGTTAATAATAATAATAATATAGCATGTTTATGTTGTTATATAGTTAATAATAATAATAATATAACATGTTTATGTTGTTATATAGTTCATAATAATAATAATATAACATGTTTATGTTGTTATATAGTTCATAATAATAATAATAATATAACATGTTTATGTTGTTATATAGTTAATAATAATAGTATAACATGTTTATGTTGTTATATAGTTAATAATAATAATAATATAACATGTTTATGTTGTTATGTAGTTAATAATAATATAACATGTTTATGTTGTTATATAATAATAATAATAATATAACATGTTTATGTTGTTGTATAGTTAATAATAATAATAATATAACATGTTTATGTTGTTATATAGTTAATAATAATAATAATATAGCATGTTTATGTTGTTATATAGTTAATAATAATAATAATATAACATGTTTATGTTGTTATATAGTTCATAATAATAATAATATAGCATGTTTATGTTGTTATATAGTTAATAATAATAATAATATAACATGTTTATGTTGTTATATAGTTAATAATAATAATAATAATATAGCATGTTTATGTTGTTATATAGTTAATAATAATAATATAACATGTTTATGTTATATAGTTAATAATAATAATAATAATAGTATAACATGTTTATGTTGTTATATAGTTCATAATAATAATATAACATGTTTATGTTATATAGTTAATAATAATAATAATAATAGTATAACATGTTTATGTTGTTATATAGTTCATAATAATAATAATATAGCATGTTTATGTTGTTATATAGTTAATAATAATAATAATATAACATGTTTATGTTGTTATATAGTTCATAATAATAATAATAACATAACATGTTTATGTTGTTATATAGTTAATAATAATAATAATAATATAACATGTTTATGTTGTTATATAGTTAATAATAATAATAATATAGCATGTTTATGTTGTTACATAGTTAATAATAATAATATAACATGTTTATGTTATATAGTTAACAATAATAATAATAATAGTATAACATGTTTATGTTGTTATATAGTTCATAATAATAATATAACATGTTTATGTTATATAGTTAATAATAATAATAATAATAGTATAACATGTTTATGTTGTTATATAGTTCATAATAATAATAATATAACATGTTTATGTTGTTATATAGTTCATAATAATAATAATAACATAACATGTTTATGTTGTTATATAGTTAATAATAATCATAATATAACATGTTTATGTTGTTATATAGTTAATAATAATAATAATATAGCATGTTTATGTTGTTATATAGTTCATAATAATAATAATAATATAACATGTTTATGTTGTTATATAGTTAATAATAATAATAATAATATAACATGTTTATGTTGTTATATAATAATAATAATAATATAGCATGTTTATGTTGTTATATAGTTAATAATAATAATAATATAACATGTTTATGTTGTTATATAGTTCATAATAATAATAATAACATAACATGTTTATGTTGTTATATAGTTAATAATAATATAACATGTTTATGTTGTTATATAGTTCATAATAATAATAATATAGCATGTTTATGTTGTTATATAGTTAATAATAATAATAATATAGCATGTTTATGTTGTTATATAGTTAATAATAATAATAATATAACATGTTTATGTTGTTATATAGTTCATAATAATAATAATAACATAACATGTTTATGTTGTTATATAGTTAATAATAATCATAATATAACATGTTTATGTTGTTATATAGTTAATAATAATAATAATATAGCATGTTTATGTTGCTATATAGTTAATAATAATAATAATAATATAACATGTTCATGTTGTTATATAATAATAATAATAATATAGCATGTTTATGTTGTTATATAGTTAATAATAATAATAATATAGCATGTTTATGTTGTTATATAGTTAATAATAATAATAATATAGCATGTTTATGTTGTTATATAGTTCATAATAATAATAATATAACATGTTTATGTTGTTATATAGTTCATAATAATAATAATAATATAACATGTTTATGTTATATAGTTAAGAATAATAATAATAATAGTATAACATGTTTATGTTGTTATATAGTTCATAATAATAATATAACATGTTTATGTTATATAGTTAATAATAATAATAATAATAGTATAACATGTTTATGTTGTTATATAGTTCATAATAATAATAATATAACATGTTTATGTTGTTATATAGTTCATAATAATAATAATAACATAACATGTTTATGTTGTTATATAGTTAATAATAATAATAATATAGCATGTTTATGTTGTTATATAGTTAATAATAATAATAATATAGCATGTTTATGTTGTTATATAGTTAATAATAATCATAATATAACATGTTTATGTTGTTATATAGTTAATAATAATAATAATAATATAACATGTTTATGTTGTTATATAGTTAATAATAATAATAATAATATAACATGTTTATGTTGTTATATAATAATAATAATAATATAGCATGTTTATGTTGTTATATAGTTAATAATAATAATAATATAGCATGTTTATGTTGTTATATAGTTAATAATAATAATAATATAGCATGTTTATGTTGTTATATAGTTAATAATAATAATAATATAACATGTTTATGTTGTTATATAGTTCATAATAATAATAATATAGCATGTTTATGTTGTTATATAGTTAATAATAATAATAATATAGCATGTTTATGTTGTTATATAGTTAATAATAATAATAATATAGCATGTTTATGTTGTTATATAGTTAATAATAATAATAATATAACATGTTTATGTTGTTATATAGTTAATAATAATAATAATATAACATGTTTATGTTGTTATATAGTTAATAATAATAATAATATAGCATGTTTATGTTGTTATATAGTTAATAATAATAATAATATAACATGTTTATGTTGTTATATAGTTAATAATAATAATAATATAGCATGTTTATGTTGTTATATAGTTAATAATAATAATATAACATGTTTATGTTATATAGTTAATAATAATAATAATAATAGTATAACATGTTTATGTTGTTATATAGTTCATAATAATAATATAACATGTTTATGTTATATAGTTAATAATAATAATAATAATATAACATGTTTATGTTGTTATATAATAATAATAATAATATAGCATGTTTATGTTGTTATATAGTTAATAATAATAATAATATAGCATGTTTATGTTGTTATATAGTTAATAATAATAATAATATAGCATGTTTATGTTGTTATATAGTTAATAATAATAATAATATAACATGTTTATGTTGTTATATAGTTCATAATAATAATAATATAACATGTTTATGTTGTTATATAGTTCATAATAATAATAATAATATAACATGTTTATGTTGTTATATAGTTAATAATAATAGTATAACATGTTTATGTTGTTATATAGTTAATAATAATAATAATATAACATGTTTATGTTGTTATGTAGTTAATAATAATATAACATGTTTATGTTGTTATATAATAATAATAATAATATAACATGTTTATGTTGTTATATAGTTAATAATAATAATAATATAACATGTTTATGTTGTTATATAGTTAATAATAATAATAATATAGCATGTTTATGTTGTTATATAGTTAATAATAATAATAATATAACATGTTTATGTTGTTATATAGTTCATAATAATAATAATATAGCATGTTTATGTTGTTATATAGTTAATAATAATAATAATATAGCATGTTTATGTTGTTATATAGTTAATAATAATAATATAACATGTTTATGTTATATAGTTAATAATAATAATAATAATAGTATAACATGTTTATGTTGTTATATAGTTCATAATAATAATATAACATGTTTATGTTATATAGTTAATAATAATAATAATAGTATAACATGTTTATGTTGTTATATAGTTCATAATAATAATAATATAGCATGTTTATGTTGTTATATAGTTAATAATAATAATAATATAACATGTTTATGTTGTTATATAGTTCATAATAATAATAATAACATAACATGTTTATGTTGTTATATAGTTAATAATAATAATAATAATATAACATGTTTATGTTGTTATATAGTTAATAATAATAATAATAATATAACATGTTTATGTTGTTATATAGTTAATAATAATAATAATAATAATATAACATGTTTATGTTGTTATATAATAATAATAATAATATAGCATGTTTATGTTGTTATATAGTTAATAATAATAATAATATAACATGTTTATGTTGTTATATAGTTCATAATAATAATAATAACATAACATGTTTATGTTGTTATATAGTTAATAATAATATAACATGTTTATGTTGTTATATAGTTCATAATAATAATAATATAGCATGTTTATGTTGTTATATAGTTAATAATAATAATAATATAGCATGTTTATGTTGTTATATAGTTAATAATAATAATAATATAGCATGTTTATGTTGGTATATAGTTAATAATAATAATAATATAACATGTTTATGTTGTTATATAGTTCATAATAATAATAATAACATAACATGTTTATGTTGTTATATAGTTAATAATAATCATAATATAACATGTTTATGTTGTTATATAGTTAATAATAATCATAATATAACATGTTTATGTTGTTATATAGTTAATAATAATAATAATAATATAACATGTTTATGTTGTTATATAATAATAATAATATAGCATGTTTATGTTGTTATATAGTTAATAATAATAATAATATAGCATGTTTATGTTGTTATATAGTTAATAATAATCATAATATAGCATGTTTATGTTGTTATATAGTTCATAATAATAATAATATAACATGTTTATGTTGTTATATAGTTCATAATAATAATAATAATATAACATGTTTATGTTATATAGTTAATAATAATAATAATAATAGTATAACATGTTTATGTTGTTATATAGTTCATAATAATAATATAACATGTTTATGTTATATAGTTAATAATAATAATAATAATAGTATAACATGTTTATGTTGTTATATAGTTCATAATAATAATAATATAACATGTTTATGTTGTTATATAGTTCATAATAATAATAATAACATAACATGTTTATGTTGTTATATAGTTAATAATAATAATAATATAGCATGTTTATGTTGTTATATAGTTAATAATAATAATAATATAGCATGTTTATGTTGTTATATAGTTAATAATAATCATAATATAACATGTTTATGTTGTTATATAGTTAATAATAATAATAATAATATAACATGTTTATGTTGTTATATAGTTAATAATAATAATAATAATATAACATGTTTATGTTGTTATATAATAATAATAATAATATAGCATGTTTATGTTGTTATATAGTTAATAATAATAATAATATAGCATGTTTATGTTGTTATATAGTTAATAATAATAATAATATAGCATGTTTATGTTGTTATATAGTTAATAATAATAATAATATAACATGTTTATGTTGTTATATAGTTCATAATAATAATAATAATATAACATGTTTATGTTGTTATATAGTTAATAATAATAGTATAACATGTTTATGTTGTTATATAGTTAATAATAATAATAATATAACATGTTTATGTTGTTATGTAGTTAATAATAATATAACATGTTTATGTTGTTATATAATAATAATAATAATATAACATGTTTATGTTGTTATATAGTTAATAATAATAATAATATAACATGTTTATGTTGTTATATAGTTAATAATAATAATAATATAGCATGTTTATGTTGTTATATAGTTAATAATAATAATAATATAACATGTTTATGTTGTTATATAGTTCATAATAATAATAATATAGCATGTTTATGTTGTTATATAGTTAATAATAATAATAATATAGCATGTTTATGTTGTTATATAGTTAATAATAATAATAATATAGCATGTTTATGTTGTTATATAGTTAATAATAATAATAATATAACATGTTTATGTTGTTATATAGTTAATAATAATAATAATATAACATGTTTATGTTGTTATATAGTTAATAATAATAATAATATAGCATGTTTATGTTGTTATATAGTTAATAATAATAATAATATAACATGTTTATGTTGTTATATAGTTAATAATAATAATAATATAGCATGTTTATGTTGTTATATAGTTAATAATAATAATATAACATGTTTATGTTATATAGTTAATAATAATAATAATAATAGTATAACATGTTTATGTTGTTATATAGTTCATAATAATAATATAACATGTTTATGTTATATAGTTAATAATAATAATAATAATAGTATAACATGTTTATGTTGTTATATAGTTCATAATAATAATAATATAACATGTTTATGTTGTTATATAGTTCATAATAATAATAATAACATAACATGTTTATGTTGTTATATAGTTAATAATAATCATAATATAACATGTTTATGTTGTTATATAGTTAATAATAATAATAATATAGCATGTTTATGTTGTTATATAGTTAATAATAATAATAATATAGCATGTTTATGTTGTTATATAGTTAATAATAATAATAATAATATAACATGTTTATGTTGTTATATAATAATAATAATAATATAGCATGTTTATGTTGTTATATAGTTAATAATAATAATAATATAGCATGTTTATGTTGTTATATAGTTAATAATAATAATAATATAGCATGTTTATGTTGTTATATAGTTCATAATAATAATAATATAACATGTTTATGTTGTTATATAGTTCATAATAATAATAATATAACATGTTTATGTTGTTATATAGTTCATAATAATAATAATAATATAACATGTTTATGTTATATAGTTAATAATAATAATAATAATAGTATAACATGTTTATGTTGTTATATAGTTCATAATAATAATATAACATGTTTATGTTATATAGTTAATAATAATAATAATAATAGTATAACATGTTTATGTTGTTATATAGTTCATAATAATAATAATATAACATGTTTATGTTGTTATATAGTTCATAATAATAATAATAACATAACATGTTTATGTTGTTATATAGTTAATAATAATAATAATATAGCATGTTTATGTTGTTATATAGTTAATAATAATAATAATATAGCATGTTTATGTTGTTATATAGTTAATAATAATCATAATATAACATGTTTATGTTGTTATATAGTTAATAATAATAATAATAATATAACATGTTTATGTTGTTATATAGTTAATAATAATAATAATAATATAACATGTTTATGTTGTTATATAATAATAATAATAATATAGCATGTTTATGTTGTTATATAGTTAATAATAATAATAATATAGCATGTTTATGTTGTTATATAGTTAATAATAATAATAATATAGCATGTTTATGTTGTTATATAGTTAATAATAATAATAATATAACATGTTTATGTTGTTATATAGTTCATAATAATAATATAACATGTTTATGTTGTTATATAGTTCATAATAATAATATAACATGTTTATGTTGTTATAGTTAATAATAGTATAACATGTTTATGTTGTTATATAGTTAATAATAATAATAATATAACATGTTTATGTTGTTATGTAGTTAATAATAATATAACATGTTTATGTTGTTATATAATAATAATAATAATATAACATGTTTATGTTGTTATATAGTTAATAATAATAATAACATAACATGTTTATGTTGTTATATAGTTAATAATAATAATAATATAGCATGTTTATGTTGTTATATAGTTAATAATAATAATAATATAACATGTTTATGTTGTTATATAGTTCATAATAATAATAATATAGCATGTTTATGTTGTTATATAGTTAATAATAATAATAATATAGCATGTTTATGTTGTTATATAGTTAATAATAATAATATAACATGTTTATGTTATATAGTTAATAATAATAATAATAATAATATAACATGTTTATGTTGTTATATAGTTCATAATAATAATAATATAGCATGTTTATGTTATATAGTTAATAATAATAATAATATAGCATGTTTATGTTGTTATATAGTTAATAATAATAATAATATAGCATGTTTATGTTGCTATATAGTTAATAATAATAATAATAATATAACATGTTTATGTTGTTATATAATAATAATAATAATATAGCATGTTTATGTTGTTATATAGTTAATAATAATAATAATATAGCATGTTTATGTTGTTATATAGTTAATAATAATAATAATATAGCATGTTTATGTTGTTATATAGTTCATAATAATAATAATATAACATGTTTATGTTGTTATATAGTTCATAATAATAATAATAATATAACATGTTTATGTTATATAGTTAATAATAATAATAATAATAGTATAACATGTTTATGTTGTTATATAGTTCATAATAATAATATAACATGTTTATGTTATATAGTTAATAATAATAATAATAATAGTATAACATGTTTATGTTGTTATATAGTTCATAATAATAATAATATAACATGTTTATGTTGTTATATAGTTCATAATAATAATAATAACATAACATGTTTATGTTGTTATATAGTTAATAATAATAATAATATAGCATGTTTATGTTGTTATATAGTTAATAATAATCATAATATAACATGTTTATGTTGTTATATAGTTAATAATAATAATAATAATATAACATGTTTATGTTGTTATATAGTTAATAATAATAATAATAATATAACATGTTTATGTTGTTATATAATAATAATAATAATATAGCATGTTTATGTTGTTATATAGTTAATAATAATAATAATATAGCATGTTTATGTTGTTATATAGTTAATAATAATAATAATATAGCATGTTTATGTTGTTATATAGTTAATAATAATAATAATATAACATGTTTATGTTGTTATATAGTTCATAATAATAATAATATAGCATGTTTATGTTGTTATATAGTTAATAATAATAATAATATAGCATGTTTATGTTGTTATATAGTTAATAATAATAATAATATAGCATGTTTATGTTGTTATATAGTTAATAATAATAATAATATAACATGTTTATGTTGTTATATAGTTAATAATAATAATAATATAACATGTTTATGTTGTTATATAGTTAATAATAATAATAATATAGCATGTTTATGTTGTTATATAGTTAATAATAATAATAATATAACATGTTTATGTTGTTATATAGTTAATAATAATAATAATATAGCATGTTTATGTTGTTATATAGTTAATAATAATAATATAACATGTTTATGTTATATAGTTAATAATAATAATAATAATAGTATAACATGTTTATGTTGTTATATAGTTCATAATAATAATATAACATGTTTATGTTATATAGTTAATAATAATAATAATAATAGTATAACATGTTTATGTTGTTATATAGTTCATAATAATAATAATATAACATGTTTATGTTGTTATATAGTTCATAATAATAATAATAACATAACATGTTTATGTTGTTATATAGTTAATAATAATCATAATATAACATGTTTATGTTGTTATATAGTTAATAATAATAATAATATAGCATGTTTATGTTGTTATATAGTTCATAATAATAATAATAATATAACATGTTTATGTTGTTATATAGTTAATAATAATATAATAATAATAATAATATAACATGTTTATGTTGTTATATAATAATAATAATAATATAGCATGTTTATGTTGTTATATAGTTAATAATAATAATAATATAACATGTTTATGTTGTTATATAGTTCATAATAATAATAATAACATAACATGTTTATGTTGTTATATAGTTAATAATAATATAACATGTTTATGTTGTTATATAGTTCATAATAATAATAATATAGCATGTTTATGTTGTTATATAGTTAATAATAATAATAATATAGCATGTTTATGTTGTTATATAGTTAATAATAATAATAATATAACATGTTTATGTTGTTATATAGTTCATCATAATAATAATAACATAACATGTTTATGTTGTTATATAGTTAATAATAATCATAATATAACATGTTTATGTTGTTATATAGTTAATAATAATAATAATATAGCATGTTTATGTTGTTATATAGTTAATAATAATAATAATAATATAACATGTTTATGTTGTTATATAATAATAATAATAATATAGCATGTTTATGTTGTTATATAGTTAATAATAATAATAATATAGCATGTTTATGTTGTTATATAGTTAATAATAATAATAATATAGCATGTTTATGTTGTTATATAGTTCATAATAATAATAATATAACATGTTTATGTTGTTATATAGTTCATAATAATAATAATAATATAACATGTTTATGTTATATAGTTAATAATAATAATAATAATAGTATAACATGTTTATGTTGTTATATAGTTCATAATAATAATATAACATGTTTATGTTATATAGTTAATAATAATAATAATAATAGTATAACATGTTTATGTTGTTATATAGTTCATAATAATAATAATATAACATATTTATGTTGTTATATAGTTCATAATAATAATAATAACATAACATGTTTATGTTGTTATATAGTTAATAATAATAATAATATAGCATGTTTATGTTGTTATATAGTTAATAATAATAATAATATAGCATGTTTATGTTGTTATATAGTTAATAATAATCATAATATAACATGTTTATGTTGTTATATAGTTAATAATAATAATAATAATATAACATGTTTATGTTGTTATATAGTTAATAATAATAATAATAATATAACATGTTTATGTTGTTATATAATAATAATAATAATATAGCATGTTTATGTTGTTATATAGTTAATAATAATAATAATATAGCATGTTTATGTTGTTATATAGTTAATAATAATAATAATATAGCATGTTTATGTTGTTATATAGTTAATAATAATAATAATATAACATGTTTATGTTGTTATATAGTTCATAATAATAATAATATAACATGTTTATGTTGTTATATAGTTCATAATAATAATAATAATATAACATGTTTATGTTGTTATATAGTTAATAATAATAATAATATAACATGTTTATGTTGTTATGTAGTTAATAATAATATAACATGTTTATGTTGTTATATAATAATAATAATAATATAACATGTTTATGTTGTTATATAGTTAATAATAATAATAATATAACATGTTTATGTTGTTATATAGTTAATAATAATAATAATATAGCATGTTTATGTTGTTATATAGTTAATAATAATAATAATATAACATGTTTATGTTGTTATATAGTTCATAATAATAATAATGTAGCATGTTTATGTTGTTATATAGTTCATAATAATAATAATATAGCATGTTTATGTTGTTATATAGTTAATAATAATAATATAACATGTTTATGTTATATAGTTAATAATAATAATAATAATAGTATAACATGTTTATGTTGTTATATAGTTCATAATAATAATATAACATGTTTATGTTATATAGTTAATAATAATAATAATAATAGTATAACATGTTTATGTTGTTATATAGTTCATAATAATAATAATATAGCATGTTTATGTTGTTATATAGTTAATAATAATAATAATATAACATGTTTATGTTGTTATATAGTTCATAATAATAATAATAACATAACATGTTTATGTTGTTATATAGTTAATAATAATAATAATAATATAACATGTTTATGTTGTTATATAGTTAATAATAATAATAATATAGCATGTTTATGTTGTTATATAGTTAATAATAATAATATAACATGTTTATGTTATATAGTTAACAATAATAATAATAATAGTATAACATGTTTATGTTGTTATATAGTTCATAATAATAATATAACATGTTTATGTTATATAGTTAATAATAATAATAATAATAGTATAACATGTTTATGTTGTTATATAGTTCATAATAATAATAATATAACATGTTTATGTTGTTATATAGTTCATAATAATAATAATAACAACATGTTTATGTTGTTATATAGTTAATAATAATCATAATATAACATGTTTATGTTGTTATATAGTTAATAATAATAATAATATAGCATGTTTATGTTGTTATATAGTTCATAATAATAATAATAATATAACATGTTTATGTTGTTATATAGTTAATAATAATAATAATAATAATATAACATGTTTATGTTGTTATATAATAATAATAATAATATAGCATGTTTATGTTGTTATATAGTTAATAATAATAATAATATAACATGTTTATGTTGTTATATAGTTCATAATAATAATAATAACATAACATGTTTATGTTGTTATATAGTTAATAATAATATAACATGTTTATGTTGTTATATAGTTCATAATAATAATAATATAGCATGTTTATGTTGTTATATAGTTAATAATAATAATAATATAGCATGTTTATGTTGTTATATAGTTAATAATAATAATAATATAGCATGTTTATGTTGGTATATAGTTAATAATAATAATAATATAACATGTTTATGTTGTTATATAGTTCATAATAATAATAATAACATAACATGTTTATGTTGTTATATAGTTAATAATAATCATAATATAACATGTTTATGTTGTTATATAGTTAATAATAATAATAATATAGCATGTTTATGTTGTTATATAGTTAATAATAATAATAATAATATAACATGTTTATGTTGTTATATAATAATAATAATAATATAGCATGTTTATGTTGTTATATAGTTAATAATAATAATAATATAGCATGTTTATGTTGTTATATAGTTAATAATAATCATAATATAGCATGTTTATGTTGTTATATAGTTCATAATAATAATAATATAACATGTTTATGTTGTTATATAGTTCATAATAATAATAATAATATAACATGTTTATGTTATATAGTTAATAATAATAATAATAATAGTATAACATGTTTATGTTGTTATATAGTTCATAATAATAATATAACATGTTTATGTTATATAGTTAATAATAATAATAATAATAGTATAACATGTTTATGTTGTTATATAGTTCATAATAATAATAATAATATAACATGTTTATGTTGTTATATAGTTCATAATAATAATAATAACATAACATGTTTATGTTGTTATATAGTTAATAATAATAATAATATAGCATGTTTATGTTGTTATATAGTTAATAATAATAATAATATAGCATGTTTATGTTGTTATATAGTTAATAATAATCATAATATAACATGTTTATGTTGTTATATAGTTAATAATAATAATAATAATATAACATGTTTATGTTGTTATATAGTTAATAATAATAATAATAATATAACATGTTTATGTTGTTATATAATAATAATAATAATATAGCATGTTTATGTTGTTATATAGTTAATAATAATAATAATATAGCATGTTTATGTTGTTATATAGTTAATAATAATAATAATATAACATGTTTATGTTGTTATATAGTTCATAATAATAATAATATAACATGTTTATGTTGTTATATAGTTCATAATAATAATAATAATATAACATGTTTATGTTGTTATATAGTTAATAATAGTATAACATGTTTATGTTGTTATATAGTTAATAATAATAATAATATAACATGTTTATGTTGTTATGTAGTTAATAATAATATAACATGTTTATGTTGTTATATAATAATAATAATAATATAACATGTTTATGTTGTTATATAGTTAATAATAATAATAATATAACATGTTTATGTTGTTATATAGTTAATAATAATAATAATATAGCATGTTTATGTTGTTATATAGTTAATAATAATAATAATATAACATGTTTATGTTGTTATATAGTTCATAATAATAATAATATAGCATGTTTATGTTGTTATATAGTTAATAATAATAATAATATAGCATGTTTATGTTGTTATATAGTTAATAATAATAATAATATAGCATGTTTATGTTGTTATATAGTTAATAATAATAATAATATAACATGTTTATGTTGTTATATAGTTCATAATAATAATAATATAACATGTTTATGTTGTTATATAGTTAATAATAATAATAATATAGCATGTTTATGTTGTTATATAGTTAATAATAATAATAATATAGCATGTTTATGTTGTTATATAGTTAATAATAATAATAATATAACATGTTTATGTTGTTATATAGTTAATAATAATAATAATATAGCATGTTTATGTTGTTATATAGTTAATAATAATAATATAACATGTTTATGTTATATAGTTAATAATAATAATAATAATAGTATAACATGTTTATGTTGTTATATAGTTCATAATAATAATATAACATGTTTATGTTATATAGTTAATAATAATAATAATAATAGTATAACATGTTTATGTTGTTATATAGTTCATAATAATAATAATATAACATGTTTATGTTGTTATATAGTTCATAATAATAATAATATAACATGTTTATGTTGTTATATAGTTCATAATAATAATAATAATATAACATGTTTATGTTGTTATATAGTTAATAATAATAGTATAACATGTTTATGTTGTTATATAGTTAATAATAATAATAATATAACATGTTTATGTTGTTATGTAGTTAATAATAATATAACATGTTTATGTTGTTATATAATAATAATAATAATATAACATGTTTATGTTGTTATATAGTTAATAATAATAATAATATAACATGTTTATGTTGTTAAAAAGTTAATATTAATAATAATATAGCATGTTTATGTTGTTATATAGTTAATAATAATAATAATATAACATGTTTATGTTGTTATATAGTTCATAATAATAATAATATAGCATGTTTATGTTGTTATATAGTTAATAATAATAATAATATAGCATGTTTATGTTGTTATATAGTTAATAATAATAATAATATAGCATGTTTATGTTGTTATATAGTTAATAATAATCATAATATAACATGTTTATGTTGTTATATAGTTAATAATAATAATAATATAACATGTTTATGTTGTTATATAGTTAATAATAATAATAATATAGCATGTTTATGTTGTTATATAGTTAATAATAATAATAATAATAGTATAACATGTTTATGTTGTTATATAGTTCATAATAATAATAATATAACATGTTTATGTTGTTATATAGTTCATAATAATAATAATAACATAACATGTTTATGTTGTTATATAGTTAATAATAATCATAATATAACATGTTTATGTTGTTATATAGTTAATAATAATAATAATATAGCATGTTTATGTTGTTATATAGTTCATAATAATAATAATAATATAACATGTTTATGTTGTTATATAGTTAATAATAATAATAATAATATAACATGTTTATGTTGTTATATAATAATAATAATAATATAGCATGTTTATGTTGTTATATAGTTAATAATAATAATAATATAACATGTTTATGTTGTTATATAGTTCATAATAATAATAATAACATAACATGTTGATGTTGTTATATAGTTAATAATAATATAACATGTTTATGTTGTTATATAGTTCATAATAATAATAATATAGCATGTTTATGTTGTTATATAGTTAATAATAATAATAATATAGCATGTTTATGTTGTTATATAGTTAATAATAATAATAATATAACATGTTTATGTTGTTATATAGTTCATAATAATAATAATAACATAACATGTTTATGTTGTTATATAGTTAATAATAATCATAATATAACATGTTTATGTTGTTATATAGTTAATAATAATAATAATATAGCATGTTTATGTTGTTATATAGTTAATAATAATAATAATAATATAACATGTTTATGTTGTTATATAATAATAATAATAATAATATAGCATGTTTATGTTGTTATATAGTTAATAATAATAATAATATAGCATGTTTATGTTGTTATATAGTTAATAATAATAATAATATAGCATGTTTATGTTGTTATATAGTTAATAATAATAATAATATAACATGTTTATGTTGTTATATAGTTCATAATAATAATAATATAACATGTTTATGTTGTTATATAGTTCATAATAATAATAATAATATAACATGTTTATGTTATATAGTTAATAATAATAATAATAATAGTATAACATGTTTATGTTGTTATATAGTTCATAATAATAATATAACATGTTTATGTTATATAGTTAATAATAATAATAATAATAGTATAACATGTTTATGTTGTTATATAGTTCATAATAATAATAATATAACATGTTTATGTTGTTATATAGTTCATAATAATAATAATAACATAACATGTTTATGTTGTTATATAGTTAATAATAATAATAATATAGCATGTTTATGTTGTTATATAGTTAATAATAATCATAATATAACATGTTTATGTTGTCATATAGTTAATAATAATAATAATAATATAACATGTTTATGTTGTTATATAGTTAATAATAATAATAATAATATAACATGTTTATGTTGTTATATAATAATAATAATAATATAGCATGTTTATGTTGTTATATAGTTAATAATAATAATAATATAGCATGTTTATGTTGTTATATAGTTCATAATAATAATAATATAGCATGTTTATGTTGTTATATAGTTAATAATAATAATAATATAACATGTTTATGTTGTTATATAGTTCATAATAATAATAATATAACATGTTTATGTTGTTATATAGTTCATAATAATAATAATAATGTAACATGTTTATGTTGTTATATAGTTAATAATAATAGTATAACATGTTTATGTTGTTATATAGTTAATAATAATAATAATATAACATGTTTATGTTGTTATGTAGTTAATAATAATATAACATGTTTATGTTGTTATATAATAATAATAATAATATAACATGTTTATGTTGTTATATAGTTAATAATAATAATAATATAACATGTTTATGTTGTTATATAGTTAATAATAATAATAATATAGCATGTTTATGTTGTTATATAGTTAATAATAATAATAATATAACATGTTTATGTTGTTATATAGTTCATAATAATAATATAGCATGTTTATGTTGTTATATAGTTAATAATAATAATAATATAGCATGTTTATGTTGTTATATAGTTAATAATAATAATAATATAGCATGTTTATGTTGTTATATAGTTAATAATAATAATAATATAACATGTTTATGTTGTTATATAGTTCATAATAATAATAATATAGCATGTTTATGTTGTTATATAGTTAATAATAATAATAATATAGCATGTTTATGTTGTTATATAGTTAATAATAATAATAATATAACATGTTTATGTTGTTATATAGTTAATAATAATAATAATATAGCATGTTTATGTTGTTATATAGTTAATAATAATAATATAACATGTTTATGTTATATAGTTAATAATAATAATAATAATAGTATAACATGTTTATGTTGTTATATAGTTCATAATAATAATATAACATGTTTATGTTATATAGTTAATAATAATAATAATAATAGTATAACATGTTTATGTTGTTATATAGTTCATAATAATAATAATATAACATGTTTATGTTGTTATATAGTTCATAATAATAATAATAACATAACATGTTTATGTTGTTATATAGTTAATAATAATCATAATATAACATGTTTATGTTGTTATATAGTTCATAATAATAATAATATAGCATGTTTATGTTGTTATATAGTTCATAATAATAATAATAATATAACATGTTTATGTTGTTATATAGTTAATAATAATAATAATAATATAACATGTTTATGTTGTTATATAATAATAATAATAATATAGCATGTTTATGTTGTTATATAGTTAATAATAATAATAATATAACATGTTTATGTTGTTATATAGTTCATAATAATAATAATAACATAACATGTTTATGTTGTTATATAGTTAATAATAATATAACATGTTTATGTTGTTATATAGTTAATAATAATATAGCATGTTTATGTTGTTATATAGTTAATAATAATAATAATAATATAACATGTTTATGTTGTTATATAATAATAATAATAATATAGCATGTTTATGTTGTTATATAGTTAATAATAATAATAATATAGCATGTTTATGTTGTTATATAGTTAATAATAATAATAATATAGCATGTTTATGTTGTTATATAGTTAATAATAATAATAATATAGCATGTTTATGTTGTTATATAGTTAATAATAATAATAATATAACATGTTTATGTTGTTATATAGTTCATAATAATAATAATATAACATGTTTATGTTGTTATATAGTTCATAATAATAATAATAATATAACATGTTTATGTTGTTATATAGTTAATAATAATAGTATAACATGTTTATGTTGTTATATAGTTAATAATAATAATAATATAACATGTTTATGTTGTTATATAGTTAATAATAATAATATAGCATGTTTATGTTGTTATATAGTTAATAATCATATAACATGTTTATGTTGTTATATAGTTAATAATAATAATAATGTAGCATGTTTATGTTGTTATATAGTTAATAATAATAATATAACATGTTTATGTTATATAGTTAATAATAATAATAATATAGCATGTTTATGTTGTTATATAGTTAATAATAATCATAATATAACATGTTTATGTTGTTATATAGTTAATAATAATAATAATATAGCATGTTTATGTTGTTATATAGTTAATAATAATAATAATAATATAACATGTTTATGTTGTTATATAGTTAATAATAATAATAATAATATAACATGTTTATGTTGTTATATAATAATAATAATAATATAGCATGTTTATGTTGTTATATAGTTAATAATAATAATATAGCATGTTTATGTTGTTATATAGTTAATAATAATAATAATATAGCATGTTTATGTTGTTATATAGTTAATAATAATAATAATATAGCATGTTTATGTTGTTATATAGTTAATAATAATAATAATATAACATGTTTATGTTGTTATATAGTTCATAATAATAATAATAACATAACATGTTTATGTTGTTATATAGTTAATAATAATCATAATATAACATGTTTATGTTGTTATATAGTTAATAATAATAATAATATAACATGTTTATGTTGTTATGTAGTTAATAATAATAATATAACATGTTTATGTTGTTATATAATAATAATAATAATATAACATGTTTATGTTGTTATATAGTTCATAATAATAATAATATAACATGTTTATGTTGTTATATAATAATAATAATAATATAGCATGTTTATGTTGTTATATAGTTAATAATAATAATAATATAACATGTTTATGTTGTTATATAGTTCATAATAATAATAATAATATAACATGTTTATGTTGTTATATAGTTAATAATAATAATATAACATGTTTATGTTATATAGTTAATAATAATAATAATAATAGTATAACATGTTTATGTTGTTATATAGTTCATAATAATAATAATATAACATGTTTATGTTTTTATATAGTTAATAATATAATAACATGTTTATGTTGTTATATAGTTAATAATATAATAACATGTTTATGTTGTTATATAGTTCATAATAATAATAATAATATAACATGTTTATGTTGCTATATAGTTAATAATAATAATAACATAACATGTTTATGTTGTTATATAGTTAATAATAATAATAATAATATAACATGTTTATGTTGTTATATAGTTCATAATAATAATAGACCATGTTTATGTTGTTATATAGTTAATAATAATAATAAAACATGTTTATGTTGTTATATAGTTAATAATAATAATAATATAACATGTTTATGTTGTTATGTAGTTAATAATAATAATATAACATGTTTATGTTGTTATATAATAATAATAATAATATAACATGTTTATGTTGTTATATAGTTAATAATAATAATAATATAACATGTTTATGTTGTTATATAGTTAATAATAATAATAATATAGCATGTTTATGTTGTTATATAGTTAATAATAATAATAATATAACATGTTTATGTTGTTATATAGTTCATAATAATAATAATATAGCATGTTTATGTTGTTATGTAGTTAATAATAATAATAATATAACATGTTTATGTTGTTATATAGTTCATAATAATAATAATATAGCATGTTTATGTTGTTATATAGTTAATAATAATAATAATATAGCATGTTTATGTTGTTATATAGTTCATAATAATAATAATATAACATGTTTATGTTGTTATATAGTTAATAATAATAATATAACATGTTTATGTTATATAGTTAATAATAATAATAATAATAGTATAACATGTTTATGTTGTTATATAGTTCATAATAATAATAATATAACATGTTTATGTTGTTATATAGTTAATAATAATAATAATATAACATGTTTATGTTGTTATATAGTTAATAATAATATAGCATGTTTATGTTGTTATATAGTTAATAATAATAATAATATAACATGTTTATGTTGTTATATAGTTCATAATAATAATAATAATATAACATGTTTATGTTGTTATATAGTTAATAATAATAGTATAACATGTTTATGTTGTTATATAGTTCATAATAATAATAATATAACATGTTTATGTTTTTATATAGTTAATAATAATAATAATAGACCATGTTTATGTTGTTATATAGTTAATAATAATAATAAAACATGTTTATGTTGTTATATAGTTAATAATAATAATAATATAACATGTTTATGTTGTTATGTAGTTAATAATAATAATATAACATGTTTATGTTGTTATATAATAATAATAATAATATAGCATGTTTATGTTGTTATATAGTTAATAATAATAATCATATAACATGTTTATGTTGTTATATAGTTCATAATAATAATAATATAACATGTTTATGTTTTTATATAGTTAATAATAATAATAATAGACCATGTTTATGTTGTTATATAGTTAATAATAATAATAATAGACCATGTTTATGTTGTTATATAGTTAATAATAATAATAAAACATGTTTATGTTGTTATATAGTTAATAATAATAATAATATAACATGTTTATGTTGTTATGTAGTTAATAATAATAATATAACATGTTTATGTTGTTATATAATAATAATAATAATATAGCATGTTTATGTTGTTATATAGTTAATAATAATAATCATATAACATGTTTATGTTGTTATATAGTTCATAATAATAATAATATAGCATGTTTATGTTGTTATATAGTTCATAATAATAATAATAATATAACATGTTTATGTTGTTATATAGTTCATAATAATAATAATATAACATGTTTATGTTGTTATATAGTTAATAATATAATAACATGTTTATGTTGTTATATAGTTAATAATATAATAACATGTTTATGTTGTTATATAGTTCATAATAATAATAATATAACATGTTTATGTTGCTATATAGTTAATAATAATAATAATATAACATGTTTATGTTGTTATATAGTTAATAATAATAATAATATAACATGTTTATGTTGTTATATAGTTCATAATAATAATAATAACATAACATGTTTATGTTGTTATATAGTTAATAATAATAATAATAATAGTATAACATGTTTATGTTGTTATATAGTTCATAATAATAATAATATAACATGTTTATGTTTTTATATAGTTAATATAATAACATGTTTATGTTGTTATATAGTTAATAATATAATAACATGTTTATTTTGTTATATAGTTCATAATAATAATAATAATATAACATGTTTATGTTGCTATATAGTTAATAATAATAATAATATAACATGTTTATGTTGTTATATAGTTCATAATAATAATAATAACATAACATGTTTATGTTGTTATATAGTTAATAATAATGATAATATAACATGTTTATGTTGTTATATAGTTAATAATAATAATAATAATATAACATGTTTATGTTGTTATATAGTTCATAATAATAATAATATAGCATGTTTATGTTGTTATATAGTTAATAATAATAATAATATAGCATGTTTATGTTGTTATATAGTTAATAATAATAATAATAGACCATGTTTATGTTGTTATATAGTTAATAATAATAGACCATGTTTATGTTGTTATATAGTTAATAATAATAATAAAACATGTTTATGTTGTTATATAGTTAATAATAATAATAATATAACATGTTTATGTTGTTATGTAGTTAATAATAATAATATAACATGTTTATATAGTTCATAATAATAATAATAATATAACATGTTTATGTTGCTATATAGTTAATAATAATAATAATATAACATGTTTATGTTGTTTTATAGTTCATAATAATAATAATAACATAACATGTTTATGTTGTTATATAGTTAATAATAATGATAATATAACATGTTTATGTTGTTATATAGTTAATAATAATAATAATAATATAACATGTTTATGTTGTTATATAGTTCATAATAATAATAATATAGCATGTTTATGTTGTTATATAGTTAATAATAATAATAATATAGCATGTTTATGTTGTTATATAGTTAATAATAATAATAATAGACCATGTTTATGTTGTTATATAGTTAATAATAATAGACCATGTTTATGTTGTTATATAGTTAATAATAATAAAACATGTTTATGTTGTTATATAGTTAATAATAATAATAATATAACATGTTTATGTTGTTATGTAGTTAATAATAATAATATAACATGTTTATGTTGTTATATAGTTAATAATAATAATAATATAACATGTTTATGTTGTTATATAGTTAATAATAATAATAATATAACATGTTTATGTTGTTATATAGTTCATAATAATAATAATATAGCATGTTTATGTTGTTATATAGTTAATAATAATAATAATATAACATGTTTATGTTGTTATATAGTTCATAATAATAATAATATAGCATGTTTATGTTGTTATATAGTTAATAATAATAATCATATAACATGTTTATGTTGTTATATAGTTAATAATAATAATAATATAGCATGTTTATGTTGTTATATAGTTAATAATAATAATAATATAACATGTTTATGTTGTTATATAGTTCATAATAATAATAATATAGCATGTTTATGTTGTTATATAGTTCATAATAATAATATAACATGTTTATGTTGTTATATAGTTCATAATAATAATAATATAGCATGTTTATGTTGTTATATAGTTAATAATAATAATAATATAACATGTTTATATTGTTATATAGTTAATAATAATATAACATGTTTATGTTATATAGTTAATAATAATAATAATAATAGTATAACATGTTTATCTTGTTATATAGTTCATAATAATAATAATATAACATGTTTATGTTTTTATATAGTTAATAATATAATAACATGTTTATGTTGTTATATAGTTAATAATATAATAACATGTTTATGTTGTTATATAGTTCATAATAATAATAATAATATAACATGTTTATGTTGTTATATAGTTAATAATAATAATATAGCATGTTTATGTTGTTATATAGTTAATAATAATAATCATATAACATGTTTATGTTGTTATATAGTTAATAATAATAATAATATAGCATGTTTATGTTATATAGTTAATAATAATAATATAACATGTTTATGTTATATAGTTCATAATAATAATAATAATAGTATAACATGTTTATGTTGTTATATAGTTCATAATAATAATAATAACATAACATGTTTATGTTGTTATATAGTTCATAATAATAATAACATAACATGTTTATGTTGTTATATAGTTAATAATAATAATAATATAACATGTTTATGTTGTTATATAGTTAATAATAATAATATAGCATGTTTATGTTGTTATATAGTTAATAATAATCATAATATAGCATGTTTATGTTGTTATATAGTTAATAATAATAATAATAATATAACATGTTTATGTTGTTATATAGTTAATAATAATAATAATATAACATGTTTATGTTGTTATATAGTTAATAATAATAATAATATAGCATGTTTATGTTGTTATATAATAATAATAATAATATAGCATGTTTATGTTGTTATATAGTTAATAATAATAATAATATAGCATGTTTATGTTGTTATATAGTTAATAATAATAATAATATAACATGTTTATGTTGTTATATAGTTAATAATAATAATAACATAACATGTTTATGTTGTTATATAGTTCATAATAATAATAATAACATAACATGTTTATGTTGTTATATAGTTAATAATAATCATAATATAACATGTTTATGTTGTTATATAGTTAATAATAATAATAATATAGAATGTTTATGTTGTTATATAGTTAATAATAATAATAATATAACATGTTTATGTTGTTATATCATAATAATAATAATATAACATGTTTATGTTGTTATATAGTTCATAATAATAATAATATAGCATGTTTATGTTGTTATATAGTTAATAATAATAATATAGCATGTTTATGTTGTTATATAGTTAATAATAATAATAATATAGCATGTTTATGTTGTTATATAGTTAATAATAATAATAACATAACATGTTTATGTTGTTATATAGTTCATAATAATAATAATAACATAACATGTTTATGTTGTTATATAGTTCATAATAATAGTATAACATGTTTATGTTGTTATATAGTTAATAATAATAATAATAGACCATGTTTATGTTGTTATATAGTTAATAATAATAATAATAGACCATGTTTATGTTGTTATATAGTTAATAATAATAATAATAGACCATGTTTATGTTGTTATATAGTTAATAATAATAATAAAACATGTTTATGTTGTTATATAGTTAATAATAATAATATAACATGTTTATGTTGTTATATAATAATAATAATAATATAGCATGTTTATTTTGTTATATAGTTCATAATAATAATCATATAACATGTTTATGTTGTTATATAGTTCATAATAATAATAATATAGCATGTTTATGTTGTTATATAGTTCATAATAATAATAATATAACATGTTTATGTTGTTATATAGTTCATAATAATAATAATATAACATATTTATGTTGTTATATAGTTCATAATTATAATAATATAACATGTTTATGTTGTTATATAGTTAATAATATAATAACATGTTTATGTTGTTATATAGTTAATAATAATAATAATATAACATGTTTATGTTGTTATATAGTTCATAATAATAATAATATAACATGTTTATGTTGCTATATAGTTAATAATAATAATAATATAACATGTTTATGTTGTTATATAGTTAATAATAATAATAATATAACATGTTTATGTTGTTATATAGTTCATAATAATAATAATAACATAACATGTTTATGTTGTTATATAGTTAATAATAATAATAATAATAGTATAACATGTTTATATATATATATATATATATATATATATATATATATATATATATATATATATAGTTAATAATAATAATAATATAACATGTTTATGTTGTTATATAGTTCATAATAATAATAATAATATAACATGTTTATGTTGTTATATAGTTAATAATAATAGTATAACATGTTTATGTTGTTATATAGTTCATAATAATAATAATATAACATGTTTATGTTTTTATATAGTTAATAATAATAATAATAGACCATGTTTATGTTGTTATATAGTTAATAATAATAATAATATAACGTTTATGTTGTTATATAGTTAATAATAATAATAAAACATGTTTATGTTGTTATATAGTTAATAATAATAATAATATAACATGTTTATGTTGTTATGTAGTTAATAATAATAATATAACATGTTTATGTTGTTATATAATAATAATAATAATATAGCATGTTTATGTTGTTATATAGTTAATAATAATAATCATATAACATGTTTATGTTGTTATATAGTTCATAATAATAATAATATAGCATGTTTATGTTGTTATATAGTTCATAATAATAATAATATAACATGTTTATGTTGTTATATAGTTCATAATAATAATATAACATGTTTATGTTGTTATATAGTTCATAATAATAATAATATAACATGTTTATGTTGTTATATAGTTAATAATATAATAACATGTTTATGTTGTTATATAGTTAATAATATAATAACATGTTTATGTTGTTATATAGTTCATAATAATAATAATATAACATGTTTATGTTGCTATATAGTTCATAATAATAATAATATAACATGTTTATGTTGCTATATAGTTAATAATAATAATAATATAACATGTTTATGTTGTTATATAGTTCATAATAATAATAATAACATAACATGTTTATGTTGTTATATAGTTAATAATAATAATAATAGTATAACATGTTTATGTTGTTATATAGTTCATAATAATAATAATATAACATGTTTATGTTTTTATATAGTTAATAATATAATAACATGTTTATGTTGTTATATAGTTAATAATATAATAACATGTTTATGTTGTTATATAGTTCATAATAATAATAATAATATAACATGTTTATGTTGCTATATAGTTCATAATAATAATAATATAACATGTTTATGTTGCTATATAGTTAATAATAATAATAATATAACATGTTTATGTTGTTATATAGTTCATAATAATAATAATAACATAACATGTTTATGTTGTTATATAGTTAATAATAATAATAATATAACATGTTTATGTTGTTATATAGTTAATAATAATAATAATATAACATGTTTATGTTGTTATATAGTTAATAATAATAATAGACCATGTTTATGTTGTTATATAGTTAATAATAATAATAATAGACCATGTTTATGTTGTTATGTAGTTAATAATAATAATATGACATGTTTATGTTGTTATATAATAATAATATGACATGTTTATGTTGTTATATAATAATAATATAGCATGTTTATGTTGTTATATAGTTAATAATAATAATAATATAGCATGTTTATGTTGTTATATAGTTAATAATAATAATAATATAACATGTTTATGTTGTTATATAGTTAATAATAATAATAATATAGCATGTTTATGTTGTTATATAGTTCATAATAATAATAATAGACCATGTTTATGTTGTTATATAGTTAATCATAATATAACATGTTTATGTTGTTATATAGTTCATAATAATAATAATATAACATGTTTATGTTGTTATATAGTTCATAATAATAATAATATAACATGTTTATGTTGTTATATAGTTCATAATAATAATAATAATATAACATGTTTATGTTGTTATATAGTTAATAATAATAGTATAACATGTTTATGTTGTTATATAGTTCATAATAATAATAATATAACATGTTTATGTTGTTATATAGTTCATAATAATAATAATAGACCATGTTTATTTTGTTATATAGTTAATAATAATAATAATAGACCATGTTTATGTTGTTATATAGTTAATAATAATAATAATAAAACATGTTTATGTTGTTATATAGTTAATAATAATAATAATATAACATGTTTATGTTGTTATGTAGTTAATAATAATAATATAACATGTTTATGTTGTTATATAGTTCATAATAATAATAATAACATAACATGTTTATGTTGTTATATAGTTAATAATAATCATAATATAACATGTTTATGTTGTTATATAGTTAATAATAATAATAATATAACATGTTTATGTTGTTATATAGTTAATAATAATAATAATAGACCATGTTTATGTTGTTATATAGTTAATAATAATAATAGACCATGTTTATGTTGTTATATAGTTAATAATAATAATAATATAACATGTTTATGTTGTTATGTAGTTAATAATAATAATATGACATGTTTATGTTGTTATATAATAATAATAATAATATAACATGTTTATGTTGTTATATAGTTAATAATAATAATAATATAGCATGTTTATGTTGTTATATAGTTAATAATAATAATAATATAACATGTTTATGTTGTTATATAGTTAATAATAATAATAATATAGCATGTTTATGTTGTTATATAGTTCATAATAATAATAATAATATAACATGTTTATGTTGTTATATAGTTAATAATAATAGTATAACATGTTTATGTTGTTATATAGTTCATAATAATAATAATATAACATGTTTATGTTGTTATATAGTTCATAATAATAATAATAGACCATGTTTATTTTGTTATATAGTTAATAATAATAATAATAGACCATGTTTATGTTGTTATATAGTGAATAATAATAATAATAAAACATGTTTATGTTGTTATATAGTTAATAATAATAATAATATAACATGTTTATGTTGTTATGTAGT
Source organism: Dunckerocampus dactyliophorus (assembly GCF_027744805.1). Taxonomy (NCBI): domain Eukaryota; kingdom Metazoa; phylum Chordata; class Actinopteri; order Syngnathiformes; family Syngnathidae; genus Dunckerocampus; species Dunckerocampus dactyliophorus. The sequence goes on from NC_072819.1 coordinate 495,149, forward strand.
TAATAATAATAATATAACATGTTTATGTTGTTATATAATAATAATAATAATATAGCATGTTTATGTTGTTATATAGTTAATAATAATAAAACATGTTTATGTTGTTATATAGTTCATAATAATAATAATATAGCATGTTTATGTTGTTATATAGTTCATAATAATAATAATATAACATGTTTATGTTGTTATATAGTTCATAATAATAATAATATAACATGTTTATGTTGTTATATAGTTCATAATAATAATATAACATGTTTATGTTGTTATATAGTTCATAATAATAATAATATAGCATGTTTATGTTGTTATATAGTTAATAATAATAATAATATAGCATGTTTATGTTGTTATATAGTTCATAATAATAATAATATAGCATGTTTATGTTGTTATATCGTTAATAATAATAATAATATAGCATGTTTATGTTGTTATATAGTTCATAATAATAATAAAGCATGTTTATGTTGTTATATAGTTAATAATAATAATAATATAGCATGTTTATGTTGTTATATAGTTCATAATAATAATAATATAACATGTTTATGTTTTTATATAGTTAATAATAATAATAATAATAGTATAACATGTTTATGTTGTTATATAGTTCATAATAATAATAATATAACATGTTTATGTTGTTATATAGTTCATAATAATATAACATGTTTATGTTGCTATATAGTTAATAATATAATAACATGTTTATGTTGTTATATAGTTCATAATAATAATAATATAACATGTTTATGTTGTTATATAGTTAATAATAATAGTATAACATGTTTATGTTGTTATATAGTTCATAATAATAATAATAGACCATGTTTATGTTGTTATATAGTTAATAATAATAATAATAGACCATGTTTATGTTGTTATATAGTTAATAATAATAATAATAGACCATGTTTATGTTGTTATATAGTTAATAATAATAATAGTCATGTTTATGTTGTTATATAGTTAATAATAATAATAAAACATGTTTATGTTGTTATATAGTTAATAATAATAATAATATAACATGTTTATGTTGTTATGTAGTTAATAATAATAATATAACATGTTTATGTTGTTATATAATAATAATAATAATATAGCATGTTTATGTTGTTATATAGTTAATAATAATAATCATATAACATGTTTATGTTGTTATATAGTTCATAATAATAATAATATAGCATGTTTATGTTGTTATATAGTTCATAATAATAATAATATAACATGTTTATGTTGTTATATAGTTCATAATAATAATAATATAACATGTTTATGTTGTTATATAGTTCATAATAATAATAATAATAGTATAACATGTTTATGTTGTTATATAGTTCATAATAATAATAATATAACATGTTTATGTTTTTATATAGTTTATAATAATAATAATAATATAACATGTTTATGTTGCTATATAGTTAATAATAATAATAATATAACATGTTTATGTTGTTATATAGTTCATAATAATAATAATATAACATGTTTATGTTGTTATATAGTTCATAATAATAATAATAACATAACATGTTTATGTTGTTATATAGTTAATAATAATCATAATATAACATGTTTATGTTGTTATATAGTTAATAATAATAATAATAATATAACATGTTTATGTTGTTATATAGTTCATAATAATAATATAACATGTTTATGTTGTTATATAGTTAATAATAATAATAATAGACCATGTTTATGTTGTTATATAGTTAATAATAATAATAGACCATGTTTATGTTGTTATATAGTTAATAATAATAATAAAACATGCTTATGTTGTTATATAGTTAATAATAATAATAATATAACATGTTTATGTTGTTATGTAGTTAATAATAATAATATAACATGTTTATGTTGTTATATAATAATAATAATAATATAACATGTTTATGTTGTTATATAGTTAATAATAATAATAATATAACATGTTTATGTTGTTATATAGTTAATAATAATAATAATAATATAACATGTTTATGTTGTTATATAGTTAATAATAATAATAATATAACATGTTTATTTTGTTATATAGTTAATAATAATAATAATATAGCATGTTTATGTTGTTATAAAGTTAATAATAATAATAATATAACATGTTTATGTTGTTATATAGTTAATAATAATAATAATATAACATGTTTATGTTGTTATATAGTTCATAATAATAATAATATAACATGTTTATGTTGTTATATAGTTCATAATAATAATATAACATGTTTATGTTGTTATATAGTTAATAATAATAATAATATAACATGTTTATGTTGTTATATAGTTCATAATAATAATAATATAACATGTTTATGTTGTTATATAGTTAATAATAATAATATTATAACATGTTTATGTTGTTATATAGTTAATAATAATAATAATATAACATGTTTATGTTGTTATATAGTTCATAATAATAATAATAACATAACATGTTTATGTTGTTATATAGTTAATAATAATAATATAACATGTTTATGTTGTTATATAGTTAATAATAATAATCATAATATAACATGTTTATGTTGTTATATAGTTAATAATAATAATAATAACATAACATGTTTATGTTGTTATATAGTTAATAATAATCATAATATAACATGTTTATGTTGTTATATAGTTAATAATAATAATAATATAACATGTTTATTTTTTTATATAGTTAATAATAATAATAATATAACATGTTTATGTTGTTATATAGTTCATAATAATAATAATATAACATGTTTATGTTGTTATATAGTTAATAATAATAATAATAATAGTATAACATGTTTATGTTGTTATATAGTTCATAATAATAATAATATAACATGTTTATGTTTTTATATAGTTTATAATATAATATAACATGTTTATGTTATATAGTTACTAATAATAATAATATAACATGTTTATGTTGTTATATAGTAAATAATAATAATATAACATGTTTATGTTGTTATATAGTTAATAATGATAATAATATAACATGTTTATGTTGTTATATAGTTAATAAAATTAATATAACATGTTTATGTTGTTATATAGTTAATAATAATAATAATATAACATGTTTATGTTGTTATATAGTTAATAAAATTAATATAACATGTTTATGTTGTTATATAGTTCATAATAAAAATATAGCATGTTTATGTTGTTATATAGTTAATAATAATAATAATATAACATGTTTATGTTGTTATATAGTTCATAATAATAATATAACATGTTTATGTTGTTATATAGTTCATAATAATAATCATATAACATGTTTATGTTGTTATATAGTTAATAATAATAATAATATAGCATGTTTATGTTGTTATATAGTTAATAATAATAATATAACATGTTTATGTTGTTATATAGTTCATAATAAAAATATAGCATGTTTATGTTGTTATATAGTTAATAATATAACATGTTTATGTTGTTATATAGTTAATAATAATAATCATATAACATGTTTATGTTGTTATATAGTTCATAATAATAATAATATAGCATGTTTATGTTGTTATATAGTTAATAATAATAATAATATAACATGTTTATGTTGTTATATAGTTAATAATAATAATATAACATGTTTATGTTGTTATATAGTTCATAATAAAAATATAGCATGTTTATGTTGTTATATAGTTAATAATAATAATAATCATATAACATGTTTATGTTGTTATATAGTTAATAATAATAATCATATAACATGTTTATGTTGTTATATAGTTAATAATAATAATAATATAGCATGTTTATGTTGTTATATAGTTAATAATAATAATCATATAACATGTTTATGTTGTTATATAGTTAATAATAATAATAATATAGCATGTTTATGTTGTTATATAGTTAATAATAATCATAATATAACATGTTTATGTTGTTATATAGTTAATCATAATATAACATGTTTATGTTGTTATATAGTTAATAATAATAATATAACATGTTTATGTTGTTATATAGTTAATAATAATAATAATAGACCATGTTTATGTTGTTATATAGTTAATAATAATAATAATAGACCATGTTTATGTTGTTATATAGTTAATAATAATAATAATATAGCATGTTTATGTTGTTATATAGTTAATAATAATCATAATATAACATGTTTATGTTGTTATATAGTTAATAATAATAATATAACATGTTTATGTTGTTATATAGTTAATAATAATATAACATGTTTATGTTGTTATATAGTTAATAATAATAATCATATAACATGTTTATGTTGTTATATAGTTAATAATAATAATAATATAACATGTTTATGTTGTTATATAGTTAATAATAATATAACATGTTTATGTTGTTATATAGTTAATAATAATAATATAACATGTTTATGTTGTTATATAGTTAATAATAATATAGCATGTTTATGTTGTTATATAGTTAATAATAATATAACATGTTTATGTTGTTATATAGTTAATAATAATAATATAACATGTTTATGTTGTTATATAGTTAATAATAATAATATAACATGTTTATGTTGTTATATAGTTAATAATAATAATAATATAGCATGTTTATGTTGTTATATAGTTAATAATAATAATATAACATGTTTATGTTGTTATATAGTTCATAATAATAACATAACATGTTTATGTTGTTATATAGTTAATAATAATAACATAACATGTTTATGTTGTTATATAGTTAATAATAATAATAATATAGCATGTTTATGTTGTTATATAGTTAATAATAATAATATAACATGTTTATGTTGTTATATAGTTCATAATAATAATAATATAACATGTTTATGTTGTTATATAGTTCATAATAATAATCATATAACATGTTTATGTTGTTATATAGTTAATAATAATAATCATATAACATGTTTATGTTGTTATATAGTTCATAATAATATAACATGTTTATGTTGTTATATAGTTCATAATAATCATATAACATGTTTATGTTGTTATATAGTTCATAATAATAATCATATAACATGTTTATGTTGTTATATAGTTAATAATAATAATAATATAACATGTTTATGTTGTTATATAGTTAATAATAATAATATAACATGTTTATGTTGTTATATAGTTCATAATAAAAATATAGCATGTTTATGTTGTTATATAGTTAATAATAATAATAATAATCATATAACATGTTTATGTTGTTATATAGTTAATAATAATAATCATATAGCATGTTTATGTTGTTATATAGTTAATAATAATAATATAACATGTTTATGTTGTTATATAGTTCATAATAAAAATATAGCATGTTTATGTTGTTATATAGTTAATAATAATAATAATATAGCATGTTTATGTTGTTATATAGTTAATAATAATAATCATATAACATGTTTATGTTGTTATATAGTTAATAATAATCATAATATAACATGTTTATGTTGTTATATAGTTAATCATAATATAACATGTTTATGTTGTTATATAGTTAATAATAATAATAATATAACATGTTTATGTTGTTATATAGTTAATAATAATAATCATATAACATGTTTATGTTGTTATATAGTTAATAATAATAATAATATAGCATGTTTATGTTGTTATATAGTTAATAATAATAATAATATAGCATGTTTATGTTGTTATATAGTTAATAATAATCATAATATAACATGTTTATGTTGTTATATAGTTAATAATAATAATATAACATGTTTATGTTGTTATATAGTTAATAATAATATAACATGTTTATGTTGTTATATAGTTAATAATAATAATAATATAACATGTTTATGTTGTTATATAGTTAATAATAATATAACATGTTTATGTTGTTATATAGTTAATAATAATAATATAACATGTTTATGTTGTTATATGGTAAATAATAATAATATAGCATGTTTATGTTGTTATATAGTAAATAATAATAATAATATAGCATGTTTATGTTGTTATATAGTTAATAATAATAATATAACATGTTTATGTTGTTATATAGTTAATAATAATAATAATATAGCATGTTTATGTTGTTATATAGTTAATAATAATAATATAACATGTTTATGTTGTTATATAGTTAATAATAATAATATAACATGTTTATGTTGTTATATAGTTAATAATGATAATATAACATGTTTATGTTGTTATATAGTTAATAATAATAATATAGCATGTTTATGTTGTTATATAGTTAATAATAATAATATAACATGTTTATGTTGTTATATAGTTAATAATAATAATAATATAACATGTTTATGTTGTTATATAGTTAATAATGATAATATAACATGTTTATGTTGTTATATAGTTAATAATAATAATAATATAGCATGTTTATGTTGTTATATAGTTAATAATAATAATATAACATGTTTATGTTGTTATATAGTTAATAATAATAATAATATAACATGTTTATGTTGTTATATAGTTCATAATAATAATATAACATGTTTATGTTGTTATATAGTTAATAATAATAATCATATAACATGTTTATGTTGTTATATAGTTAATAATAATAATATAACATGTTTATGTTGTTATATAGTTCATAATAATAATATAACATGTTTATGTTGTTATATAGTTAATAATAATAATAATATAACATGTTTATGTTGTTATATAGTTAATAATAATAATATAACATGTTTATGTTGTTATATAGTTCATAATAATAATATAACATGTTTATGTTGTTATATAGTTAATAATAATAATATGTTATTATACGGAGGAGCAATACAACAACAGCTTCATCAACGACGACAAGTTATCCATCATCCACATAAACAGCAGAAGCTTGAACGCTAACTTTACTAACATCAAACAATATTTGAATCAATTCAAAGAACCTTTCAAAGTAAAAGCAATCTCAGAAACTTGGATCAATGCTAACAAAGGAATGGACTTCGAGCTGGAAGGATATGAAATGATGAGTGCAAACAGGAACAATGCAAATGGGGGAGGTGTGGCCGTATACGTGGACAAACATCTGAACTACAAAATGGTAAAGAATATGTCATTTGTCATTGATAACATTTTAGAATGTATAACAATGGAAATCTGTAAAGAAAAAAGCAAAAATGTGCTAATTAGTTGTGTGTACAGAACTCCAAAGTCAAAGATTGGAATGTTTGAGGATTGGATTAAGACAACGTTTACAGACATACAGGAGGTCAAAAAACTATTTTTATATGTGGAGACTTTAATATTGACCTTTTGAACCCACACAGGCCATCAGGCTTCTCAACGAAGCACTCGCACACGCCGCACGTAACACACACACACACACACACACACACACTCATAGCACTTTACTTATTTGTATTATTTATTTATTTATTTATTTGTATTATTTATTTGTATTAATGTCTCTTCTGTTGTTGTTGCTTAATTTATTGGTATTTATGTTTCTTATGTTCTTATTCTTTCTTGTGTTTTCTTTCTTTTCTTGGGAGAATGAACAGAATAAGAATTTCATTGCATGGTAGAACTGATGTTTTACTATGCATATGCATTCTTTACACTGTACTCTTTACTTGCGTATCGCATGCATACATGCATATGCATACATACATGCATACATACATACGACAATAAAACTCTTGAATCTTGAACAAGTGCAAGGAAATAGACGACTTCATAGATACAATGTATAGTTTGAGTTTATATCCTAAAATCATCAGACCAAGCAGAATACCAGAGCACTGTGCCCCCCCCATCCATAATATATTCACCAATGACTTGGATAACAACACCATCAGTGGCCTCAGTCATCATCTGCCAGTCTTCATATTTACAAGGAACATTACAACCATTACTTTGTAAATATTGGACAAAAACTGGAAGAAGAAATTCCAAAACAAGACCCAATTGATGAATGAATGATATCATTGATAGGAATCTTAATTCTATGTTTCTCACTGCTGTAACCAAAAAGGAGATCACTGACATTGTTAACCATTTTAAGGCTAAAACATCAACTGATTGTCATGGAATCGAAATGGAAACAATGAAAAGGGTCATCAATGAGATCGCAGACCCGTTAACATATATTAGTAACTTATCTTTTCAGACTGGAATATTTCCAAGCAAAATGAGAACAGCCAAGGTGGTTGCAATCTTTAAAAAAGGAGACAAACACCAATTTACAAACTATCAACCAGTTTCCTTGTTACCACAATTCTCTCCAATGATGGAGAAGCTATTCAACAACAAACGTATGAATGACAATGAACGAGTGTGAAAGGATGATTGATGAGATGTTTTCCATCGCAACCTTCATGTTCAAATCAACCAAAGCTAAGAAGACAGCAGCAGTAGAGATAAAGTTAGCACACCCACAATGGACAAGCGTCAGGTGCCAGAACCACTTTTCACAATAAATCATGGAAATGGTTTGTCGGGTACCAAGTGCCCACGGCCCGGTACCGAGGGTTGTGGATCACTGCAATCGAGCATTAGCACTCATCCAAGGTGACTATGATCTGATGGATTCTTTTGGACGAGTCTTACTGACATTGAAAGGATGTCTTGGTCTTACCGATGGCACAGCAGGTGGCCAGCTGCACCAGCAGAAGGATCATTCTCATCTTGTCCGCTGAAGAGTCGTCTCAGAACCAAACGGGCTGGAAGAAGGAAGGACGGTTGGATGATCGGTCGTGAAGAACGGAGATGTCAGTCTCTTCCAGGCGGAAGTAGAGTGAGTGTCTGACGGTGACGTCCCTTTTATAGGCTTCATCGTCCCGCATCATTTCCAGCAACGCCACGTGATGCCATCACAAGGCAGCCGAGTGCTTTGAGTGCTGAGATGCTCTTTGAAGGCTTCTTGGCCACCAGCACACAAATAAAAACTCCTTTGCTTTTCTCACAAAGACAAAGAAACGCTGGACAAGCACGGTTATAAAACGGACAAAACGGATCAAGGACGAATCCACCCGTCATTCCTTTATTGGCTTTTCACATTAAAAGCAAACAAAGAAAAACAAAATAAGGCCTGTTTTTTCAAGACTTCTTTTCAGAGCAAAACAAAGAAACGGACAACAAATCATTTTTCCAGTGTTCTATTTTGGACACAATTGGAAAAATGGACAAAAGGGATGAATCCGTGTGTCATCCGTTCATTCCTTTTCAAAATAAAGCTGACATGAATGACTTGTTTTTTCAACATTTATTTCCAGAGACTCAAACTAAACAACAAAAACAGAGAACAAATTGTTTTTCCAATTTCCAGCACGGTAGGAAAAGGGACAAAAGGGGTCACGGACGACTCGGCGTGTGACTCGTTTATCGGTGTTTGACATGAAAGCCCAAAGTGAAAAAGAAGCGCTCCTATTTTCCATCCGTGTTTTCAGAGCAAATGCAAAGAAGGAAGAAGAAAGGTTTGTTCCAAAGTTGGATGTTTGCTAGTTGGATTGTTCTTCCTGTCCAATTCTAATGTTTCATTCTATGCGATGCAACTACAAACATGACTTGCTTCATCAAAGACGTTAGCGTCCATGTGGTCGAGAAGCCAAGTCATTGATTGTTGACGTGAATGTGGAAGACAAATGCCATGAGATCAATCATCCACATGTTAGCACATGAACTCATCCATCCATCCACAGCTGGACTGCAATCATTGACAATGGAAGGAAACCTGCACGTTCACAACAATCATTTCCACTTCCGCTTCAAAATGATGTGGGCCGCATCAGAACCAAAATAATCCACTTTGAAATGGATCTCTTCCAAAACATCCAAAAAGGCCGACGTGGCTGAGAAGAATGTCCTGAAAGAAGAAATGAGTCATAAAAAGATGAAATATTCCATTTAGTTGGAGATTCCATTCAAACGGGAGACATTTGAACCAGGAATGTTTGCAGGATCAGAAGTCCTCACGATCACATCAAACATCCACACGAGAAGATACAAGTCAACACCAGGAAACACGTAGCTCAATAAGCTAGCAGTGTAAAGGTCATGAGTAGCTCAATAAGCTAGCAGTGTCAGAGGTCATGAGTAGCTCAATAAGCTAGCAGTGTAAAGGTCACCAGTAGCTCAATAAGCTAGCAGTGTCAGAGTTCACCAGTAGCTCAATAAGCTAGCAGTGTAAAGGTCACCAGTAGCTCAATAAGCTAGCAGTGTCAGAGGTCACCAGTAGCTCAATAAGCTAGCAGTGTCAAAGGTCACCAGTAGCTCAATAAGCTAACAGTGTCAGAGATCACCGGTAGCTCAATAAGCTAGCAGTGTAAAGGTCACCAGTAGCTCAATAAGCTAGCAGTGTCAGAGGTCACCAGTAGCTCAATAAGCTAGCAGTATAAAGGTCATGAGTAGCTCAATAAGCTAGCAGTGTCAAAGGTCACCAGTAGCTCAATAAGCTGGCAGTGTAAAGGTCACAAGTAGCTCAATAAGCTAGCAGTGTGAAGGTCATGAGTATGTAATGTAGCCCCAAGAGGACACAAGCCAGTGTCTTAGTGTCTTATTGTGGCGGTCCCAAGCCCGGATAAATACAGAGGGTTGTGTCAGGAAGGGCATCCGACATAAAACTTTTGCCAAATCAAACATGTGAATCAAGTCTATGACTTCCATACGGGATCGGTCGAGGCCCGGGTTAACAACGACCGCCATCGGTGCTGTTGACCTGCAGGGTGCCGGTGGAAATTGGACTACTGTTGGTGGAAGAAGGAGAGGAGGAAAGTGTGTCTGTAGGAAGAGAGAGAAGAGGAACGCCAAGAGTATGGGACTGAGAGTCGGGACGTTGAATGTTGGAACTATGACAGGAAAAGGTAGAGAGTTGGTCGACATGATGCAGAGAAGGAAGGTAGACATACTGTGTGTCCAGGAGACCAGGTGGAAAGGTAGCAAGGCTAGAAGTTTAGGAGCAGGGTTCAAGTTGTTCTATCATGGTGTAGATAGGAAGAGAAATGGAGTAGGAGTTACCTTGAAGGAGGAGTTTGTTAGGAATGTCCTGGAGGTAACAAGAGTGTCAGATTGAGTGATGAGTCTGAAGCTAGAAATGGAAGGTGTGATGGTCAATGTTGTTAGTGGGTATGCTCCACAGGTAGGATGTGAGCTGGAGGAGAAGGAGACATTCTGGTTGGACTTGGATGAAGTGATGCAGAGCATACCTAGAAGAGAGAGAGTTGTCATTGGTGCAGACTTCAATGGACATGTTGGTGCAGGAAACAGAGGGGATGAGGAGGCCATGGGCAGGTTTGGTATCCAGGAGAGGAATGCAGAAGGACAGATGGTGGTCGACTTTGCAAAAAGGATGGAAATGGCTATAGTGAATACTTTCTTCCAGAAGAGGCAGGAACATAGGGTGACCTATAAGAGTGGAGGTAGGAGCACACAGCTAGACTACATCTTGTGTAGACGCTGTCATCTGAAGGAGATCAGTGACTGTAAAGTCCAGTTCAGTAGATGGGGGGTCTTGTGACTGGCGAAACATCCCGATCCAAAAATAGGATCATTTTTTCTTTGCAATCAGCCACTTGTTGTTTAAGAAGCACATATTGTGCAGGTGTACCTAATGATGTGGTGCCAGTGCAGTTTGACATTGGATCTCATGACACAAACATCCCACATGATACAGCATATATTTGCATCAATAAAAGAAATACAACATGATGATATGATTGTGTTATTATTATATTGTACACAAAGTAACGTGTATATGTAAGTGTCATCTCTCCATGACTGGTGTAAGCGCCGTGTGGTCATGGACTACAGTATGTACCAACGCTTGTGGAGATGAATATACAGCATAGTGCCATTTCTAGGGGAACCTTCAACTATTCCAAAAAGTCCAAGTGATCCAGTCTTCCCAATGCCAATGCCAACAGGGATTACTGTATGGATGTTTTGTCCCGTGGAATAGATGCCATCATTTCTAAATAACGACATCATTTTTTTGTAAAGGGATACAAATGAGGGAACCCACATTCACCTTGCAGGGGGTAAGAACCTACCCCACATACATGACAATCCAGCCTCTAGCACCTCCTGCTGGCTTGCAGTGACTGAATCACCCCCCTGACGCTTTGGCTGCACCTAGAAACTCACTGGGGTTGAAAGTTTCCAAAGAAAATAGTTGTAACTTTCCAAGGAAATGCCTCGGTTAGGGTGGTGAATCCATTCCAAGTGGGGTTGAAGATGTTGTAGCAACATGTGTGGACGCTAACATCCCACTAGAAGAGTTAGCAGACTAATGGCCTGTGTGAGTGCACCTGAATTTAGGTGTGAAGCTTGGCTTGAACAAACGCCATAAACAGACCTTCCTCAACTGGAACAGGATACAGCTGGAACACCGTCATGTTCAAGGATACAGTTGGAACGCCGTGTCATGTTCAAGGATACAGCTGGAACACCGTCATGTTCAAGGATACAGTTGGAACGCCGTGTCATGTTCAAGGATACAGCTGGAACACCTTCATGTTCTAGGATACAGCTAGAACACCGTCATGTTCAAGGATACAGCTGGAACACCGTCATGTTCTAGGATACATGAGTGGGCCACAAAGTGTCATCTAAACAAATACATACATTGGATGAAGAAGTATCTGAAGAGTTTGAAGGTTTTCCAGCGTGAAGCGCCTTTTTAAGGTCATGCCACCGCATTTGAAAAGGATTCAGGTCAGGACTCGGACCGGCATGCGGTGGCGTATCTTCTTGCACAACTGTCGTATGGCGTTGCAGGTGGTCTCCAGGATCACAAGGCTGGCAAACAGCTTTTACCCACAGGCCATCAGGCTTCTCAACGAAGCACTCACACATGCTGCAAACAGCACACACTCATAGCACTTTATTTATTTGTATTATTTACTTGTATTAATGTCTCTTCTGTTGTTGTTGCTTAATTTATTGGTATTTATGTTTCTTATGTTCTTATTCTTTTTCTTATGTTTTCTTTCTTTTCTTGGGAGAATGAACAGAATAAGATTTTCATTGCATAGTAGAACTGCTGTTTTACTATGCATATGACAATAAAACTCTTCAATCTTGAATCTTCAGAGGCACGTGAATGCATGAAAGGTGGTCATTGATGTTTATATACAGTATAGACATTTTACAGACTGTATTTATGAGATTTTTCCTCTTATTAGGGTTTATTCTGGTAAAATTGCCACTTTTTTCTTTCTTTATTCTTGTCAAATTACAGCTGCTTCTTCCATTTCTACTGTTCTTAAATGTTGACACTCTTTCAATTCCAAATATTCACATCATAATTCAAATTTTACGGTCGGGGAGGTGGGCCAAACCCCCCAAACATTCACGGAGCACAGGAATGGGGGTTCCACAGCCGACTCCACTTTTTGGGCTCCTCAGCATCAATGGTCAGCTGATGTTTCAATATTTGGGAAGGAATGGTGACACCTGTTGCTGACTCCATGTACCTGAAAGCTCAGCAGTCAAGTCACGGGTTCACTCTGCATGTGTCTGTGCGCATTGGTTCTATCGTGGAATGAAGCCTCCTGTTTCCAGCTCATCCAGCCTGGAAGAGATGTGGAGGTTCGTCCGGCAGTAAACATATCAAATCATCCTTTGATTTGTCAGTGTGCAGCCCAGGGTGGAAAAAGCTTGGACACCCCTGATGTGTCCCTAATAATAAGGCCCATTTCACCACGCTCATGTACGTCACGTTCCAGCATCATCTCAAGTAGTTCACAATGAAACATGTTATACATGAAACATAAACATGTTATATTATTATTATTATTAACTATATAACAACATAAACATGTTATATCATTATTATTATTAACTATATAACAACATAAACATGCTATATTATTATTATTAACGATATAACAACATAAACATGCTATATTATTATTATTATTAACGATATAACAACATAAACATGTTATATTATTATTATTATTAACTATATAACATAAACATGTTATATCATTATTATTAACTATATAACAACATAAACATGCTATATTATTATTATTATTAACTATATAACAACATAAACATGTTATATTATTATTATTAACTACATAACAACATAAACATGTTATATTATTATTATTATTAACTATATAACAACATAAACATGTTACATTATTATTATTATGAACTATATAACAACATAAACATGTTATATTATTATTATTAACTATATAACAACATAAACATGTTATATTATTATTATGAACTATATAACAACATAAACATGCTATATTATTATTATTATTAACTATATAACAACATAAACATGCTATATTATTATTATTATGAACTATATAACAACATAAACATGTTATATTATTATTATTATGAACTATATAACAACATAAACATGCTATATTATTATTATTAACTATATAACAACATAAACATGTTATATTATTATTATTATTAACTATATAACAACATAAACATGCTATATTATTATTATTAACTATATAACAACATAAACATGCTATACTATTATTATTAACTATATAACAACATAAACATGTTATATTATTATTAACTATATAACAACATAAACATGTTATATTATTATTATTATCAACTATATAACAACATAAACATGTTATATTATTATTATTAACTATATAACAACATAAACATGTTATATTATTCACTATATAACAACATAAACATGTTATATTATTAACTATATAACAACATAAACATGCTATATTATTATTAACTATATAACAACATAAACATGTTATATTATTATTATTAACTATATAACAACATAAACATGTTATATTATTATTAACTATATAACATAAACATGTTATATTATTATTATTATTCACTATATAACAACATAAACATGCTATATTATTATTAACTATATAACAACATAAACATGTTATATTATATTATTAACTATATAACAACATAAACATGCTATACTATTATTATTAACTATATAACAACATAAACATGCTATATTATTATTATTAACTATATAACAACATAAACATGTTATATTTTTATTATTAACTATATAACAACATAAACATGCTATATTATTATTATTATTATTAACTATATAACAACATAAACATGTTATATTATATTATTAACTATATAACAACATAAACATGCTATATTATTATTATTATTAACTATATAACAACATAAACATGCTATATTATTATTATTATTAACTATATAACAACATAAATATGCTATACTATTATCATTAACTATATAACAACATAAACATGTTATATTATTATTATTAACTATATAACAACATAAACATGCTATATTATTATTATTAACTATATAACAACATAAACATGCTATATTATTATTATTATTAACTATATAACAACATAAACATGCTATATTATTATTATTAACTATATAACAACATAAACATGTTATATTATTATTATCAACTATATAACAACATAAACATGTTATATTATTATTATTATTAACTATATAACAACATAAACATGTTATATTATTATTATTATTAACTATATAACAACATAAACATGTTATATTATTATTATTATTAACTATATAACAACATAAACATGTTATATTATTATTCACTATATAACAACATAAACATGCTATATTATTATTATTATTAACTATATAACAACATAAACATGTTATATTATTATTATTATTAACTATATAAATACATAAACATGTTATATTATTATTATTAACTATATAACATAAAAATGCTATATTATTATTATTAACTATATAACATAAACATGCTATATTATTATTATTAACTATATAACAACATAAACATGTTATATTATTAACTACATAACAACATAAACATGCTATATTATTATTAACTATATAACAACATAAACATGTTATATTATTATTATTAACTATATAACATAAACATGTTATATTATTATTATTATTCACTATATAACAACATAAACATGCTATATTATTAACTATATAACAACATAAACATGTTATATTATTATTATTAACTATATAACATAAACATGTTATATTATTATTAACTATATAACAACATAAACATGTTATATTTTTATTATTAACTATATAACAACATAAACATGCTATATTATTATTATTAACTATATAACATAAACATGCTATATTATTATTAACTATATAACAACATAAACATGTTATATTATATTATTAACTATATAACAACATAAACATGCTATACTATTATTATTAACTATATAACAACATAAACATGTTATAATATTAACTATATAACAACATAAACATGCTATATTATTATTAACTATATAACAACATAAACATGTTATATTATTATTATTAACTATATAACAACATAAACATGTTATATTATTAACTATATAAAAACATAAACATGCTATCCTATTATTAACTATATAACAACAAACATGCTATATTTGTCATGTTCTGTGTTCTGCTCTGCTGCCCTCTGTCGTTTATTTGTTGCAGCACATCCCTGAACATGACCCAGACCTAATTACACACACCTGCAGCTCATTACCACCGGCCTACTTAAGCTCCAGCCAAACTCCAGACCGGTGCCAGATTGTACTCCTTGACTCCTGGACAACCTGCTCCCTGTACCGCCTTGTCCGGCTCCCTGCTCCTTACCCTGCTCTCTGGCTCCCCGCTTACCTGAACTTACCTGCTAGTCTTTTTGTGATCTTCTCCTGTAAGGTTTGCCTACAGTGTATTTTTGTTATTTCTAGTTTTGTCCTAACAGCCTTTTGCTGTTAGTGTTTTTTGTTATTGACTTTTTCCCTTGCTGGATCTTCCTTATTTGTACTTTGTATTTTTGTTTTGGACTCTTTTTCTCATTAAATTATTCTTTTGTACTTTCTGCCTCTCTTGTCTGCATTTGGGATCCTAAACTACTCGCCGTGTTCCACGGCCGCGCATGACAGAACAATCTGGCCAGAACATGGATCCCGCAGACATGGAACAATTCCGAAAAGTCCTGACACACCAAGGACACATGGTTGGAAGCCATGAGAAGTCGCTCCAAGGGATCCTGGAAGCCATTTCTGTTCTCTCCGCTAACATGGAAGCATTAAATCAACGACTGGGATGTTCCGCTCCGATTCCGCCACCAGAGGTCGGTACAACCACTACCATGAGTGATTCCGCTGCTGCCACAGCTGCAAGCACACCTGCGGCTCATCAATCTCGTGAGCCTCTTATCCCTCACCCTCCTCGCTTCTCTGGTGACTCTGATTCCTGTAACCAGTTTTTACATCAATGCTCGTTAGTTTTTGATCAACAGTCAACAACTGTCAGGCTCTACAACACCTGCACCACCTGAACCATGTTGTAGACACTATGCTTTCTTTACACTGTTCTCTTTACTTGTCTTGCTGCTGTAACAAGTAAATTTCCCCGCTGTGGGATAAATAAAGTACATACAACAACAACAACAACAACAACCTACGTCTTACTCCTCTGATCAAGCTGAAGTAGCCTTCATAATGAGCTTGCTTGCGGGTAGAGCTGCCACTTGGGCCCTGGCCATAAGTACCTCTATGCCCGCAATCCGTACCTCCTTACCATTATTTTTAGAGGAGATAAGAAGGGTGTTTCATCACCCTATCCGGGGTTTAGAGGCCACCAATCGCCTGTTGGACTTAAAACAAAGAGGGCAATCTGTGGCTGATTTTTCCATTGACTTCCGTGTGCTCGCGGCAGCAAGCGGATATCCCGATACCGTGCTCCGTGGTATCTTCCGGAGGTCTCTTAATGCCCGCATTAAGGATGAGCTAATAGCCAAGGATAATACTACATCGCTTGATGACTTGATAAATTTAGCGATTTGTTTGGACAACCGAGTAAAGGAGAGAATCAGGGACTATGCAGAGGAGGGATACCAGGTTCATACACCGATACCACATCCGGCCACGGAGCAGAGGATTACTCACCCCATCAAAGTAGATGGTGATACGGAGGTTCCTATGCAGCTGGGAGGGCGACGACTAGCCGCCGAGGAGAGAGCCCGTTGCCGTCGCCTGAACCTGTGCCTGTATTGCGGTAACCCAGGTCATCGGCTTCTTCAATGCCCCATCCGTCCAGTTCGTCGCCAAGGGTCGACTCCAGGAGCACTATCGGCACAACTATCGCGATCCAGTATCGATCCTCCCGTCACCAGCAGCCAGTCTTCAGCTGGGATTTGTGAGTACCCCCAGGAAGTGATCGACACAAGCAATGAGTCCCTGAGACGTCTCCAGGTCAAGGGGATTATTACAGGAGGGGGCAGAAATGTGACTGTAACCGCGCTAGTTGACTCCGGTGCAGATGACTGCTTTTTGGACACGTCATTCGTTGAGAGACATAATATCCCGGTGATTAAGCTATCCTCTCCGAAGGAGGTTCTGTCTTTAGATGGACGTCGTCTAGCAGTAGTCACGTATCAGACCGAACCTCTTTCTCTGCAATTGTCGGGTAATCACTCAGAGAAGATTAGCTTCTTTATTATGCCTTCCCAAGCAGCTCCACTAGTGTTAGGGTTACCGTGGCTCAAGCTCCACAATCCTGCCGTGGACTGGACTAAGATGAACATAGTCAACTGGAGTACATTCTGCCACGCTAATTGCCTTAGGTCAGCCATCTCCGAGGTTTCCGTTAACCCACTTCCTGTAGAGGAGATTAACCTCACCAATGTGCCTGAAGAATATCATTATTTGAAACAAGTGTTTAGTAAGGATCGTGCACAGACACTCCCACCTCATAGACCGTATGATTGCTCGATAGAATTACTAGCCATCACCACATTACCCAGCGCTAAACTCTATAATATTTCTGGGCCGGAACAAAAGGCTCTTAAGGACTATATCTCCGCTTCGCTAGCTTCCGGTCTCATCCGACCTTCTTCCTCTCCTCTCGGAGCCGGTTTCTTTTTTGTTGCCAAGAAGGACAAGTCCTTGCGCCCCTGTATCGACTATCGGGGTTTGAACAGTATCACGGTGCGTAATAGTTATTCGCTCCCTCTCATGGACTCTGCCTTTTCCGCTCTCCATTCGGCACGGATCTTTTCTAAACTTGACCTTCGTAATGCCTACCACTTAGCGCGCATTAAGGATGGAGACGAGTGGAAGACCGCGTTTAACACTCCGCTGGGGCACTTTGAGTACCTTGTCATGCCTTTCGGTCTTACTAACGCCCCAGCGGTGTTCCAGAATCTGATTAACGACGTTCTAAGCGATATGATTAATCTGTTTTGCTTCGTGTATCTTGATGATATTCTGATTTTCTCTAGGAATCTACAAGAACACACCACGCATGTCAAACTCGTTCTTCAACGCCTCTTTGAAAATAGGTTGTATGTTAAAGCTGAGAAATGTGATTTCCACGCCACATCAGTGCCGTTCCTGGGGTACATCATGGAGAAGGGTCAATTACGTGCCGATCCCGCCAAGATTCAGGCGGTGGTCGAATGGCCAACTCCTAAATCAAGGAAGCACTTACAGAGGTTCCTAGGGTTCGCCAACTTCTACAGGCGATTTATCCGCAATTTCAGCAGTAAGGCAGGACCCCTGACTAGGCTTACATCTCTTAAGGTTCCGTTTGTTTGGACCCCAGAGGCAGAGACGGCTTTCTGTAATCTGAAATCGTTATTCACATCAGCACCTGTGCTCGTTCATCTTGATCCTAACCTGCAATTTTTTGTAGAGGTCGACGCATCGGATACGGGAGTGGGAGCCGTCCTGTCCCAGCGATCCTCGGTCGACCAGAGGCTGCACCCCTGCGCCTTCTTCTCTCGTCGCCTCACACAGGCTGAGAGCAACTATGATGTGGGTAACAGAGAGCTGCTGGCCATCGTTCTGGCGCTGCGGGAGTGACGTCATTGGCTGGAGGGTGCTACACTTCCGTTCATAGTCATCACTGACCATAAGAACTTGTCCTACATCCGCACCGCTCAAAGACTCAATTCTCGACAAGCCCGCTGGTCATTATTCCTCACCCGTTTCAATTTTTCAATCACTTACAGACCCGGTTCACGCAATGTCAAGCCCGATGCCCTATCAAGAGTCTTCAGCCCCACGGAGGAGGGAAAGGCACCAGAGACTATCATACCTGTGGCTCGAGTGTTGGGTGCACTCCAGTGGGAGGTGGAGAGGAAGGTGTCGGAAGCAACAGATGGGAAGACCAGAGGATCTCAGGTCAGAGGTACTACAATGGGGTCACACGTCTAAGGTAACCTGCCACCCGGGACTCAAACGGACGTTATACGCACTGGCGCAAAGATTCTGGTGGCCTTCTATGGCGGCGGACGTCAAGGAGTTCGTCGCGGCCTGCTCTGTCTGTGCCAGGAGTAAGTCTTCAAACCGACCACCAGCCGGCCTGCTCCAACCATTACCCATCCCCGCCCGGCCCTGGTCACACATATCCTTGGACTTCATTACCGGTTTACCTGCCTCTAGGGGGAACACGACAGTATTGAACATTGTGGACCGGTTTTCAAAGATGGCTCATTTCATTGCACTACCTGGACTACCTACGTCCCTGGACACAGCTCGTCTGCTGGTGAGACACATTTTTCGTATTCACGGCATTCCCATGAACATCGTCTCAGACAGGGGCCCCCATTTCACGTCCAGAGTCTGGAAGGCATTCTGCAAGATGCTGGGGGCCTCGGTCAGTCTTTCTTCCGGTCACCATCCCCAGACCAACGGCCAGACAGAGCGGGCCAACCAGGACCTGGAGGCTGCCCTACGTTGCGTTTGTCACCGGCATCCATCTTCCTGGGCCCCCCACCTCCCCTGGGTGGAGTAGGCACACAACACGCTTGTCAGCTCTGCCACAGGTATGTCACCCTTTAAGGTCGCTTACGGATATCAGCCCCCACTGTTCCCTTCGCAGGAGGCGGAAGTTGCAGTGCCATCCGTGCAGGTTCATCTACGCCGAGCCCGGAGGATTTGGAGAGAGACAGTCGCTGCACTAGGCCGCACGGCGGCACGAAATCGACGGCTGGCTGACCGTCACAGGATCCCAGCTCCCACTTATCAGGTTGGCGATGAGGTCTGGTTGTCATCCAAGGACTTACCTTTAGCAGGGACGAATAGGAAGCTGGCGCCCAGATTTGTGGGTCCCTACACTGTGGACTCCATCATCAGCCCCTCCTCCGTGAGACTCAAACTGCCATCCAATCTCAAAGTACACCCAGTGTTCCACGTCTCCTGTCTCAAGCCTGTATCTACCAGTCACCTGTGCCCTCCGGCCGAGGCTCCGCCCCCGCCGCGCTTGATCGATGGCCACCCAGCCTACACTGTGAAGGCCATCTTGGACTCCCGAAGGAGGGGCAGAGGGTTCCAGTATCTGGTCGACTGGGAAGGTTATGGTCCTGAGGAGCGTTCCTGGATCTCCCGCTCCCTTATCTTGGATCCGTCCCTCGTTAGCGACTTCCACCGTCTCCATCCTGACAAGCCAGGTAAGCCACCAGGCGGCGCCTTATAAGAGGGGGGCATACTGTCATGTTCTGTGTTCTGCTCTGCTGCCCTCTGTCGTTTATTTGTTGCAGCACATCCCTGAACATGACCCAGACCTAATTACACACACCTGTGTATTTTTTTTTATCATGGCGCCTGACAGGTTTCCTCAACCCAGTTGGGCCCCGCCCATGGAGCGGTGGTTGGGGACCCCTGGATTAGAGCATCCTTAATGCTCCACAATGTGTGCGTGTGTACAGTATACACATGCACATGTATTTAGTCCACATTACTCATGCATTTATTCCAGTCAAGAATGATTACTGACGTCATCACGTGAAAACAGGAATTGCCACAAACAAGCAGCAAGTGAAGGTCTTATCATGAAGGTCTGGCAAAGCATCACCAGAAAGGACGTCTGTCACGTCTGTGGTCTCCACACACGCACACAGTCTAAGTGAATACGTTTGTGCTGATGAGAAATAAGCTTTCAACATAAAACGATGTCTCACACACAAACACTCAAGTCATTGCTGGCTGGTTTTTCCAGGACAAAAAGCAGAGTTCGAAAAGAAAAATAGAAAAGTATGGCTTTCTAAAATATCCATTTTCATGTGGGCGTAGCCTTTGTCACGTTGTCCAAATACTCGTGAGCCCCGAAAACAATTGTAAATGTTACTTACACAATCTACACTGCTGTTGCCCAAATGGACCTTCGTGTGCTGTTAGCAGCGTCACCAAACCACCCATTATTATTACTATGATTAACTACATTGATGATCCACCCCCCCCTCCCCGTGTGCACGCAACAACCCATCAGTCATACAGGACTTCCTGGTGTTACCATGTTTGTTGCATGTGCACGCCCTCCTGTCGATTATTCGTACTGTAGAAAAGGAAAGAGACAACAAGGAACATGCAGTTGTAAGAAGACCTGGGAGGAGGAATGCACACTCCAACAATACATGGGTGGAAGATCATGGAAGAACAACGTGTAGGTGCACAACTTGACCTTTTTTCCCTTCATGATGTCTCCCACTGTGAGGCAGCTCAGATCATGTTGGAACGTGTGAAGGATGAGCTCCTATGAAATGGACAGTGATAACTAAACAGTGTAGTGCTGTCATGATTGACACTTCCTCATCCCAATAAGTAAGTCTCTCCCTCCCTTGCAACGCCCCTTCCAGTGTGCAAGACAAGCACAAGTATAAGTGTTTTTTATGACGCTTTCTTGTATGTCATCTTTTTATTCCTACTTTCACTCAGAGTCAACTTAAAACGCCACGGAGGACCTCCTGTGTTTGTAAAAGGAACAAAGTGATATTGAAGGAGACATTGGCTAGAAAAGAATAAGAACACAAAGGAAGATGGGTTCTTCTACTTGATAGTGTACACACTCTACCATGTGTCAGCTTCTTTTATTGAAGATGAACTGGTGTGGCCATCTTTGTTTGACAAAGCAACTCGACCGCTACACAGGAAGGAGAAGCTCAAAGATTCCAACAAGGACAAATGACGCACAGCACAGCACAGCACAGCACAGCACAGCACAGCACAGCACGACAATACAGAAATATAAAAACACTATACATGTACGACTGATGTAAACGTGCATGCTGCAAGCAGCTGGCCGGACCGAGACGAGAGGAACACCTTAACTGATCCCACTTGCAATATTATTGCCAACACAGCCAAAAAAGCTGACGTAGCCACAAAACGCTAACAGAGTGACAAATGCTAACAGAGCGGCAAATGCTAACAGAGCGGCTACAGAGTGGCTAATGCTAACAGAGCATCAAACGCTAACAGAGCGGCAAATGCTAACAGAGCGGCTAATGCTAACAGAGTGGCTAATGCTAACAAGAGTGAAAAATGCTAACAGAGCATCAAACGCTAACAGAGCGGCAAATGCTAACAGAGCAACAAAGGCACTGAGGAGGCATCATTCTGGCCGAAACTAAGACAGGAAAAGACAAAAGAACATACAATCAACACGCTTCTTGCTCATCACAAGCTGCCTTGACAAGCATGGACAGTGACATGGACATGGACGTGGACGTGGACGTGGACGATGAGGCCAACACATTCCAAAACAAGAACCGGCAGGGCAGAATGAGAATACAGGAGGTCCTGGTGTGACGATGTTTCACGTCATGTGGTTTTGTTTTACAACATTTCATGGGTACAACACTCTCCCATAAATTCTTAACATGGCGATCATTACAATGACAAAAGCAAAAAGACAACAAGTCACGTGCACACGGCAGAGGAATGCGTAGGCGGAAGAATGCAAAGTGGTGAGAGAGGCCAATGTCACTTTTGTTCTTTGTAGTTGACTGTTGTCCCATCACGAAGTCTCCCAAAAGCATGAGGCAGACTCTTGTGATGGTAGTGTGTCAAAGAAAGGAAAAGTGAAATGGGACATGGTAAAACGCTGAGCGGGTGGAGGAATGAACATTGGTCGCTTGCCTGCTCAAAGCTGCTATGCTGCGAGCGTCATGAAAGATAGCGATGGTGTGGTTGGATGTGTGAAGGATGAGCTCCTATGAAATGGACAGTGATAACTAAACAGTGTAGTGCTGTCATGATTGACACCACCTCCTCATAAGCCTTCTCTCTCTCTCTTGCAACAAGTTGTTTTGTTTTATGATGGTTGTTTCATTTCACCTTTGGATGAGCGTATTCCATACGTCCTCCACGTGTGACGCCCATGTGCTGCGTGACTTAGGAGCTCATTAAGCCGTCATGTGGGTACAAACTCAAGTTGCAAGGCTGGAGACTGAGGACCTCCTGTAGCTTGAGGTCATGTCCACACCAACATGGATGTTTTCAAAAAGGCACGTTTCATGAAAAAAAATGCCTGTCCGTTCTCCGGCTGTCATGTTAATTTTGTCCAATCAGAAGGCTGAAAAAGCAAGCACAGCTGACTCGGAAAGAACTCAATCGCTGGTGTTGTGTTCAAGTGAAAAAAACGTATCCTGACACAAAGCAGCACTTTCACTCTGGAATCCTGGAAGGACAAAAAGCCCAAAGGAACACCGACATGGAAGCTTATGCCTTTTGAAAATGTCCTTGCTAGTGTGGACATAAAAAGCAGGGAGTGAGCAAGGTGTCTTCCTGTCCAATCAGCTCTTTCACATCAAGCGAAGGCGGCTGTGTACAAACATATCGTTAGCATCGTTATCTTCAAGGAAAAGTGCACTTTCTTTGCAATCGTTATGTGAGATGTCTTCTGCGTTCTACAGACTTAAAAAGAGGCAGCTAATGAAGGCACGTCATGGGACTCAACTAAAACACCAACAAAAGGACTGTGGATGACGGGTAACACCTTTTCTTGAATGGCTTGATAGATATTTACATTTAGAATTAAATTAAATTACATTTCAGTACCTCAGGTTGGATGGGGGTTATGTGGTGGAGCTGCCTCGCCGTTCCAAATATCTGCTCCAGGAAAAAAACAACATGGCGAATTTTACGTTTGACAAATCTGCAAAATGCATTGTTGCCTGAGAGAGGAGTTCTGTTACAATCTAACAACACAACCACTCACACTTGCGTCTGTCGCACAAAGTCAGCAAAATGTTGATCCCTGCTGCAAAGCTCGATGATCCTCAGTCGCTCCTGGATCTCCTGCAGCAGGTGAAAGGTCAGCAAGACAAGTGGTAAGCTGGTAAGCTGAGCAGATCATCTGTGTCCAAATGTCCACAGCAACATGAATGTCTTTTGATGCCTTTCAAACTCCACCGCTACGCTGTGCATTGTTTAACCGCGGAGTGGAGAAAACATCACGCTAGTGTGGACGTCACGATATCTGGCAACACGAGTGGAGAAGTGTACGCAAACTCTCAAAATGACACCGGTGCCAACATAAATGGTAGTAACCATTGTAGTAATAAATGGTAGTAACCGCTATGAACGTAATGGCACTGAAAATAAGGCAAAGTCACTTCCACACACATTTCTCCGTTGCTTTCCACACCATCCATCCATCCATCCATCCATCCATCCATCCATCCATCCATCCATCCATGCCGCTTCTCCTCATTAGGGTGCATGCTAGAGCCTATCCCAGCTGTCAATGAGCCAATGGCAGGGCACATATAGACAAACACTCACATTCATACCTATGGACCATTTAGAGTCTCCAATGAAGCTAACATGCATGTTTTTGGAATGTGGGAGGAAACCGGAGCACCCAGAAACCCCCCCTCCCCTACACACACACACGGCAACACAAAAAACAAGCTGTGGATCTACTTGTATCTCACACAGTTCATGTTCTGAATCTGTTTACTTTCATGCAAACTTCCTCCCTTTATTTGGGTCGTCCCTCACTACATTGTAGTTGATGGCGGTTCCGTGGTTGACTACGGCCCGTTAGTCAAAAATGAATCAATCCAAGTGAAATGTGGTATTGTGGTCACTAGGCTACATTAGCTGACATGACCTTCACACCGCATCCATCCATCCTATCACTTGGTTATCCTTCCATTTATATTATGAAGTATTTTCATGATTATTCTGTTCTACAGTACCCGCACCAAAAAGGTATTGTTTTTGCCGTGAAGGTTATGGTTTCCTTTCCCCCAAAGTAGTGGTTCTGGCTCAGTTTGAGCATTGGCGCCATTTTAAAACTACAGATTTGAAAGCGGTACGGGAACACATGTGAACGACACCCAACGCTGCACATGAACATGAAATGAGAAAAGATTCGCACTTCCTTGGTGAGCGCCGTGTTCTGGTAGATGTGTTGCACCTCGTCGCTGCCGAGCTGGTGCGAGGAGGCGGTGGGGCTGCTGTACTGGGGGAGGTTGTCGTCATAGCGCCGGTAATACTGGGTGGTGACCGGGTCGCTCTCAAACATGGGGTTGAATTTGGTTGCGCGTTCCAGCGTCGCCATGCTGTCGCCTCGTCTGTAACACACAACGTTTCCAAGGTGAACACGTGTTGGTGAGTACAACAGAGGCAGACTGACCACCATACTAACCTCAGCGGATCCTCCGTGTCCTCGCTGTCATACTGCTCTCGAAGAGTCCTGGCCAGGAAAAAGATGATGCCGGCCGCCACAACCAGGAAACCCGCCACTGAGGCGATGGCGATGCCAACCACCAGTGGCTCAGAGACGTACTCTTCGCAGTGCTCACCACGATACCACCAGTTCTCACCTACACGACATCTGCACGGACCAACAACGTCTAGGTCACACCCCTCACCACTTGCTGACTGTCATGTTTCTTCATAGTACACATCGCAACGTGTACTCACCTTTGAGGACATTAGCTAGGGTTGGCAATCGAGTATAACGGGTACTGGGACAAACGTCGCGATTTGCTCAGGATCGTTCATTTTGTGAAATTTCAATGCCTACGTTGGGCATAATGAAGAAGAAACCAGCAAACAAATGCTACTTGATACTGCCAACATGCCGGCCAACTTAAATACAGTCAAACCTGTCTGAGCGGCCACCTTTATAGAACGGCCACCTGCCTATAGCAGCCACTGAAAAATCCCCCGCAGCAAATGCACATGTTATAGACCCTGTGTATAGCAGTCACCTGTCCAACGCGGCCAGCGGCCACCCATTTTGTCTCCCTTGGTCAATATCTGACCGCATATAGCGGCCAAATTACCGACTCAAGTAGAAGCTTCATGCACGAAAAAGTTTTGTTTTTCAATCAATGAAGCCGTCGTGTGTAGACTTTAATTACTGAGTCCTAGCTCAGTCACAATCATTCACAAGATCCACACAAACTGTCAGTTGTTCCACATAAAAAAGCCGTCTTCTTTTGAGCTTGCTATTTTCTGGTCAAACATGTAACTTTAAGAGCATTTGCACCAAAACATTACCGCAAAGTATGCTGGGAACAGGACGTGCTCCCAGCGACGCTACAATAAAAAAAAAACATACGCTAGCATGCATGCGGCAGCGGGAGCAAAACTGAGTTGGGTTGTACTTAATTGAAGTATTTTAGAATGTACTCACGTTATTTTTCATCAATCCTCATCCACAAATCCATCAAAGTCCTCATCTTCTGTATTCGACACAAACAAAGCCGTCTTCTTTTCCGTTCGCTACTAGTCTGTTAACTTGTCAGTGTTATTCAGCTCCGAAGCAAAGAAGGAAACTTCTCCTGTTGCTTCTGCCAACTTTATTTCTTGAACGCGGCCACCAGACAGCAGCTCAGAACACACACACATCTCTCAGCATCGTCTCTCCTTCCTGCTTGCCCACAAGGCAAAGGTTAAACAAGCCCCGCTACATAGCTGTCCAGCCAATGCCTGTAAGAAATGACACCGTTTATTTCCTGGTGTGCACTGGTCAATACTGTAATGCCGCTTGTTGTGGGGAAGGAGAGACTCACGTCGCCGATGCACTTTAATGGCTTTATTAACAGCGGAGAACACTGCAGGACTTTACATCCACGCCAACATAAACACACTTCCCAACTCTCTCCAAACTCACAGCTAGCACTGAGCCTAGCTGTCCTGCTCGGGACGCCCACCGTCACTTCCCGTCACTTCCTGATGAACTAAAGCTGTAATGACACTCTGCCGTATAAAAAGTAAAATATTAAAAACAAGCGTAAGACATTACTAGCACAGCTTTGTTCTGTGGGTGGTGGATATATTCTATCAGTTATTATTAAGCCTCTAGCTTCCTTTTAGTAAGTAAAAACCTTGGCTATGATTGCACTACATTGTCATGTAGACCTACAAAGTACACTTGGAAGAACAAGAGGTGAATAAATGTATTGCAACTGATGTGAAACTGATGAGGAGTAGATTAAATAAGCTTTGCTTCTTCCTACTCCTTTTTGGACATGCAAAATTGTGAATTGTACTATGTGATGTGCTACTGTTTGACTCATGCATGTTCAGGATGAATTAAAACCATAAACCATGATAATAACAAGCCTAGTAGTGCTGTCCAACTTTTATCCGCAGTCCGCAGTGACCTCTACTGGTCAACATTATTATTTTTTTTTGTTTCCCTTTTTTTCCCCTCTACTGGTCAACATTCAAACTGGACGCCAACCTGTCTATAGAGCCCACCTGTCTATAGCAGCCACTTTTATAGACTCCCTCTAGTGGCCGCTATGGACAAGTTTGACTGTATCAGCTAACCCAAGGCTGTGTACTTCCATGATGTGAACGCTAGCTTCAGCCAGGAAGCTGACCACCCCAGACCCGTGTTAAGGGTCACTCCATTCACCGTGGTTGTTTACCACGTGCGTTATAAGGAGCACTAAATTACGTCAGCAAAGTCAAAAATGTCACGTGCTATTGGTGGGTGAGTTGCAGATGATCTGCTGTGAGTGCTTGTACAATTTGGAACAGGTGCAAAAGGAAAAATGAGCTTTAAAGCCGTGGAGTTGGAGGTTTTGGTGGAGGGTGCAAAGAAACACACCGGTGAACTCCAGCAGAAACATTAGCATAATAATGCTATGTTAGTCCATTCTCTCATTCCATATGCATGTTTTACACTGCAACGGCCGTCCATCCCTTTTCTATAGCGCTTGTCCTCCACACAGATGTTCCAATGGAGACACACTCCCAACATGTCCTGGACATGGACTACTCCACCATAACATGCATGAGCTGATCATCGTCATGTCAACATGTGGAAACTTGAGCTACTTACACATGAATTTACATGCATGTCCAGCTGAGACACACACAAAAATACACAATCCATTCATCCTTCTTTTATAGCAGCTCATCACTTCCCGTACATTAAAGCAATTTCTGCGATATAGGATTTAATGTTAATAAATGGAATATTTTCATAGCTAGAGCTCAGAAAGCTTGTTTATGACCTTCTAAATACACTTTTTAACACGAGTGGAGCCCTCTGGACATGAAATAACACCCCGATAGTCACCTTTACGCTCCCATTATTCATCGTTTACAACACAATGCAACCCTTTTGCTGCAGGGACTCAAGATGGACACTAGCTAGTAAAACTAGTAAACTTGATGGGGCAAATGTTACTCTTAAATATTTTTTTGGTCATTAAAAGTATACAGTATGTCAAAAAATACCGTTGTGAATATGTCACTGTGTTGGCTTTGGCTGCACGGTTCCAGGAACGTGTTCTGGTCCTGACGCCGCTCCCAAGATGGCGTCAGTTCAGAAAACTCATCAGGGGGGTGTCAGAATCACCACTTCATTTCACATTTGTTCACTTATCTAACAGCGGTATGACAAATATGTTATACTTAATGGGTCCTTTCATGTTCTTATTGTTTTCTCTACCTTTTTTTGGTGGCATGGGCCTGCAGCCCAATCGAACACCCGCAATCAGACTTAACTGGTCGAGCGACAGCGGTTATCAAATTACTGTATCAAGTCCGGTTTTCGGCTTTTGTGCTCAGCGTGCGTTCACATGAAAGGGGGTGTTTGACGTCATATTATTTGCCAGCGTACTTTACAAGAAATAAGTACGTCACTATTACGGAGCCTTATGAGGAGTTCCCAAAACATCATGACTGCTAGAAGCAACACTGTCGCCTCCAATACAGCGAGGGAGGACTGCTGGCATGGCGCCGTGCAGCGTGTGAATGCCAAGTTAACACTGGTGGTTCAAAAAACTATACTAGTCTTTTCATTCAGCAACACTCAACATTGCACAGCTCTGACATATTAACACTCATCTATTGAAAAAATACATACACTGGAGCAACAACTTTGGTTTTTGATGTTAAAAGTTCATGAAATATTTTAACCTGCTGCACCTCATTGTGACCACTAGATGGCAGTGTTTTGCTTGTGACGTGTTTTTACATTTTTGTCCGTTTTCTAATAAAACAAGTGTTTTAATGCGGTTGATTAATGCCACAGAGTGTTTATTCCTCCAGCAAATATTGTAATATAAGAAGACTAACAGGCTCAGTGCTCACGCAAGGACTCCTGTCACATTTACATGTGCCAACATGAATTATCCATTTCATTTCTGGGGCTCGTGTGAGCATATCTAGCGTATTCCTTCGGCTGAAAATCTGTCTCGCTTGTAGATGGATAATATCATCAGAGAATGCTCTTTTTATTTACTTTTCCCTCATGTCCCCTCGGAAACCTCGTGGGTTGTCAATAAACGCTGATGCCATCTCCGAAAGAGCTGAACAGTCAAACAGCGCCACTTGCAGGGATAGTTTAGATGTTTTCACATGAAGCTGTATGACACCCCCACCAGCAGTGGACTATTTCAACAGTGGACCCCCCCCCTTGGTCTCACGAGTCCAGTTCTGGTCGGAGACCCGTGGCCAGGACCGTAGTTCTGCTGTGTCATTTAATTCAAGAGTTTGGCTTCTCAAAACAATATGCGCCGAAAAGAGTAACACATTTGCATCATAAAAATGCCTCCTCAAAACATCTGACCTCCCAAATCACTCAGCGTTATATTTGTCTGCTGCCGTATCCCTGTGCACTGTCGCCTCTCCATTCTTGTGTATGTGATGAAGACGCTCACATCTTCTTCCACGACGGAGTGCCGCGGCCATCTTGTTTACGTGTGTGTTCACCAGCGGAAGAAGATGCGGGTGTCTTTAGCACATTTCCCAGCCGGTGATCATAGCATACAGTTGGGCTTTTTGGTGTGATTTCACATTCACAGTGAGGGACCGGAAGTGTTTATCATACAGTGACGGCTGGGAAAGGCTATCGTAATATTTCTGCAGTGAAGTAGCTGAGAAAAGCAGTGGTTTATTGTTTGTTCCAAAAGAAAGATTGGGAATAGAAAACATGCTGAAGAAAAAACACACTCTGCTTTCCTAGTCTGACCTGCAAATGGCGCCTTTGCCAGCGATGACGTCACATTTGCCGTCGTTGAGGCAGAAGTCTTCTTGCACGTCACAGACGCTCTGGCACGGCAGACCGTCCACGCTCAGGTATCCGGCGTCGCACACACACTCGGCCTCGCCGGACCAGCCGTTGACCATACATTGTGAGAAGGCGTTGCACGCCTGGAACTTACAGGGGTCTGCCTTGTCACCTGCGCAAATGAAACACAAAACCATGCTTAGCGTCGTCCGTCATGTGGCGTGCCCTAAAATATCTTTTCAAGTCAGGTAGGAGCAGGCAGGAAGCGAGTGACGTGTGACAGAGACTTCACCAAGATGATCAGCGTCAGTCGCTCACGTTCCTCCCAGACGGATTAGCAGAGCTTGACCCCCCCGACCCTCGTCCATAGAACCTTACACGCTTATGGAATTAACGACAGTACGCAATCATGATCCAACATGCAAGCACTCAGGTGGAATTCAACCTGATGGCTTTTGGTTCGAGACCCACAAACAGACCAAAATCAACAACTTTACTTTTGACTTTGCTTCCTGTGTAAAGTAAATATTAAAACGTTCTTCATTACAATTTAGCATCCATTTTCTACAACGCTTGTCCTCATTAGGGTCACGGCTGTGCTGGAGCCTATCCCAGCTGGTGGTCCAGCCAATGGAGTTCTTATCCTGACCTTTTTTTCTGCCAAACCGTGCAAAGAAACCCCACACGTCACCACAAAAGATGCATCTCAGTGGCGCTTGTGGTAACATTCCCTGTAACCATGGCAACATAGAAAATGCACCAACCCTAACCCTAAACCTCAACACAGTTTCTCAAGTGCTGCACAATAGATGATGACAAGTTAGAAGAGATGTCATGTTATGTGCTGTAAATGGTAAATGGTCTTTCTTTTCCGCCCCAAGGCACTCAAAGAGCTTTGACGCTGCTAGCACATTTACCTACTGATGACGCAGCATCAAGAGCAACCGGTGAGTGCAGTATCTTACCCAAGGACACTTCGACACAATCACGGGACCCGCAAACTTCAGGTTGGGAAACGACCACTCTACCACCTGAGCCATGCCACACTGTAAGCTTTCATCTGCAAACAAGTCATCAAGATGGTTTTGGTCTTACCGGATTCCACATCAAGGGAGTACTTGTCGATGGCGAGGTTCATGGTCTGATAGGCCGTGTTGGCAAAGTCCTCAAGGATGAGGAAGACAACGTTGGCAACGCCTCTGGAAACCGGTTTGTCAAACCTCATACGGCTGTTGACCACAATACTGCCATTTCTGAAGTTGAGGATCTCCAGGTTCTGGAAGTTGTTTAGGTTGGACTGCAGGTGTGGCACGAGCTGAAATAAAGCCAGGCCAAAGTAACACATAACACGTTATTCTTGTCTCAGCTTCTTACTCTGCATCCTGCTCACCAGTTGTAGAAATCGTTGCTCGAGTGCTTTGTATTCAGGGGAACTCTTGTTAAAGAGGTCCATGGAGAATGCCATGTTGGTCACTCGGAGTCTGAAAAAGACTGTCAGGGCTTGGACCGGCCTGGTTGGCAGTGCCACTGCATCCAATTCTGGGCCCTGCACCCCACTGGAGAAACCACTGCTGTCGCCTTCTGTCACTACTCCTCCGTACTGGAAGACGTCAAGGCTGACATCGATACCCGGCACATCAGAGAAGTTACTTTTCATGGGCTGGATTTTGGTTGATTCTGTACTTTCTGGCGCTTGAAACACTTGTAATTTTGTGCTGGAATCTTTGTCCAACGAGGAACTTTTTGTTTCGCTGACTTTGAAAGACAGTGTGCTGGATGGACCGTGATCGTGATTTGGGTGCTCTGGGTGAAGCAAGTCCTCATCTTCAGGCGCGGAATCGGATACTCGCGTGAAGGGCGAGTCTTTCTCAGGAGAGAGGGCAAAGGGGTTGGGGTCTGAACCAAGAGAAGAGGAAGTGATGACAGGAGCAGAGGCGGTCGTCGTAACCGCAAAGATTTCATCCACAACCAGGTCATCTTCGACGGTCCCAGCTATTGGCATTGTTGGCTCAGAAAACCCGAGTTGCTCCTCTATCACCTCAACCTCATTGTGGTGGATTTCTGGAAGTGGTAAATTTGGTTCGTCAAATAGATCCTCCTCGTGAGGCCACTGCGCTGTGATGGCATCAAAGTGTGATTCTTCGGCTGGATGTGCTTGTGTAGTGTCGTCAGGTCGCAGAGTTTCAATGACTGGCTCCTCATGATTCCGGGTCTGCGACTGGGGAGCAGTCGTAGCTGCCGCCATATTGTGATGTGTCTGAGTCCAATGAAATTCCTCATACACTTCCACTGTCTGCATAGACAACTCAACGGTTAAGGTGCCTTTGGGTGAAAATACAGGTGCATGAGTGGTGGAGAAGTGAGGGTCAGTGCTGATGTGTGGTGTGAATAAAACCTGATCTAAGAACGGGTCCCCCATGCTTCCGTCTGCCTTGTAGTCCTCTAATGTGGAAAGTGTTTGTAAAGGTGTAGCAGGGGTAGACTGGAAAGCCATGCCACGATCCTTTTCATTGCTTAGTAACTGAACAAGAGAATCCTGTTCATCCTGGACTCCATCCTCCTCCTCCCCCTCCTCCAGATCTGGTGGTGGCAGGACCTCAAGATGGCTTTCACCATAAAGGCTTGCTGCCATTTCCCAAGATTGGAGATGCACTTCCTGCCCATCTCCTGAGAAACCAGAGCCAGATCCATCATCTGCTGTGAACTTATGGCTTGTCTGGCTTTTGAGTGGAGGTGAAGCGCTGGTGGAGTCATGGTCCTCCTGGAAGGGCTTGTTTCCAGCACTCCCTAGAAAGCCCTCTTTGTCAACACTTCTGTCAGCTGTCAATGAAAGCCACACACAGACAGAACATTAGACCATCAGCGGAACATTGCACCAATCTACAGACGGCAAGTGGTTGTGACACTGGGCGACAACATGGAAGCCAAGCAGATGAACAACTCACAGTTTGATGTGCTTGGCAGAAAGCTTGTTGGGAAAGAAGTACTCTCATCAACCGTGAAGACGTCGTTTTCGCTCACCGCTTCACTCTTGGTACCTTTCCACGGGTCGAAGAGGAGATCATCTTTCTTCCGAAAAACTTCACTGCTTTCCATCCCCTGACTTGGTGCATCCGGTGGCCTCTCTGCAGCTAGAACATTATCCTGTCCACGATGATTAGCATGCATTGATCAGCAATGACGACCATTGATGACCAATAGCTTTTGTTGACAACTCACCATGTTGTCAAAGGTGTCGACCGGTCGGCTAGTAGGATTCCCCGAAGGCAACAAATTCTCACCTGAAGGGCACAGAAGACAAACGTGACAATGTGAGTCTGCTCTTGTCTTTGTGAGAAATAAAAACGATGGCGATGAATCATCCAGTTACCGTTCTCCAGGCTGCTGTTGGTCAGGAAGTTATCTTTGCGCAGCGCTTCTGTAATGTAGTTGCGGAAGTCCGTGATGGTATAAACGACCGTTGGCTGCTCAGCGGCGGCGGCGGGGTAGCTCTTCTCTACCAGGTTGTTCTGCAGTGTGATGAAGTCCAACGTTTCATTGGAGATGTCGCCACTGTCCACCTCCAGAGTGATGGCATAGTGGACGTTGACCACCAAACCCCTGAAAGGACCCAAACCATAAATTCACTGTGACTCTTCTTCCAGCATGTGCATCCATCAAAGTTCTAAAAAAAAAAAAAAACAGGCGTACCGCTCCAGGTCCTTCTGAGGCCTGACAGCAGAAACAAGACAATATGTATTGGTAAAAAAAAAAGGTCTCAGCTTGTATATTGACAGTTTATTCATAACAACGCTGCACCTGAATTCGATGACAAAGACATTCTTGAAGCCTGGAACTTTTTCAAACACATCACCGACCTAGACAGGAAACAAAGCTTTCAATGTTTGTTTCTGAAGATCTTCTCTGGTGAACAACTGATCATCATCATCACGAGCATCACGGGTCAACTTAGTACCCTGCGGGTGAAGTGTCGGACTAGCTGCTGGTAGTGGAAGCTGCTCGGGTCTCTCAGAGCATCGTTGTAGGTTTCTTCTCTAAGTGTCATGCTCAGCTCCACCATCTGCTCTTTCAGAGGCCTCAGGAAGGTGTTGTCGATTTCGTTACCAAGCTGGATGTGCGAGAACACAGAAAAGGTTTGGTGTTGTCCAGGAGGCCTCCTGGATGCAAATAACTCACCGAGTTCTCCTGTTCCTCAAAGGGGAAACCCAACAAGTGGTCATCAGCCTTCAGGGGGCTCTTGGTAGCATCTGGGAAGTTGCCGTTGTTGTACTCCACCACATACCTTGTGGTTTGCACAGGCGGGCCATCAACGGTCACTATGCTGACTGGCGCCTCTGGAAGTATTCCGTATCCTACTGTAACATCTGTAGAGATGTGCTGGACTTTGTCAGGAAGAACTCCTGCAGGCGTTGTCTGAGTGCTTTCTTCAAGTGGGGTGTCATGATCCTCAGGTGATGCCACAGGGCCATGCTGTGAAAATACTTCTGTTCTGCTTGCATTGTCGTCTCCTGGCATTGAACTCTGTGTGGTTTCTTCCGAGGTCAGCTCCAGTTCA
Organism: Dunckerocampus dactyliophorus; assembly: GCF_027744805.1. Taxonomy (NCBI): domain Eukaryota; kingdom Metazoa; phylum Chordata; class Actinopteri; order Syngnathiformes; family Syngnathidae; genus Dunckerocampus; species Dunckerocampus dactyliophorus. The sequence continues at coordinate 530,918 of NC_072819.1, forward strand.
GATTCTTCCACGAGGTCCAACACGACTTCAGATTTCTCCGATTCAGTCCCTGACAGTAATACCTCCGAGCCATCTACAACAAAAACTGGAGTGTCGTCATCAGACTCTGGATGTGCTTCTGTTGGAACTTCAGGTTCAGAACCATCTGATGTGGATTCTGTGTCACTTTTCCCCTCTAAAGCGGCTTCAGGCACCTTGTCGACAGATGGCACGTCAAGATGGGTTCTGTGTGGGTCAGGTACTGGTTCTGGTTCAGTGCCACCAACATGGTCGACAGATTTGAGCTCTGGTGTCGCTATTTCTGATGGCTGGATTTCATCTCCAAGCTGCACATCAGGTGACAATTGTGCGTCTTGTGTTTCTATGATGACCCCTGCCCCTGCTGGTGTCATTGTTGCTTCAGCTGAGTTTCCCCCCACTTCTCCTGTATCTTCAAGAGGTGTTTCATCATGTTTCACAGATGTCTCTTCCTCTGATCCTTCTGCTGTCTTTATTGTTGCTTCCATCTCAAGGGACTGCACTGCTGCTTCTGCCTGATCAGTCTCCTCCATTTGGTCCTGTACGACATCCTCAGTTCCACGGTGAGAGGTCACTCCCCCATGAGCAGACATCACAGCTGCTTCTGCAATGAGAACTTCACTCTCCTCGATGTTGAGGCTAGCTTCTTCTGTCGTGGGGAGTACAGGAGTTTGGGAGATCACCTGTTCTCTTACAGCACTTTCAGGCTCTCCAGTCACGACGTCAAAGCTCTCTGGAGAACCATCCTTGTTTAAGGAGGTGACCCCTGCAGAACTGTCCTTTTGTGGGACAGTTGGCTTAGAGATTAGCTTAACCACGGTGGTGGTGCCGTCAGAGAGACGTGAGGCGTTAAAGCCACAGCCTCCTGACTTGTCTGGCACAGCAGGTACTGTCGGGTCAGAGGTGATATCCACAGAGATCTTTGTTAATTCTTCAAGGACTTTTTCCTGAGTAGAGGATGTCCAAGCAGGGGAGGGACTTTCTTCACCTGGAACATTCAAGTAAAACATAAAATTAGAGATAATGGCTTTCTTAATCAATATGCACATCATTGCTGATACCGATATCAAGTCACACTGGTGGAGGAAGCAGCTCTTCCCTCAAATGAATGAATGAAGACATGATGCTTCTTTTACTGTGTTGCCACCAGATGCATGTGACAAATAAACAGTTTGTACAAACTACTGCAATATGCAATGTACGTTACATTCATTTTTCAAACACAATGTCCCAACAAAATAGTCAATATGTAGAAGAGTCAAGTAAAAACAACATCTTCTCCTACCATCAACAAGCAATACATGTATAATGCTGGAAACTTCACCATTTGGAAAGCTGCACATTCCTGTTTCCATAGAAGACCCAAGTCAAGTGCAAACTGTGAAATGATCAAAAAGTTAGAGCTGGGTAGCGCTGGTTGGGTCATCAATATTTTGCTGTCTTCCCGAGCTGTGATCTCAGAAGTACTGACGTCGCCTTATTCCCTCTCACATCACCAGCGCTTTACAGTCATTGCAAATTGCATATTTACAATCTGAAAGCCAAATTTGGAAACAATTCTACACGGTGGACATACAGAGCGAGTTGGAGTACAAGGTAGTCTGATGAGGTCACACTCCTGTGGCGATATCAATATCGGCAAAAATATGCCAACGTCGACACGATCCCATATCTCACTTGTATGCCAACATTATCAGACATCCTGACATAAAACACATCGAGGGGACTCGAATGAAGTTAAAATCTTGAAACATACCGAGGTTCTCGTCTCAACTTTGGACGGCCCCTAGTTCGTTCTTTGAACAAATCTCAGATCTCACACGTCAGCTGGCCCCTGTGGTTGCAATGACCCTGATACTCACCCAGCCGTAAGCTCGGGAACACCTCAGCGGCTGGTCCTCCATTGACCAGGCTGTGGCCTGTAAATAGGCTTAATGGGCTATTCTTGGACTGGCACATGTGCACCCAGCACCCATAAGACCAAACGGGGTGGAAGGTGACTGACGGCAGCAGCAGGTCTCAAACCCGTGTGCACAACCACCGTCTCCACAGCCCTCCATGAGCAGTGTTGAAGACCTTCACTCTCTCGATCATCTCAGACCACACTTTTATTAGACATGACAATCTTCTACTGGATCCATTTCACAAATCAACACAAGATAAGCAAATACTGTAATATGCAATTCAAACCTAACTAGTCATTTTTCCTGAGGTGTGCTCTGCCAATAATGTCTGCCGTGTGGAAGCATTTCAAAGTTTTGCCTTTGGATTGTAAAAATTGTGTTTCAAACGCAATGATTGAAAAGTGTTACGTTTTGTTGTTTGTGCGTAATTCAGTTGCGCCTAAAGAATGAGAAACAGGCATGGGTGGATGTGTTTTCCAGCAACCGCATGGCAGCTGCACATTGTTCCAAACAGGAATCAACAGGAAAAGTTAAGAAAACCCAAAAGTAAAGTCCAAGCTGTCATGCGGAACATGACATAGCGCTGGTTGTGCAAGGGGGGAACAAGGCGTCTTCCTTCAATGCTTCTAATATCATTGCTGGCTTTAGAGTGTGGTGAGCAGATGGGGGGCAAGCATAAGTACTCAGCATGCATGTGTAATGTTTAGGAGATGGAGCATGTGGTTGAAGTGATTTGCTCCAATGTATGAGTGGACATGGTGTGATGCATGAAGACATAAAATAGGTGATGACAAGACGGTGGAAAAGCTTATCTTCATTGTCAGACATCATGAAGATAATGCTGCTAACATGTCTATTTGTGTTCAGTCTGCATGGGAACATTCTTGGATGTGTCCTTCATGGTTTGAGTGTGAGCTCCATCGCAACATTTCAGCCGGATTTTACGCACCACTTCCAGCCTGCAAAGTCACACTTCTCCATGGAGCATTGTTGGACATTCCTGCTGGTGGAACACCTTGCTCTGGAGGTCAGGAGAACGCGGGTGGAGAGGGGCCAGGAACTCCACAGCTGTCCGCCTTTGAGTCATCATAGGGCGGCAGGGACAGTGACGCAGGCTGAGGTGCGTGGAGTCCCCGGCAGATTCAGTGGAGTGTCAACAACAGCGCTGCATCACAAATTCCAATACGTGTTGCAGACTTTGCCCTCTTTTATGTGTTACTTTTCCTTTTTGTTTTCATGCAACAGAGCAGGCTTTGTAATCTTGGTGTTACATTGAGGTCTATCACATAATAATTGCCCAGTTGGAGCGTTTAGATGAAGCAGAGCATGTTTACTCGGCTGCACTCAACGAGAGCGACAACGTTAGCAAACACTGAGAAAAGTAGCTTCTCTGCGCTTTTTGGTTGTTTCCTGGTCTTCTCCCCCCCCATTATGATGGACTATCTTAGTGATAGCGTTTTCCCAAATACATATTTGAACAACTCCCACATCCTAGAAAGGTACGTATACAGTGTGTTAAAAAGTGTTTGGCCCCTTCTTGATTTTGTTGCATGTTTGTCACACTTAAATGTTTCACATCCATCCTCTATGCCGCTTATCCTCACTAGGGCTGCAGGTATGCTGGAGCCTATCCCAGCTGACTTTGGGCAAGAGGCGGGGTACACCCTGGACTGGTGTCCAGCCAATGGCAGGGCACATATAGACAAACACTCACATTCATACCTATGGACCATTTAGAGTCTCCAATGAAGCTAACATGCATGTTTTTGGAACACAGACATGCCCAATGGAGATTCAACCCCAGATCTTCCCCAATCTCCTGACTGTGTCCAACATGCTAACCACTAGGCCACCGTGCGGTCCATGTTTCACATCATCAAACCAATGCATGACAACACAACTCAACACTTTATGCATTTTTGAAATGAAACTTTTTATTATTAAACCCAAAGCTACATGTCCCTGTGTGAAAACGTGATTGCCCCCCTGTTAAAACATAATTTAAGTGGGATGAGTTGAGATCTATCAGTGTTATTTGCCATAAATTGTATAGTATATTGGAATATTTGCCTTATTTTGCACAAACTGTGTTTATTTGTGGAATTCATCACACTTGAGTGGAAGGGAAGAGCTTATATCGGTATTGGGAATGACGTGCTGGACAATATCAGTAAGAAAGCCATCATCTAGCATCTCTACTGAGTAGCAGTGATGGTTTGTATGTCAAATATCATGTGAGCATTTACCTGGCTGAGTGCTGCTCACAAGTCCTCCGGCGTGGCCCCCTGCTGTACCGCCAGAGCTGTAAAGTAAGACATAACAAATAACCGCTTTGTCTCTAGAGTTGAGTAAAAAGGTAAAAGCTGTCATAAAAACAAGAAAAGGCAGCGTGTGATGGTTATTTGGAGATACCTGCACAGAGGTGGGCTTGAGCTGATGGAAACACTGCAGCAGTTGAGGACACAAACACACCGCTCATCAACAACAAACATTTGGGACAAATGTGGAGCTCATCACATATATATATATTCTCTATGTTTACAGTGGGGGGTGGATCTTTGGGACAAAGGAGCCCACAGGCTGAAAAAGTGTGAGCACCCCTGTGATATGTAGAAAAAACATGTACAGCCTATTATTTACATGTCGACCACACATAATTTGAAATAAAATGTCTATCAAACATCATAAAAAACATTTCACGACACTTTATTTTGAAAAACATGCAGCGGAATCACCCGTCTGCCTTACTGGTGCTTGACAGATAAGGAGTGGAAGAAAAGGCAGAGAGAAAGACATTTCAAGGTCATTGATGCATTTGTTGTCCACGCCTGTGGAAACCACCCTAATGTCGACATTATTACCCACAGTACATTTAAATGTTGACAAAAACATCCACCTCCCGCCTCCCATGCAGCCCACCACCACAGCTTCAAACAATCCTAGGGAAACCCTCTACCCCCCATCCGTTTGACATCAATTGCACTACATTTGTTCACTTCCTGTATTCCAAATGCATTCTCTTCTGGTTGAATAAGTAGGAAAATGAAAGGGTAATGCAATCATGTGGTAAATGTAATCATGTGGTACTTCCTATGAAAATCCCAAGAAATAATACGTATGAAATAGACTTAACAGAACATAGTTGGTAATGGGCAAATACTGACGATGACCTCACAAAAATGAAGTAGTCATGGAATTGGGGCTGCAAGAGTGCACTGGAGAGCTGCGGTTCATTGCAGACGGGTGTTACAACGTGTACTGTTCCACACAATGTCAGTTTTCCAACATGCTAAGGAGTCCAAACACACCTCCAAGATGACAAGCGTCTTGCTGAGGAAGATGAAGGTGAAGGCCGTGGAGTGGCCAAGTATGCAGTAAGGCACTGCTAGACACTCAACATTCACACATTCACCGTGAGATGGACTCATTTGTGTGTTGACAGTAAAGCTTATTACTGTACAAGCTGGACACTGACTACTCTAAAGTTTCATTCATCGATTGAATTGTTCCTTGAGAAGAATAATTGGACTACCGGCAAATGCCAGGAACTGATACACTCATAAAAATGATCTATAAAAATAGAAATGGTGGTGTTTTTGTGAGCAGTGGTACGTGTATGTTGTACATTTCACCTGCATTATCTACAAATGATGATTGACTTCCACAAGAATACAGACTTTTTTTTTTTTAAAGTACATTTTTCTATGCATTTTGGCCTTCACACGCAAACGGAGGTTTTTGTCCTTCAAGACTGAGCTCTTGGAAAACTCTGACTTCGGCGTGTGCGCGTTCACGGCAAGGACGGAGCATTGGTCTTGTTGCCGACAGACGACCGTGTGTCAGCTGAGCGTCAACGAGGTGTGTCTGCATTTTTATAGGCTTCCAGGAAAACGCGACTGAAATTTCAAAATGAAATTGTTACTAAATGTTTTATTCCTGTAACTTTCTTTGATTCGATGGTGTCGGTGTGGAAAAGCTCAGCATTAGTGATGTGTCCGTCACGAACGAATCAGCTCTCGGAGTCAGCTCTTTGAAATGAACGCCAGGAGCCGGTTTGCGTTGTTGGGGGCCGATTTGAGTTTTCTTTTTTTCTGTTAAAGGCGAATGTCATTGGTCAAGATGTGTGGGGGCATCTCTGTGTCGCACTGAGCAGGGGGAGGGGCAGGGTTAAACACACGCTGTGGTGCTCTTAGAGCCGATTCGTTCGTGAAAAAATTGCATGAAGAGATTGGACATATTTTGACCTAATTTGTCTATTGCAATGTGTCTTTGTGTTTGTATTTTATAATATAACATAATATGATATATTTGTGGAGCTGTTTAAATGCATCCATTTAAATAATCAACATTTGATATCATGTATTTTTTTACATGAGTGATTCAGTTGACACAACACACATCATTTGGGAATAAAGTAAGACAGACAAACAACCCGAGGAGCCACTTGGGAGCCAAAAGAGCCAAAACGTCCATCACTACTCAGTGTTATTAGTTGGTATGAATTCATCTGCCACGGTTACAACTCGGAATTATGGGATAGCTTTTTTGCAGGTACACCTTTATGACTCCAGAATTTGGAGAATTTCAGAGTCGAAGGTGTATCTGTATTCAGCCAATGAGAGAAACTAACATTGACAATGAAAAGCGCACACTGGATGGTACACCGAGGAAGGAGCCTAGCAAAAACAGAACCTACAACCTGGCTCTGGTCCATTTACTCTAACTTTTCCCAATTACGGGTACATGTTCCGCAATGCTTACAAAGTTTGGTTCAGGCAAATTTCATTTAACATGTATTGTGCTATCTTGCACTATGCAAACCATACAAAAGCCTGCAGGGCCGACAACAACTTTCATGAACACCGAAATATACTTCACAATCAATGGGCCTCATTCACGAACATCTTCTTAAAAGTATTCTTAAGAAGTGTACTTAAGAAGGCACGGGATGGAAACTGCGCCACATTCACGACACGTTCTTAAGTAGGGATAATCGTTCGCACCGGTGTTCTTAGGCTGATGAATGCCAACTGCGATGCCCGTGCATGTAAGGCCTAATTTGCATAGGTCACCGCCTATTATTTCCTATATAAGGTCAAAAATGTGCCGTGCGCAACAGGCAGCTGGAGGCGGAGATGGCAACGCGCAAGGACAAGACTGAGGAGCAGCTGGACAACAAACGAAAGAAAAAGTTCAATTCTACTGAAATAGAGGTGCTTTTACAAGGAGTGAGCGAACACAAGACCACCTTATTTTCACGTGTATCCACCGGTCATCAGGCCATCCAAAAAGAGTCGGCATGGAGCACCATTGCAGGAAACATAAATGCCGTTTCCACGGAGAAACGCACCGCCGCAGAGGTTAAAAAGAAGTGTTTGACTTGAAAATAGACAAAAAAAAAAAGATTGGACTGCACCGGAGGGATCTGGAGGAAACGGGAGGCGGGCCATCAATCAGAAACCAAACCATTTCGGAAACTCTAGAAAATATTTACACAATCATGATGGAAAAATAAAGTCAAAATACATAGTTTGTGTGTGACAATGTATTTTTTCTGTGGTTACATTTGATTAGACGCTGCCTAATTAATACAGCAGCCCCGTGCTCTGGCTCAAGACGCGGCTGGGGGCGCAATAGACACCACGTTTCATTGCGATGTTATTCTGATGATCCTGAACACCTGCAAGAACAGAGAGGGAAGCCTGAAGCGGGACATCAACTATTCGTGGCTTTCAGCAAATAAATCTAATGGTCCCTTTACATTCTCTCTCTGCGCAGCGCACGTCCAGCCAGCTACTTTTTTTTTTGATGAATTGGGATTTGAATATATATTTATCCATGGAGTATATTTTAGTTGTTTTGATGATAAATAATTGTTGGGATATTTTATTTGCACTACATTTTTGGGATCAGGTTGCAAAATCCATCATGAGGGCGATTGCCATTGAAAGTGCAAGCTTTGCTTGTGTGTAAGAGTCCTCCTGAGTGTTCCTAGAATTTGTTCTTAGATCTAAGAACTGGGAGTTGAGAACACGTTTCATGAATGCCAAAAATCTTCGTAAGAAGGCTTTAAGAACACATTTGTGCGTAAGAACGTTTCGTGAATGAGGCCCAGTGTGCTTTGTAAAATGACCAATGAAAACAACAAGAAGAAATGAAACATCAACTTTACAACTTTAGTGGATTCCTAATCATTCCATTCCATTTTCCTCCACTTATCCGGGTCCGGGTTGCGGGGGCAGCAGTCTTAGTAGGGAAGCCCAGACTTCCCGGTCCCCGGCCACCTCCTCCAGCTCCACTGGGAGGACACCAAGGCGTTCCCAGGCCAGCTGTGAGACAAACACCTCACCAGGGAGGCGTCAGGGAGGCATCCACACTAGATGCCCGAGCCACCTCAGCTGGCTCCTCTCGATGTGAAGGAGCAGCGGCTCTACTCTTAGTGGGGGTCCAGCCACCCTACGGAGGAAACTCATTACAGCCGCTTGTATCCACCATCTCCTCCTTTGGGTCACGACCCAAAGCTCATGACCATAGGTGAGGGTGGGAACATAGATGGGGGGGTAAAGAGAGAGTTTTGCCTTCCGGCTCAACTCTCTCTTCTCCACGACGGTCCGGTACAGCGACCTCATTACTGCAGACGCTGCACCAATCCACCCATCCACCTCACACTCCAACCTTCCCTCACTCGTGAACACGAGATACTTGAACTCCTCCACCTGGGGCAGGACCTCATTCCCAACCCACCCTTTTCTCACTGAGAACAATGGCCTGGGATTTGGAGGTGCTGAGTCTCATCCCAGAAGCTTCACACTCAGATGCAAACCTCCCCAGGAAAAGCTTGAAGGTCTCAGCCCTATGAGGCGATCAGGACCACTTTCAAATCACTTCCTGTTGTATGGAAAGGACGCTCACGGAAAAGCTCCGTCCACTATTACCGGAGTTTTAAACTTTTTGCGACCTTGGTGAATACAGTTCGTGATCACAACTTGTGATTACAACTTTGCAAGTGAGTGCTGAGACTTCTGCCTCAATTCAGACCTGCGAGTGGACTAAACTCACCAAAAGAGACAATCAGGTGGAGCCGACAGCCGTTAAAGGCAAGCTATCATGCTAGCCGCGGCTTGACAGCTGCACACGAAGCCTGATTTATAACATTTGGAGTTTTCCTGTGTAGCTTTTTCCGGCCCACGAGGACTAATGGGACTTTGGTGAGATACTGGTGAGAGATAAACTCGCCGTTATAACGAATATTAATCACCGAAGGCATTGCACCACAAGCCAACGGCTAACTGATGGCGTTACCAAGCAACAGTAACAATGTCAAAGGCTCGAGGGAGAGGAAGCGCAACAAGCGGTGGCTCTAGCAGTTCTGGTCGAAGTACTCCAGATTCAGTCATATATACGGAAGATGTCGACCTAGAACAGATTCCTGAGACAACCGGAGGTGCTCACCTAGTACCACAACCGCCGCCGAGACCCGACAAGGATGACACAGTTAATCAGATGACACAACTGAGTGGAAATATAGACAAAGCAACAGCGACAGCCTTGCAGAAGGTTAAACACCGCGCAAAAAAGCAAGAAAGAAGTTTAATGGAAAAGAGTGAGTATACCATGATGAATACCATGGAGGATTATGGAAAGCAGATGCAGCAACTTGTGGAGAATTCCAACTCCACGCACAGAGTAATTCAAGGTCTGCTAGAGACTTCCACCGTCATGCAAAGAGAAATGCAAGGTATGAGAGAGGAAGTTCAAGGTCACAGAGCAGAGAATAAAGCATTGCAAAATGAAATGGGGATAATAAGGAAGGAAATGCAAGGTCTGAGAGTGGAGAATAAAGAATAAAGTTATGATGCACTGGGAGCCACTCTCAAAAAGGAATGTGAAGAAAAGGATAAAATCATTGAGAAGCTGAAAATCACCATAGATGACATGGATCAGAACACGAGAATGAATGACGTGGTCGTGACGGGACTTCCAATCAAACCAAGGTCCTATGCCAGAGCAGTGGCGAATACTGAAGAACCAGACGAAATGGATGTCGCCTCAACAGAGCAACAAGTTGTTGATTTTTTGCAATCAAAGAATGTGGATGTAGACATCCAATCTATTGATACTTGCATCCCACTGTATGGTAGGAACCTACTACACCCGTCATCATCGTCAAATTCACTAATAGGAAATACAAGGTTGCTCTGCTGAAACAGGGAAAGAAGCTGAAAGGAACAAATGTCTACATGAATGACCACCTGACCAAGCGCAACGCTGAGATTGCGAAGAAAGCACGTGATCTGAGGAAGCAAGGAAAGATTCAAGGAACATGGAGTGCAAACTGCAAAATCTTCATCAAAGCAAATGGAGGACCAGAGGCCAGAGTTCTTGCTGTCAAAGACATCAAGGACCTAGAAAGATACTGAGGTCTCCCAACATGGAGGAAAACAGCTTCAATATGCTACAAGAAGATCTACAATTGGACACTTTTTACTTTACAGATCACAAACACTTGGATATGGAAAAAGATATTGATCCGGACTCAAATGTTTTCTCTCACATTACAAACGACTGCCGTTATTATACGCAGGAGCAATACAACAACAGCTTCATCAACGACGACAAGTTATCCATCATCCACATAAACAGCAGAAGCTTGAACGCTAACTTTACTAACATCAAACAATATTTGAATCAATTCAAAGAACCTTTCAAAGTAAAAGCAATCTCAGAAACTTGGATCAATGCTAACAAAGGAATGGACTTCGAGCTGGAAGGATATGAAATGATGAGTGCAAACAGGAACAATGCAAATGGGGGAGGTGTGGCCGTATACGTGGACAAACATCTGAACTACAAAATGGTAAAGAATATGTCATTTGTCATTGATAACATTTTAGAATGTATAACAATGGAAATCTGTAAAGAAAAAAGCAAAAATGTGCTAATTAGTTGTGTGTACAGAACTCCAAAGTCAAAGATTGGAATGTTTGAGGATTGGATTAAGACAACGTTTACAGACATACAGGAGGTCAAAAAACTATTTTTATATGTGGAGACTTTAATATTGACCTTTTGAACCCACACAGGCCATCAGGCTTCTCAACGAAGCACTCGCACACGCCGCACGTAACACACACACACACACACACACTCATAGCACTTTACTTATTTGTATTATTTATTTATTTATTTATTTGTATTATTTATTTGTATTAATGTCTCTTCTGTTGTTGTTGCTTAATTTATTGGTATTTATGTTTCTTATGTTCTTATTCTTTCTTGTGTTTTCTTTCTTTTCTTGGGAGAATGAACAGAATAAGAATTTCATTGCATGGTAGAACTGATGTTTTACTATGCATATGCATTCTTTACACTGTACTCTTTACTTGCGTATCGCATGCATACATGCATATGCATACATACATGCATACATACATACGACAATAAAACTCTTGAATCTTGAACAAGTGCAAGGAAATAGACGACTTCATAGATACAATGTATAGTTTGAGTTTATATCCTAAAATCATCAGAGCAAGTAGAATACCAGAGCACTGTGCCCCCCCCATCCATAATATATTCACCAATGACTTGGTATAAGTATGTGAGAACTACGCTGAAAAGCCACAGCATTCCCGTATGTGGAATTAAATGATGGAAGGGATTGAGTAAGGAACTCAAACAAAGTACAGAGATGAGCAAATTCATAAACAATACAAGCAGTTGGTGTTTGCTAAATACAAGGCAGAAGAGTCTTCATCATCACAATGATGTTCTGTCAGGTTTATTATTTTTTTTAAAGATTTGTTTAAAAAAACAGGCAGAAAACATGACATGGAATGCAGGAAGTGAACTACATGTACTGTAATAGATGTGGAATAGATGAGGGGTAGGATTAAATAAGCTTTGCTTCTTCCTACTCCTTTTGGACATGTGGAACTGTGAAAAAATGATTCATGAGATGTATTCCAAACCAAACCAAACATGGTCTGCAAATAGCAGAGACCCCGACGCCTTGGCTGCGCCCACAAATTGTGTCCATGAAAATGATGAACAGAACAGGTGACAAAGGGCAGCCTTAGCGGAGGCCTACGTTCACCAGAAACAGGCTGGACTTCCTGCTGGCAATGCCAACCAGGCTCCTGCCCCGGTTCTACAAGGACCCAATGGCTTGAATTCCTCACTTTAACTGGCTAATTCAACTTGCAGATGCCTCAGTTCCGCCCTGTATCGACATACAGTAGATTGAGGTTACTTTAGCATTCTTCTAGCTCACAAGGTTGGCCATGAAAGCTTGTCAAACGGAGGCATACCTGTTCATTTCACAATCGCCCTAATATCTGCTTTCTTAGCTCCGCTGAGGCCACTACTCCTGGGTCACAAACTTCTAACTTTGGGGCACTTGGGGCTACTCTGGTTCTGTGCTTGAGAACAATGGGCCTCATTCACGAAACGTTCTTACACACAAATGTGTTCTTAAAGCCTTCTTACGATGATTTTTGGCATTCACGAAACGTGTTCTCAACTCCCAGTTCTTAGATCTAAGAACAAATTCTAGGAACACTCAGGAGGACTCTTACGCACAAGCAAAGCTTGCACTTTCAATGCGCAATCGCCCTCATGATGGATTTTGCAACCTGATCCCAAAAAATGTAGTGCAAATAAAATATCCCAACAATTATTTATCATCAAAACAACTAAAATATACTCCATGGATAAATATATATTCAAATCCCAATTCATCAAAAAAAAAGTAGCTGGCTGGACGTGCGCTGCGCAGAGAGAGAATGTAAAGGGACCATTAGATTTATTTGCTGAAAGCCACGAATAGTTGATGTCCCGCTTCAGGCTTCCCTCTCTGTTCTTGCAGGTGTGCAGGATCATCAGAATAACATCGCAATGAAACGTGGTGTGTCTATTGCGCACGGAGCAGCCCCAGATAACGACATGCGCCCCCAGCCACGTCTTGAGCCAGAGCACGGGGCTGCTGTATTAATTAGGCAGCGTCTAATCAAATGTAACCACAGAAAAAATACATTGTCACACACAAACTATGTATTTTGACTTTATTTTTCCATCATGATTGTGTAAATATTTTCTAGAGTTTACAAAATGGTTTGGTTTCTGATTGATGGCCCACCTCCCGTTTCCTCCAGATCCCTCCGGTGCAGTCTAATCTTTTTTTTTAGTCTATTTTAAGTCAAAACACTTCTTTTTAACCTCTGCGGTGGTGCGTTTCTCCGTGGAAACGGCATATATGTTTCCTGCAATGGTGCTCCATGCCGACTCTTTTTGGATGGCCTGATGACCGGTGGATACACGTGAAAATAAGGTGGTCTTGTGTTCGCTCACTCCTTGTAAAAGCACCTCTATTTCAGTAGAATTGAAGTTTTTCTTTCGTTTGTTGTCCAGCTGCTCCTCAGTCTTGCCCTTGCGCGTTGCCATCTCCGCCTCCACCTGCCTGTTGCGCACGGCACATTTTTTACCTTATATAGGAAATAATAGGCGGTGACCTATGCAAGTTAGGGCTCACATGCACGTGCATCGCAGTTGGCATTCATCAACCTAAGAACACCGGTGCGAACGATTATCCCTACTTAAGAACGTGTCGTGAATGTGGCGCAGTTTCCAACCCGCGCCTTCTTAAGTACACTTCTTAAGAATACTTTTAAGAAGATGTTCGTGAATGAGGCCCATTGACTTCAACCCACTCCCCGGAGAAGCTTGATTTGTATTTCAGGAGTTTTGCTTTGAACATGATTTGCAAACACCCCCTGTTCATTCTCAATTGGAAAGCTGATGCTCCCTACTTAGCATGCAGGAAGATCAGAATAACATGCTGAAGCTGTACCTTCTTAACCTGCACCAGCACAAGTTTGATGGAGAATGCAGACAGACCCTCTTCATTGTCAGCTGTGCCGTTATTTCCACATTCGAGTACTAGAATGGCATGTGTGCTGCTTTGAGCATACTGAAATGACTTTTTGTCTATCAGAGTAACGTACGCCTGCTTTCACTTGATATTGACAAACACAGGTGCCATTATGGGCTTCGGAGGTTGCTACTGCTGCTGTGTTTCTCTCTCAAATGGCTACGATGTGCTTCTGATTGGTTACATTTGCATTAAAGGGTCCCTGACATGACTCATCAACTTTGCTTAAATATGTTCAATATTGTTTACAATGATGGTAAATTAGCAAAAATTACATTTTTAGTTGATGGCGCCGGCCATGGCGAGCTAGCCCGCAGCTCCGCATCATTTCCTGAAGTGACGTCATCTGGGTGACGCCTCTCAGCTAAAGCAGAGCAAACAGACATTTGGAGGTAGATGGTGGACTTGTGGACTTCCGTATATTTTACATCTAAAGAGCAGTCAGTCAGGTGGATGCTCACAGAGTGTTCACTGTGGGTGGCGGCAACGGCAAACATTCATCGTGGACGTGCTGCCACCTCATTTCTGCTAATTGAATGTGTGCTTTGAAAAATGGGACAATGTAGAACGTAATTACAAAGAATACATAACATATTCAAGCAAGGTTGATGAATCATGGGACCCATGGGACCCTTTAACATGCCATGGCTGCAGTGCCACCTTTACTTGGGCATGTGCGTGGCAGACGTGAATGCGTATTCAGTTTTCTAGCGCCGCTGTGTAGACGGAGGGGGGCATATGTCCGTGTGGACATGGCCTGAGGGTGAATAAGATGTGCCTGGGCCAATCGCAGCAAAAATAAACAATCATTTCTGGAGCACAAATGAGCTCATTTGCAGGGTGGTGCATGTTTGGGGATGGTGCGGTGGGCTGCATGGTAAAATGCTTGCCCACATGTGAGGGGTGCCGTGTGACATAAAGCAGCACTACAGTGATGCAGCATGAAGGTTTTCTTGCATACGATTCTACTGACCTGCTCAGGGGCGACAGCATGCCAACTCTCTGAAAGACACATCCAATGCAAGCGCTTAGATTTCCTCATCCTGGTCATGGTATGGTCAGGGCATTGAATGGACGGAAACTGGACTGTTCAGGTTGTCTCCTCTCATCCACGCAGGCTTCAGACAGGACTTATGATGCAGAAAGCCAGCAGCCACTGAGCAGGCGCATGGCACAACACACAGACGCTGACCCTTCAGGTCAAGACTCAGCCATCTACCTGCACCTCAAACACCACTCATCTGAGGACACTAATGTACACATTCTGGACAGAGAAGACGTCTACATCAAAGTTGAGATGGAGGGGGAGGGCTGCGACACCACCTCTCCACATACAGCGGTGGGAAAAAGTGTTTGCCCCCTTCCTGAGTTCCTCTTCCTGCATGTTTGTCACACTGAAATACTTCAGATCAAACATGACAACACACCTCAACACTTTATGCACTTTTTAAATGAAACGTTTTATTATGAAGGGAGAAAAAAAATGTCCCTGTGTGAAAAAGTGCTGTTAAAACATAAGTACGATGAATTGAGATCTATCAGTGTGGAAAAGGTTCTAAAGCCATTTCTCAAGCTTTGGGACTCCAGCCAACCACAGTGAGAGCCATTATCTACAAATGGCCAAAACATGGAACAGTGGTGAACCTTCCCAAGAATGGCCGGCCAACCAAAATGACCCCGAGAGCGCAGTGATGACTCATCCAAGAGGTCACAAAAGACCCCACAACAACATCCAAAGAACTGCAGGCCTCACTTGCCTCAGTTAAGGTCAGTGTTCATCACTCCACCATAAGAAAGACACTGGGCAAAAACAGCCTTCATGGCAGAGTTCCAAGACCAAAACCACTGCTGAACAAAAACAACATGAAGGCTTGAAAACATCTTGATGATATATGAATCTTAAATTTAGAAATATAAGACAAACATGCAAAACAAGAAGACATCAGGACATCAGGAAGGGGGCAAACACTTTTTCACATCACTGTCTGTTCATGCCTTCCTGAAAGGTTCAACCTTAACCTGCAAGAAATAAACCATGGCTTGACGCGTGGTCCATCTGAATGGAATGCCACTGCATCTTCACCACTGTCATTTTGCACCACAAAAACATGACACCATTCTTGTTGCAGCATGCCTCTCTCCCTTAGAGGATAAATACTTGGATCCTGCACAAACCCCTCAGAATAGAGCTGTCCTATCTGGTCCTTGAGGATGAGCTGATGAAGCCAGCTGGGATGAGAGGCCAAACGCCTTCTAAGACAACCTGAACCGTCCAGTTGGCATCCATTCAATGCCCTGAGCACCTTACAAACTGAGAGGTGAAACACGGGGATGCTCCGATCAGGGTTTTATGCTGCCCATTACGATACAAGTCATCCATGAGTGAGATGGGCCGATACCGATCACATGGATTAAGTGTACATTTTTCTATGTATTTATGATGAGTGGTATTAGACAATTCCAAGGACCCCTGGCAAATAGGTCATTATTTAAAAATAAATGTTTTTTTTGCATCCAGGTGTCATGACTATTCCAGCTGTCAACTATTTGTCTTCTATTCCCAACTGGCAACATTTCAGTTGTACACTACTTTACTAACCAAGCACATGTCCAGCAAAAACACTCTTTACTGTATGCTATCTGGTGCTCATTTGTCTTTTTAGCAAGGCATCAAGTCTCAATTCAACGCTTCACCATCATAGACATCATTAGTGTCATGACAACAAGACAGCTACATTGAACGTGATATCCACTTGAGCGTGGGACAAAAAGGAGCTCCCAACTAACCACAATGCTTGTTTGTTTTAAAAACAAAATGTCCCTGTGCTAAAAAGTCCCATTTGGAGTCCCAAGACCAGAAGCTAGGCGAATAACTCTAGCTAGCCAGCTAGCCAGCTGCCGCCAGTGACAGCTAGGCAAAGTGTGTAAGGAAAGATGCGAGAAGAGCAGAAGATCAACAGGTTTCATAAGAGATGGGCGTGGATCGGTGTAGTCTGTGTCAAGCTGTCAAACTGAAGCCTTGAGGTTTTACAGACTGGTGTTGATTCTCAGGGCAATACGGGACAAAGCACGTCGCTTGTCGGCTCAATGCGGGTGTTGGCCAGCCTACGTGACACAGCGCACGTGCACATTCATGTCATGTTTGTGTTGTCATGACTTGAATTGTTGCAGTGATGGGATGTTGTGATCAGCCTTGAAAGGCATTTGTCGGCATACGCCCAGCACGTGTTTTTTACGGAAATCGTCCAATGGTAATCGGTGGCCGACGGATCGGAGCATCCCTTGTGAAAAACAATGTTACACTTACACTTCTTATGAGGCTCAGGTGGTCCTCCGATTGGCTGAAGAACCCGCCGATATCTGTGATGCTAGCGGAGCCGTCCATGCAGCGGCCGACCCAGTCCTGGTACTGATCGCGTTCTGGCAGCTGGTCCCAAAATATCTTGAAGGCCTCCCACACCGTCTCCTGACACACTGAAAGACAGCAGAAGGAGGCTGAAGAAAGCAGACTTATGTGAGCCATGTTGGAGGTTTTAATATTAGGCTCTGTGTGTGACCTCTGACCTCCCTGCCACAGGAGCCGCAAAGCACCTTGAGCCAGCAGCTCTGGCATCTAAAGCCAAATGTTCACAGACATATCGCAGCAGAGTACAAACCTCTGAGGTGGAAGTACTTGAGATGGTTGGAGACTGCTTGGTCAAACGTCTCCTGACTGCAAAGTTTCACCCCGCTGGGGAACAGAATGCTTCTTTTTCTGCGAGCCAGAGACCCGTGATGTCTGAACAGAAGCTGGAGGTCCTCAGAAGAATCCTCTGCCTGCTCACCTGAGGGTTACGAGGTGAGAGGTGAACGCAGGTGAGCACACAGGTGAGTGACAAACATTCCCAGACCTGTGTTCACGTTGATGGACATCAGCAGCATTCCTATCGTCCACAGACGCAACCCAATCCACTTTCCTGCCATTTGGAACCAACACCGCAGTCCGCGTCCTCAGCTCATGTGGACCTTCCCGCATACGTGTCCAGACGCCGTTTGGTGAGGTGGTGGAGGAACGGAACTGGCTGGGTGGCTTCATCTCAGGTGAGCAGATGGGAGCTTTAATCCTATTTGCTAAGCTGTTGGGGTGGATGAGTGTCAGTAGGCAGACATTATTTACGTTCCTCTTCTAGCAGCACCACCAACACGACCGGTCTTCATTCGTCACTTCTCTACTGCCTTTAATACGAACAACCATCATGGCTTACTTCCTGTTCATCACAATAAGCCACTTCCAGTACATCTCTAATTCTTGTGTTAGCACCCACAATAAGGTCACCATTTTCCAACAACAGGTGCTCATGATATACCCGATGCCAGCAGGTGTGGCTGCACAAGTGTATGTTGGTAAAAACACTGGGGGAGCCAGACATTTTTCATTGAGGTGGCCAAGGTGAGACCATTACTCACATGGGGGGGAATACGTTGATACCTGAAATGTGGAGCTCAGCCACTGCTTTTGGAGCGTCTATAGAGCAATTGATAGCTGAGCAGTGTGCCAAAGACATATTTTCCATGTATAGCTTCTGGATTCTGCTCCCCATCATGGCGGCCAAACCCGCATGGGGCATAATACGGAAGTGGATGCTGATCAGCACTACCGTTTTACTTCTGGACTTCTTGGTTTACATGCCCGCTCATGCTGCTATAGAGAGCTTCCAATCTTAACACATTTACGTGCTGAATCACGCTTCACAAATAAAGTCAACATAGTGGCACAACTTGACCGATACCGACCAAAGTAATGATGGAAAACTTACCCATCGGCATAGGTAGACCCGGCATTGAGCACTGAGTCGTACGCCAGTGCCACCGCCATATTGGATGTGTCAGTGCGCTGTGAATGAATACGGGGAAATGAACTTACTTTCATAAAGCGCCTTTCTACAAAGACATTTCAGTTGTAGCCTCTCATTTATACATTCACACACGCACTGATACACTTGTATTGGTGCGTGTGTGAATGTATACACAAGCTTCACTTTCTTAGTAGAAAGGGGCTTTATGAAAGTACCTCGACACATCCAACATGGCGGCGACGTTGATCACTGAACTCTACCTGTATACGACTGGAAGGGGCGTCCCTGCTGACCGCATGAAGCCGTTGGTCGGCCATCTTGCTTCACCCAAAAAAGCACACACATACATGTATCTTCATTCACTACATTTATTATGTTTCGGTATAAAAATGAACACGAATTAACAAAAATTCCATTGAAACAGAGTAAATGTACTAGACTCAAATCTCAAAATTTCAGTGTTCACAAGGTATTTGTTATGATAAGGATCTACGTAGTATCAAAGTTAAATGCTAGCATACCTTTAGAAGATGATCAGGAAAGTCAAATATTGTTGGAACTGCATTTTGTCCTAATCTAACAGTCTGGCCGGTCCTGTCCAAGTTCTCCTCGGTGAAATGACTTGAACAGAGTTGCGATCTGGCTGCAGGAATCCACCTGTCTCTCCGCATATTTACTACCCATTGCTTTAGAAGTTGAACATTGCAGTGAGGAAATCTAAAGGAGAATAAGGGCTCATTTACAACTACTTAGATGAAAAGATGCTTACAGATTTAAAGTATCTATTTTATACATTTACCTACCTGTGAAATGTAAGTCCCTTGTCGCCATTTTCACGAGTATCACGATTTGTGCAATTAATAGCAGCACAAGACGGCATCTCCAACTCCTCTTAGTTGTTAGGCTTTCTTGTTTTGGGTGAAACAACATGGCGACTTCTACACTTCCGGTGGCTTCAAGGCTCCAATGCGCAGCAAGCGATCGGGGCCATTCCAGTTATAGAGATCAGTGCTATCAACTTACCTACCGCTTGCAGTTCATGCAAGACACTCTTTTATTGGAAGCTTCTCCACACGGGAACTTGTGTCCCGCAGTGAAATGTGTCCATGCGGAAACGGCACTTAGGCGGAACTAATGTTCTGCACCACAGAAGCTGCATGTGTCAAAATTGTCTCCCAGCCGTTGGGGTGGCCGGAGAGTGACCAAGGGTGGCCACCCCGTAGCTCAGCCGCTGGTTAACAGTCAGGCTTTTGGCCCAACGGTCAGTGCTCTCGTCTCCCATTTCGAAGGCGCTGTGTTGGTGTGAGTGTGAAGCAAGCCGGTTCCAATCACACCAAAACATCATCTTGTGATAAAAGAACATTGAAAGGCATATTTCCTGTGTTCGATGTGTACTTGAATATTTGCCTTTTTCCACTGTTTTTTGGTATTTTATAGTTATGAGAGCAATATGACAACATGTTCTTAAGGTGTGTATTTTCATTGTATTTTTTTCCACTGTTTTTTGGTGTCATGAGCACTTCAAACCAAGTTGCAAATAAAGTTAATGATAACGTGAATAAAGAGACAAAAAATAGTTGAATAAAGTAAGTACTACGACCACGACCAAACATGACTGATTCCAGCCCCCCCCACACACATCAACATTGGCGGATGTCTTTTATTGGATAATCACATTGATAGACGCCAGTAGGGAAAATCACGGCTTCTGGCGTGCTTGTCTAAAGATCAGGGGGTAAAATACTCAGCGTGCCCCCATGGCGCTTGTTTTACTTTGAAGTCCGGTGGCTGCTTAAGGACAAAGATTATTTTTGGAGTTCAGGATACAAATCCTTTAATCTTTCCCTCCCATGGCGCAGATTAGACGAGGCTACGACCGCATCAGGACCTACAACTAGGATCCTGTTGGGACCAGAAATAAATGATGCTTTATTGTGCATATTTTAATAAATAAACCAATGAATGATTCTTTATTGTGCATATTTCAGTAAATAAACCAATGAATGATGCTTTATTGTGTATATTTTAGTAAATAAACCAATGAATGATGCTTTATTGTGCATATTTTAATAAATAAACCAATGAATGATGCTTTATTGTGTATATTTTAATAAATAAACCAATGAATGATGCTTTATTGTGTATATTTTAATAAATAAACCAATGAATGATGCTTTATTGTGTATATTTTAGTAAATAAACCAATTAATGATGCTTTATTGTGTATATTTTAGTAAATAAACCAATGAATGATGCTTTATTGTGCATATTTTAATAAATAAACCAATGAATGATGCTTTATTGTGTATATTTTAGTAAATAAACCAATGAATGATGCTTTATTGTGTATATCTTAATAAATAAATAAACCAATGAATGATGCTTTATTGTGTATATTTTAGTAAATAAACCAATGAATGATGCTTTATTGTGTATATTTTAATAAATAAACCAATGAATGATGCTTTATTGTGTATATTTTAATAAATAAACCAATGAATGATGCTTTATTGTGCATATTTTAGTAAATAAACCAATGAATGATGCTTTATTGTGTATATTTTAGTAAATAAACCAATTAATGCTGCTTTATTGTGTATATTTTAGTAAATAAACCAATGAAAGATGCTTTATTGTGTATATTTTAGTAAATAAACCAATGAATGATGCTTTATTGTGTATATTTTAGTAAATAAACCCATGAATGATGCTTTATTGTGTATATTTTAGTAAATAAACCAATGAATGATGCTTTATTGTGCATATTTTAGTAAATAAACCAATTAATGATGCTTTATTGTGTATATTTTAGTAAATAAACCAATTAATGCTGCTTTATTGTGTATATTTTAGTAAATAAACCAATGAAAGATGCTTTATTGTGTATATTTTAGTAAATAAACCAATGAATGATGCTTTATTGTGTATATTTTAGTAAATAAACCAATGAATGATGCTTTATTGTGTATATTTTAATAAATAAACCAATGAATGATGCTTTATTGTGCATATTTTAGTAAATAAACCAATGAATGATGCTTTATTGTGCATATTTTAGTAAATAAACCAATGAATGATGCTTTATTGTGCATATTTTAGTAAATAAACCAATGAATGATGCTTTATTGTGTATATTTTAATAAATAAACCAATGAATGATGCTTTATTGTGTATATTTTAATAAATAAACCAATGAATGATGCTTTATTGTGCATATTTTAGTAAATAAACCAATGAATGATGCTTTATTGTGTATATTTTAATAAATAAACCAATGAATGATGCTTTATTGTGTATATTTTAGTAAATAAACCAATGAATGATGCTTTATTGTGCATATTTTAGTAAATAAACCAATGAATGATGCTTTATTGTGCATATTTTAGTAAATAAACCAATGAATGATGCTTTATTGTGTATATTTTAATAAATAAACCAATGAATGATGCTTTATTGTGTATATTTTAATAAATAAACCAATGAATGATGCTTTATTGTGCATATTTTAGTAAATAAACCAATGAATGATGCTTTATTGTGTATATTTTAATAAATAAACCAATGAATGATGCTTTATTGTGTATATTTTAGTAAATAAACCAATGAATGATGCTTTATTGTGTATATTTTAATAAATAAACCAATGAATGATGCTTTATTGTGTATATTTTAATAAATAAACCAATGAATGATGCTTTATTGTGTATATTTTAGTAAATAAACCAATGAATGATGCTTTGTGTATATTTTAATAAATAAACCAATGAATGATGCTTTATTGTGTATATTTTAATAAATAAACCAATGAATGATGCTTTATTGTGTATATTTTAATAAATAAACCAATGAATGATGCTTTATTGTGCATATTTTAGTAAATAAACCAATGAATGATGCTTTATTGTGTATATTTTAATAAATAAACCAATGAATGATGCTTTATTGTGCATATTTTAGTAAATAAACCAATGAATGATGCTTTATTGTGTATATCTGAGTAAATAAACCAATGAATGATTCTTTATTGTGCATATTTCAGTAAATAAACCAATGAATGATGCTTTATTGTGTATATTTTAATAAATAAACCAATGAATGATGCTTTATTGTGTATATTTTAGTAAATAAACCAATTAATGATGCTTTATTGTGTATATTTTAATAAATAAACCAATGAATGATGCTTTATTGTGCATATTTTAGTAAATAAACCAATGAATGATGCTTTATTGTGCATATTTTAGTAAATAAACCAATGAATGATGCTTTATTGTGTATATTTTAATAAATAAACCAATGAATGATGCTTTATTGTGCATATTTTAGTAAATAAACCAATTAATGCTGCTTTATTGTGTATATTTTAATAAATAAACCAATGAATGATGCTTTATTGTGCATATTTTAATAAATAAACCAATGAATGATGCTTTATTGTGTATATTTTAGTAAATAAACCAATTAATGCTGCTTTATTGTGTATATTTTAGTAAATAAACCAATGAATGATGCTTTATTGTGTATATTTTAATAAATAAACCAATGAATGATGCTTTATTGTGTATATTTTAGTAAATAAACCAATGAATGATGCTTTATTGTGTATATTTTAATAAATAAACCAATGAATGATGCTTTATTGTGCATATTTTCGTAAATAAACCAATGAATGATGCTTTATTGTGTATATTTTAGTAAATAAACCAATGAATGATGCTTTATTGTGTATATTTTAGTAAATAAACCAATGAATGATGCTTTATTGTGTATATTTTAATAAATAAACCAATGAATGATGCTTTATTGTGCATATTTTAGTAAATAAACCAATGAATGATGCTTTATTGTGTATATTTTAGTAAATAAACCAATGAATGATGCTTTATTGTGTATATTTTAGTAAATAAACCAATGAAAGATGCTTTATTGTGTATATTTTAATAAATAAACCAATGAATGATGCTTTATTGTGTATATTTTAATAAATAAACCAATGAATGATGCTTTATTGTGTATATTTTAGTAAATAAACCAATGAATGATGCTTTATTGTGCATATTTTAGTAAATAAACCAATTAATGATGCTTTATTGTGTATATCTTAATAAATAAATAAACCAATGAATGATGCTTTATTGTGTATATTTTAATAAATAAACCAATGAATGATGCTTTATTGTGTATATTTTAATAAATAAACCAATGAATGATGCTTTATTGTGCATATTTTAGTAAATAAACCAATGAATGATGCTTTATTGTGCATATTTTAGTAAATAAACCAATGAATGATGCTTTGTGTATATTTTAATAAATAAACCAATGAAAGATGCTTTATTGTGTATATTTTAGTAAATAAACCAATGAATGATGCTTTATTGTGTATATTTTAGTAAATAAACCAATGAATGATGCTTTATTGTGTATATTTTAATAAATAAACCAATGAATGATGCTTTATTGTGTATATTTTAATAAACCAATGAATGATGCTTTGTGTATATTTTAGTAAATAAACCAATGAAAGATGCTTTATTGTGTATATTTTAGTAAATAAACCAATGAATGATGCTTTATTGTGTATATTTTAGTAAATAAACCAATGAATGATGCTTTATTGTGCATATTTTAGTAAATAAACCAATGAATGATGCTTTGTGTATATTTTAATAAATAAACCAATGAAAGATGCTTTATTGTGTATATTTTAGTAAATAAACCAATGAATGATGCTTTATTGTGTATATTTTAGTAAATAAACCAATGAATGATGCTTTATTGTGTATATTTTAGTAAATAAACCAATGAAAGATGCTTTATTGTGTATATTTTAATAAATAAACCAATGAATGATGCTTTATTGTGTATATTTTAGTAAATAAACCAATGAAAGATGCTTTATTGTGTATATTTTAATAAATAAACCAATGAATGATGCTTTATTGTGTATATTTTAGTAAATAAACCAATGAATGATGCTTTATTGTGTATATTTTAGTAAATAAACCAATGAATGATGCTTTATTGTGCATATTTTAGTAAATAAACCAATTAATGATGCTTTATTGTGTATATTTTAGTAAATAAACCAATGAAAGATGCTTTATTGTGTATATTTTAGTAAATAAACCAATGAATGATGCTTTATTGTGTATATTTTAGTAAATAAACCAATGAATGATGCTTTATTGTGTATATTTTAATAAATAAACCAATGAATGATGCTTTATTGTGCATATTTTAGTAAATAAACCAATGAATGATGCTTTATTGTGTATATTTTAGTAAATAAACCAATGAATGATGCTTTATTGTGTATATTTTAGTAAATAAACCAATGAATGATGCTTTATTGTGTATATTTTAGTAAATAAACCAATGAATGATGCTTTATTGTGTATATTTTAATAAATAAACCAATGAATGATGCTTTATTGTGCATATTTTAGTAAATAAACCAATGAATGATGCTTTATTGTGCATATTTTAGTAAATAAACCAATGAATGATGCTTTATTGTGTATATTTTAGTAAATAAACCAATGAATGATGCTTTATTGTGTATATTTTAATAAATAAACCAATGAATGATGCTTTATTGTGCATATTTTAGTAAATAAACCAATGAATGATGCTTTATTGTGCATATTTTAGTAAATAAACCAATGAATGATGCTTTATTGTGCATATTTTAGTAAATAAACCAATGAATGATGCTTTATTGTGTATATTTTAATAAATAAACCAATGAATGATGCTTTATTGTGCATATTTTAGTAAATAAACCAATGAATGATGCTTTATTGTGTATATTTTAATAAATAAACCAATGAATGATGCTTTATTGTGTATATTTTAGTAAATAAACCAATGAATGATGCTTTATTGTGTATATTTTAATAAATAAACCAATGAATGATGCTTTATTGTGTATATTTTAATAAATAAACCAATGAATGATGCTTTATTGTGTATATTTTAGTAAATAAACCAATGAATGATGCTTTGTGTATATTTTAATAAATAAACCAATGAAAGATGCTTTATTGTGTATATTTTAATAAATAAACCAATGAATGATGCTTTATTGTGTATATTTTAATAAATAAACCAATGAATGATGCTTTATTGTGCATATTTTAGTAAATAAACCAATGAATGATGCTTTATTGTGTATATTTTAGTAAATAAACCAATGAATGATGCTTTATTGTGTATATTTTAGTAAATAAACCAATGAATGATGCTTTATTGTGTATATTTTAGTAAATAAACCAATGAATGATGCTTTATT
The DNA here is from genome assembly GCF_027744805.1 of Dunckerocampus dactyliophorus. Taxonomy (NCBI): domain Eukaryota; kingdom Metazoa; phylum Chordata; class Actinopteri; order Syngnathiformes; family Syngnathidae; genus Dunckerocampus; species Dunckerocampus dactyliophorus. The sequence goes on from NC_072819.1 coordinate 556,898, forward strand.
GTGTATATCTGAGTAAATAAACCAATGAATGATGCTTTATTGTGTATATTTTAGTAAATAAACCAATGAATGATGCTTTATTGTGTATATCTGAGTAAATAAACCAATGAATGATGCTTTATTGTGCATATTTTAGTAAATAAACCAATGAATGATGCTTTATTGTGTATATTTTAATAAATAAACCAATGAATGATGCTTTATTGTGTATATTTTAGTAAATAAACCAATGAATGATGCTTTATTGTGTATATTTTAGTAAATAAACCAATGAATGATGCTTTATTGTGCATATTTTAGTAAATAAACCAATGAATGATGCTTTATTGTGTATATTTTAGTAAATAAACCAATGAATGATGCTTTATTGTGCATATTTTAGTAAATAAACCAATGAATGATGCTTTATTGTGCATATTTTAGTAAATAAACCAATGAATGATGCTTTATTGTGTATATTTTAATAAATAAACCAATGAATGATGCTTTATTGTGTATATTTTAATAAATAAACCAATGAATGATGCTTTATTGTGCATATTTTAGTAAATAAACCAATGAATGATGCTTTATTGTGTATATCTGAGTAAATAAACCAATGAATGATTCTTTATTGTGCATATTTCAGTAAATAAACCAATGAATGATGCTTTATTGTGTATATTTTAATAAATAAACCAATGAATGATGCTTTATTGTGTATATTTTAGTAAATAAACCAATTAATGATGCTTTATTGTGTATATTTTAATAAATAAACCAATGAATGATGCTTTATTGTGCATATTTTAGTAAATAAACCAATGAATGATGCTTTATTGTGCATATTTTAGTAAATAAACCAATGAATGATGCTTTATTGTGTATATTTTAATAAATAAACCAATGAATGATGCTTTATTGTGTATATTTTAATAAATAAACCAATGAATGATGCTTTATTGTGCATATTTTAGTAAATAAACCAATGAATGATGCTTTATTGTGTATATTTTAATAAATAAACCAATGAATGATGCTTTATTGTGTATATTTTAGTAAATAAACCAATGAATGATGCTTTATTGTGTATATTTTAATAAATAAACCAATGAATGATGCTTTATTGTGTATATTTTAATAAATAAACCAATGAATGATGCTTTATTGTGTATATTTTAATAAATAAACCAATGAATGATGCTTTATTGTGTATATTTTAGTAAATAAACCAATGAATGATGCTTTATTGTGCATATTTTAGTAAATAAACCAATGAATGATGCTTTATTGTGTATATCTGAGTAAATAAACCAATGAATGATGCTTTATTGTGTATATTTTAGTAAATAAACCAATGAATGATGCTTTATTGTGCATATTTTAGTAAATAAACCAATGAATGATGCTTTATTGTGTATATTTTAGTCAATAAACCAATGAATGATGCTTTATTGTGCATATTTTAATAAATAAACCAATGAATGATGCTTTATTGTGTATATTTTAGTAAATAAACCAATGAATGATGCTTTATTGTGTATATCTTAATAAATAAATAAACCAATGAATGATGCTTTATTGTGTATATTTTAGTAAATAAACCAATGAATGATGCTTTATTGTGTATATTTTAGTAAATAAACCAATGAATGATGCTTTATTGTGTATATTTTAATAAATAAACCAATGAATGATGCTTTGTGTATATTTTAATAAATAAACCAATGAAAGATGCTTTATTGTGTATATTTTAGTAAATAAACCAATGAATGATGCTTTATTGTGTATATTTTAGTAAATAAACCAATGAATGATGCTTTGTGTATATTTTAATAAATAAACCAATGAAAGATGCTTTATTGTGTATATTTTAGTAAATAAACCAATGAATGATGCTTTATTGTGTATATCTTAGTAAATAAACCAATGAATGATGCTTTATTGTGTATATTTTAATAAATAAACCAATGAATGATGCTTTATTGTGCATATTTTAGTAAATAAACCAACGAATGATGCTTTATTGTGCATATTTTAGTAAATAAACCAATGAATGATGCTTTGTGTATATTTTAATAAATAAACCAATGAAAGATGCTTTATTGTGTATATTTTAGTAAATAAACCAATGAATGATGCTTTATTGTGTATATTTTAGTAAATAAACCAATGAATGATGCTTTATTGTGTATATTTTAATAAATAAACCAATGAATGATGCTTTATTGTGTATATTTTAATAAACCAATGAATGATGCTTTGTGTATATTTTAGTAAATAAACCAATGAATGATGCTTTATTGTGTATATCTTAGTAAATAAACCAATGAATGATGCTTTATTGTGTATATTTTAGTAAATAAACCAATGAATGATGCTTTATTGTGTATATTTTAATAAATAAACCAATGAATGATGCTTTATTGTGTATATTTTAGTAAATAAACCAATTAATGCTGCTTTATTGTGTATATTTTAGTAAATAAACCAATGAATGATGCTTTATTGTGTATATTTTAATAAATAAACCAATGAATGATGCTTTATTGTGTATATTTTAGTAAATAAACCAATGAATGATGCTTTATTGTGTATATTTTAATAAATAAACCAATGAATGATGCTTTATTGTGCATATTTTAGTAAATAAACCAATGAATGATGCTTTATTGTGTATATTTTAGTAAATAAACCAATGAATGATGCTTTATTGTGTATATTTTAGTAAATAAACCAATGAATGATGCTTTATTGTGTATATTTTAATAAATAAACCAATGAATGATGCTTTATTGTGCATATTTTAGTAAATAAACCAATGAATGATGCTTTATTGTGTATATTTTAGTAAATAAACCAATGAATGATGCTTTATTGTGCATATTTTAGTAAATAAACCAATGAATGATGCTTTATTGTGCATATTTTAGTAAATAAACCAATGAATGATGCTTTATTGTGCATATTTTAGTAAATAAACCAATGAATGATGCTTTGTGTATATTTTAATAAATAAACCAATGAAAGATGCTTTATTGTGTATATTTTAGTAAATAAACCAATGAATGATGCTTTATTGTGTATATTTTAGTAAATAAACCAATGAATGATGCTTTATTGTGTATATTTTAATAAATAAACCAATGAATGATGCTTTATTGTGTATATTTTAATAAACCAATGAATGATGCTTTGTGTATATTTTAGTAAATAAACCAATGAATGATGCTTTATTGTGCATATTTTAATAAATAAACCAATGAATGATGCTTTATTGTGTATATTTTAGTAAATAAACCAATTAATGCTGCTTTATTGTGTATATTTTAGTAAATAAACCAATGAATGATGCTTTATTGTGTATATTTTAGTAAATAAACCAATGAATGATGCTTTATTGTGTATATTTTAGTAAATAAACCAATGAAAGATGCTTTATTGTGTATATTTTAATAAATAAACCAATGAATGATGCTTTATTGTGTATATTTTAGTAAATAAACCAATGAATGATGCTTTATTGTGTATATTTTAGTAAATAAACCAATGAAAGATGCTTTATTGTGTATATTTTAATAAATAAACCAATGAATGATGCTTTATTGTGTATATTTTAGTAAATAAACCAATGAAAGATGCTTTATTGTGTATATTTTAGTAAATAAACCAATGAATGATGCTTTATTGTGTATATTTTAGTAAATAAACCAATGAATGATGCTTTATTGTGTATATTTTAGTAAATAAACCAATGAATGATGCTTTATTGTGCATATTTTAGTAAATAAACCAATTAATGATGCTTTATTGTGTATATTTTAGTAAATAAACCAATTAATGCTGCTTTATTGTGTATATTTTAGTAAATAAACCAATGAAAGATGCTTTATTGTGTATATTTTAGTAAATAAACCAATGAATGATGCTTTATTGTGTATATTTTAGTAAATAAACCAATGAATGATGCTTTATTGTGTATATTTTAATAAATAAACCAATGAATGATGCTTTATTGTGCATATTTTAGTAAATAAACCAATGAATGATGCTTTATTGTGCATATTTTAGTAAATAAACCAATGAATGATGCTTTATTGTGCATATTTTAGTAAATAAACCAATGAATGATGCTTTATTGTGTATATTTTAGTAAATAAACCAATGAATGATGCTTTATTGTGTATATTTTAATAAATAAACCAATGAATGATGCTTTATTGTGCATATTTTAGTAAATAAACCAATGAATGATGCTTTATTGTGCATATTTTAGTAAATAAACCAATGAATGATGCTTTATTGTGTATATTTTAATAAATAAACCAATGAATGATGCTTTATTGTGTATATTTTAATAAATAAACCAATGAATGATGCTTTATTGTGCATATTTTAGTAAATAAACCAATGAATGATGCTTTATTGTGTATATTTTAGTAAATAAACCAATGAATGATGCTTTATTGTGTATATTTTAGTAAATAAACCAATGAATGATGCTTTATTGTGTATATTTTAGTAAATAAACCAATGAATGATGCTTTATTGTGTATATCTGAGTAAATAAACCAATGAATGATGCTTTATTGTGTATATTTTAGTAAATAAACCAATGAATGATGCTTTATTGTGTATATCTGAGTAAATAAACCAATGAATGATGCTTTATTGTGTATATTTTAATAAATAAACCAATGAATGATGCTTTATTGTGTATATTTTAGTAAATAAACCAATGAATGATGCTTTATTGTGTATATTTTAGTAAATAAACCAATGAATGATGCTTTATTGTGTATATTTTAGTAAATAAACCAATGAATGATGCTTTATTGTGTATATTTTAATAAATAAACCAATGAATGATGCTTTATTGTGTATATTTTAGTAAATAAACCAATGAAAGATGCTTTATTGTGTATATTTTAATAAATAAACCAATGAATGATGCTTTATTGTGTATATTTTAGTAAATAAACCAATGAATGATGCTTTATTGTGTATATTTTAGTAAATAAACCAATGAATGATGCTTTATTGTGTATATTTTAATAAATAAACCAATGAATGATGCTTTATTGTGCATATTTTAGTAAATAAACCAATGAATGATGCTTTATTGTGCATATTTTAGTAAATAAACCAATGAATGATGCTTTATTGTGCATATTTTAGTAAATAAACCAATGAATGATGCTTTATTGTGTATATTTTAATAAATAAACCAATGAATGATGCTTTATTGTGTATATTTTAATAAATAAACCAATGAATGATGCTTTATTGTGCATATTTTAGTAAATAAACCAATGAATGATGCTTTATTGTGTATATTTTAATAAATAAACCAATGAATGATGCTTTATTGTGTATATTTTAGTAAATAAACCAATGAATGATGCTTTATTGTGTATATTTTAATAAATAAACCAATGAATGATGCTTTATTGTGTATATTTTAATAAATAAACCAATGAATGATGCTTTATTGTGTATATTTTAATAAATAAACCAATGAATGATGCTTTATTGTGCATATTTTAGTAAATAAACCAATGAATGATGCTTTATTGTGTATATTTTAGTAAATAAACCAATGAATGATGCTTTATTGTGTATATTTTAGTAAATAAACCAATGAATGATGCTTTGTGTATATTTTAATAAATAAACCAATGAAAGATGCTTTATTGTGTATATTTTAATAAATAAACCAATGAATGATGCTTTATTGTGTATATTTTAATAAATAAACCAATGAATGATGCTTTATTGTGCATATTTTAGTAAATAAACCAATGAATGATGCTTTATTGTGTATATTTTAGTAAATAAACCAATGAATGATGCTTTATTGTGTATATCTGAGTAAATAAACCAATGAATGATGCTTTATTGTGTATATTTTAGTAAATAAACCAATGAATGATGCTTTATTGTGTATATTTTAATAAATAAACCAATGAATGATGCTTTATTGTGTATATTTTAGTAAATAAACCAATGAATGATGCTTTGTGTATATTTTAATAAATAAACCAATGAAAGATGCTTTATTGTGTATATTTTAATAAATAAACCAATGAATGATGCTTTATTGTGTATATTTTAATAAATAAACCAATGAATGATGCTTTATTGTGCATATTTTAGTAAATAAACCAATGAATGATGCTTTATTGTGTATATTTTAATAAATAAACCAATGAATGATGCTTTATTGTGTATATCTTAGTAAATAAACCAATGAATGATGCTTTATTGTGTATATTTTAGTAAATAAACCAATGAATGATGCTTTGTGTATATTTTAATAAATAAACCAATGAAAGATGCTTTATTGTGTATATTTTAGTAAATAAACCAATGAATGATGCTTTATTGTGTATATTTTAGTAAATAAACCAATGAATGATGCTTTATTGTGCATATTTTAGTAAATAAACCAATGAATGATTCTTTATTGTGTATATTTTAGTAAATAAACCAATGAATGATGCTTTATTGTGTATATTTTAGTAAATAAACCAATGAATGATGCTTTATTGTGTATATTTTAGTAAATAAACCAATGAATGATGCTTTATTGTGTATATTTTAGTAAATAAACCAATGAATGATGCTTTATTGTGTATATTTTAATAAACCAATGAATGATGCTTTGTGTATATTTTAGTAAATAAACCAATGAATGATGCTTTATTGTGTATATTTTAGTAAATAAACCAATTAATGCTGCTTTATTGTGTATATTTTAGTAAATAAACCAATGAATGATGCTTTATTGTGTATATTTTAGTAAATAAACCAATGAAAGATGCTTTATTGTGTATATTTTAGTAAATAAACCAATGAATGATGCTTTATTGTGTATATTTTAGTAAATAAACCCATGAATGATGCTTTATTGTGTATATTTTAGTAAATAAACCAATGAATGATGCTTTATTGTGCATATTTTAGTAAATAAACCAATTAATGATGCTTTATTGTGTATATTTTAGTAAATAAACCAATTAATGCTGCTTTATTGTGTATATTTTAGTAAATAAACCAATGAAAGATGCTTTATTGTGTATATTTTAGTAAATAAACCAATGAATGATGCTTTATTGTGTATATTTTAGTAAATAAACCAATGAATGATGCTTTATTGTGTATATTTTAATAAATAAACCAATGAATGATGCTTTATTGTGCATATTTTAGTAAATAAACCAATGAATGATGCTTTATTGTGCATATTTTAGTAAATAAACCAATGAATGATGCTTTATTGTGCATATTTTAGTAAATAAACCAATGAATGATGCTTTATTGTGTATATTTTAGTAAATAAACCAATGAATGATGCTTTATTGTGTATATTTTAGCAAATAAACCAATGAATGATGCTTTATTGTGTATATTTTAGTAAATAAACCAATGAATGATGCTTTATTGTGTATATTTTAATAAATAAACCAATGAATGATGCTTTATTGTGTATATTTTAGTAAATAAACCGATGAATGATGCTTTATTATGTATATTTTAGTAAATAAACCAATGAATGATGCTTTGTGTATATTTTAATAAATAAACCAATGAAAGATGCTTTATTGTGTATATTTTAATAAATAAACCAATGAATGATGCTTTATTGTGTATATTTTAGTAAATAAACCAATGAATGATGCTTTATTGTGCATATTTTAGTAAATAAACCAATGAATGATGCTTTATTGTGCATATTTTAGTAAATAAACCAATGAATGATGCTTTATTGTGTATATTTTAGTAAATAAACCAATGAATGATGCTTTATTGTGTATATTTTAGTAAATAAACCAATGAATGATGCTTTATTGTGTATATTTTAATAAATAAACCAATGAATGATGCTTTATTGTGCATATTTTAGTAAATAAACCAATGAATGATGCTTTATTGTGCATATTTTAGGAAATAAACCAATGAATGATGCTTTATTGTGCATATTTTAGTAAATAAACCAATGAATGATGCTTTATTGTGTATATTTTAATAAATAAACCAATGAATGATGCTTTATTGTGTATATTTTAATAAATAAACCAATGAATGATGCTTTATTGTGCATATTTTAGTAAATAAACCAATGAATGATGCTTTATTGTGTATATTTTAATAAATAAACCAATGAATGATGCTTTATTGTGTATATTTTAGTAAATAAACCAATGAATGATGCTTTATTGTGTATATTTTAATAAATAAACCAATGAATGATGCTTTATTGTGTATATTTTAATAAATAAACCAATGAATGATGCTTTATTGTGTATATTTTAGTAAATAAACCAATGAATGATGCTTTGTGTATATTTTAATAAATAAACCAATGAAAGATGCTTTATTGTGTATATTTTAATAAATAAACCAATGAATGATGCTTTATTGTGTATATTTTAATAAATAAACCAATGAATGATGCTTTATTGTGCATATTTTAGTAAATAAACCAATGAATGATGCTTTATTGTGTATATTTTAGTAAATAAACCAATGAATGATGCTTTATTGTGTATATCTGAGTAAATAAACCAATGAATGATGCTTTATTGTGTATATTTTAGTAAATAAACCAATGAATGATGCTTTATTGTGTATATCTGAGTAAATAAACCAATGAATGATGCTTTATTGTGTATATTTTAGTAAATAAACCAATGAATGATGCTTTATTGTGTATATTTTAGTAAATAAACCAATGAATGATGCTTTATTGTGTATATTTTAGTAAATAAACCAATGAATGATGCTTTGTGTATATTTTAATAAATAAACCAATGAAAGATGCTTTATTGTGTATATTTTAATAAATAAACCAATGAATGATGCTTTATTGTGTATATTTTAGTAAATAAACCAATGAATGATGCTTTATTGTGTATATTTTAATAAATAAACCAATGAATGATGCTTTATTGTGCATATTTTAGTAAAGAAACCAATGAATGATGCTTTATTGTGTATATTTTAATAAATAAACCAATGAATGATGCTTTATTGTGTATATCTTAGTAAATAAACCAATGAATGATGCTTTATTGTGTATATTTTAGTAAATAAACCAATGAATGATGCTTTGTGTATATTTTAATAAATAAACCAATGAAAGATGCTTTATTGTGTATATTTTAATAAATAAACCAATGAATGATGCTTTATTGTGTATATTTTAGTAAATAAACCAATGAATGATGCTTTATTGTGTATATTTTAATAAATAAACCAATGAATGATGCTTTATTGTGCATATTTTAGTAAATAAACCAATGAATGATGCTTTATTGTGTATATTTTAATAAATAAACCAATGAATGATGCTTTATTGTGTATATCTTAGTAAATAAACCAATGAATGATGCTTTATTGTGTATATTTTAGTAAATAAACCAATGAATGATGCTTTATTGTGTATATTTTAATAAATAAACCAATGAATGATGCTTTATTGTGTATATTTTAATAAATAAACCAATGAATGATGCTTTATTGTGTATATTTTAGTAAATAAACCAATGAATGATGCTTTGTGTATATTTTAATAAATAAACCAATGAAAGATGCTTTATTGTGTATATTTTAGTAAAGAAACCAATGAATGATGCTTTATTGTGTATATTTTAGTAAATAAACCAATGAATGATGCTTTATTGTGCATATTTTAGTAAATAAACCAATGAATGACTCTTTATTGTGTATATTTTAGTAAATAAACCAATGAATGATGCTTTATTGTGTATATTTTAGTAAATAAACCAATGAATGATGCTTTATTGTGTATATTTTAGTAAATAAACCAATGAATGATGCTTTATTGTGTATATTTTAGTAAATAAACCAATGAATGATGCTTTATTGTGTATATTTTAATAAACCAATGAATGATGCTTTGTGTATATTTTAGTAAATAAACCAATGAATGATGCTTTATTGTGTATATTTTAGTAAATAAACCAATTAATGCTGCTTTATTGTGTATATTTTAGTAAATAAACCAATGAATGATGCTTTATTGTGTATATTTTAGTAAATAAACCAATGAAAGATGCTTTATTGTGTATATTTTAGTAAATAAACCAATGAATGATGCTTTATTGTGTATATTTTAGTAAATAAACCCATGAATGATGCTTTATTGTGTATATTTTAGTAAATAAACCAATGAATGATGCTTTATTGTGCATATTTTAGTAAATAAACCAATTAATGATGCTTTATTGTGTATATTTTAGTAAATAAACCAATTAATGCTGCTTTATTGTGTATATTTTAGTAAATAAACCAATGAAAGATGCTTTATTGTGTATATTTTAGTAAATAAACCAATGAATGATGCTTTATTGTGTATATTTTAGTAAATAAACCAATGAATGATGCTTTATTGTGTATATTTTAATAAATAAACCAATGAATGATGCTTTATTGTGCATATTTTAGTAAATAAACCAATGAATGATGCTTTATTGTGCATATTTTAGTAAATAAACCAATGAATGATGCTTTATTGTGCATATTTTAGTAAATAAACCAATGAATGATGCTTTATTGTGTATATTTTAGCAAATAAACCAATGAATGATGCTTTATTGTGTATATTTTAGTAAATAAACCAATGAATGATGCTTTATTGTGTATATTTTAATAAATAAACCAATGAATGATGCTTTATTGTGTATATTTTAGTAAATAAACCGATGAATGATGCTTTATTATGTATATTTTAGTAAATAAACCAATGAATGATGCTTTGTGTATATTTTAATAAATAAACCAATGAAAGATGCTTTATTGTGTATATTTTAATAAATAAACCAATGAATGATGCTTTATTGTGTATATTTTAGTAAATAAACCAATGAATGATGCTTTATTGTGCATATTTTAGTAAATAAACCAATGAATGATGCTTTATTGTGCATATTTTAGTAAATAAACCAATGAATGATGCTTTATTGTGTATATTTTAGTAAATAAACCAATGAATGATGCTTTATTGTGTATATTTTAGTAAATAAACCAATGAATGATGCTTTATTGTGTATATTTTAATAAATAAACCAATGAATGATGCTTTATTGTGCATATTTTAGTAAATAAACCAATGAATGATGCTTTATTGTGCATATTTTAGGAAATAAACCAATGAATGATGCTTTATTGTGCATATTTTAGTAAATAAACCAATGAATGATGCTTTATTGTGTATATTTTAATAAATAAACCAATGAATGATGCTTTATTGTGTATATTTTAATAAATAAACCAATGAATGATGCTTTATTGTGCATATTTTAGTAAATAAACCAATGAATGATGCTTTATTGTGTATATTTTAATAAATAAACCAATGAATGATGCTTTATTGTGTATATTTTAGTAAATAAACCAATGAATGATGCTTTATTGTGTATATTTTAATAAATAAACCAATGAATGATGCTTTATTGTGTATATTTTAATAAATAAACCAATGAATGATGCTTTATTGTGTATATTTTAGTAAATAAACCAATGAATGATGCTTTGTGTATATTTTAATAAATAAACCAATGAAAGATGCTTTATTGTGTATATTTTAATAAATAAACCAATGAATGATGCTTTATTGTGTATATTTTAATAAATAAACCAATGAATGATGCTTTATTGTGCATATTTTAGTAAATAAACCAATGAATGATGCTTTATTGTGTATATTTTAGTAAATAAACCAATGAATGATGCTTTATTGTGTATATCTGAGTAAATAAACCAATGAATGATGCTTTATTGTGTATATTTTAGTAAATAAACCAATGAATGATGCTTTATTGTGTATATCTGAGTAAATAAACCAATGAATGATGCTTTATTGTGTATATTTTAGTAAATAAACCAATGAATGATGCTTTATTGTGTATATTTTAGTAAATAAACCAATGAATGATGCTTTATTGTGTATATTTTAGTAAATAAACCAATGAATGATGCTTTGTGTATATTTTAATAAATAAACCAATGAAAGATGCTTTATTGTGTATATTTTAATAAATAAACCAATGAATGATGCTTTATTGTGTATATTTTAGTAAATAAACCAATGAATGATGCTTTATTGTGTATATTTTAATAAATAAACCAATGAATGATGCTTTATTGTGCATATTTTAGTAAAGAAACCAATGAATGATGCTTTATTGTGTATATTTTAATAAATAAACCAATGAATGATGCTTTATTGTGTATATCTTAGTAAATAAACCAATGAATGATGCTTTATTGTGTATATTTTAGTAAATAAACCAATGAATGATGCTTTATTGTGTATATTTTAATAAATAAACCAATGAATGATGCTTTATTGTGTATATTTTAATAAATAAACCAATGAATGATGCTTTATTGTGTATATTTTAGTAAATAAACCAATGAATGATGCTTTATTGTGTATATTTTAATAAATAAACCAATGAATGATGCTTTATTGTGTATATTTTAGTAAATAAACCGATGAATGATGCTTTATTATGTATATTTTAGTAAATAAACCAATGAATGATGCTTTGTGTATATTTTAATAAATAAACCAATGAAAGATGCTTTATTGTGTATATTTTAATAAATAAACCAATGAATGATGCTTTATTGTGTATATTTTAGTAAATAAACCAATGAATGATGCTTTATTGTGCATATTTTAGTAAATAAACCAATGAATGATGCTTTATTGTGCATATTTTAGTAAATAAACCAATGAATGATGCTTTATTGTGTATATTTTAGTAAATAAACCAATGAATGATGCTTTATTGTGTATATTTTAGTAAATAAACCAATGAATGATGCTTTATTGTGTATATTTTAATAAATAAACCAATGAATGATGCTTTATTGTGCATATTTTAGTAAATAAACCAATGAATGATGCTTTATTGTGCATATTTTAGGAAATAAACCAATGAATGATGCTTTATTGTGCATATTTTAGTAAATAAACCAATGAATGATGCTTTATTGTGTATATTTTAATAAATAAACCAATGAATGATGCTTTATTGTGTATATTTTAATAAATAAACCAATGAATGATGCTTTATTGTGCATATTTTAGTAAATAAACCAATGAATGATGCTTTATTGTGTATATTTTAATAAATAAACCAATGAATGATGCTTTATTGTGTATATTTTAGTAAATAAACCAATGAATGATGCTTTATTGTGTATATTTTAATAAATAAACCAATGAATGATGCTTTATTGTGTATATTTTAATAAATAAACCAATGAATGATGCTTTATTGTGTATATTTTAGTAAATAAACCAATGAATGATGCTTTGTGTATATTTTAATAAATAAACCAATGAAAGATGCTTTATTGTGTATATTTTAATAAATAAACCAATGAATGATGCTTTATTGTGTATATTTTAATAAATAAACCAATGAATGATGCTTTATTGTGCATATTTTAGTAAATAAACCAATGAATGATGCTTTATTGTGTATATTTTAGTAAATAAACCAATGAATGATGCTTTATTGTGTATATCTGAGTAAATAAACCAATGAATGATGCTTTATTGTGTATATTTTAGTAAATAAACCAATGAATGATGCTTTATTGTGTATATCTGAGTAAATAAACCAATGAATGATGCTTTATTGTGTATATTTTAGTAAATAAACCAATGAATGATGCTTTATTGTGTATATTTTAGTAAATAAACCAATGAATGATGCTTTATTGTGTATATTTTAGTAAATAAACCAATGAATGATGCTTTGTGTATATTTTAATAAATAAACCAATGAAAGATGCTTTATTGTGTATATTTTAATAAATAAACCAATGAATGATGCTTTATTGTGTATATTTTAGTAAATAAACCAATGAATGATGCTTTATTGTGTATATTTTAATAAATAAACCAATGAATGATGCTTTATTGTGCATATTTTAGTAAAGAAACCAATGAATGATGCTTTATTGTGTATATTTTAATAAATAAACCAATGAATGATGCTTTATTGTGTATATCTTAGTAAATAAACCAATGAATGATGCTTTATTGTGTATATTTTAGTAAATAAACCAATGAATGATGCTTTATTGTGTATATTTTAATAAATAAACCAATGAATGATGCTTTATTGTGTATATTTTAATAAATAAACCAATGAATGATGCTTTATTGTGTATATTTTAGTAAATAAACCAATGAATGATGCTTTATTGTGTATATTTTAATAAATAAACCAATGAATGATGCTTTATTGTGTATATTTTAATAAATAAACCAATGAATGATGCTTTATTGTGTATATTTTAGTAAATAAACCAATGAATGATGCTTTATTGTTTATATTTTAATAAATAAACCAATGAATGATGCTTTATTGTGTATATTTTAGTAAATAAACCAATGAATGATGCTTTGTGTATATTTTAATAAATAAACCAATGAAAGATGCTTTATTGTGTATATTTTAGTAAATAAACCAATGAATGATGCTTTATTGTGTATATTTTAGTAAATAAACCAATGAATGATGCTTTATTGTGCATATTTTAGTAAATAAACCAATGAATGATTCTTTATTGTGTATATTTTAGTAAATAAACTAATGAATGATGCTTTATTGTGTATATTTTAGTAAATAAACCAATGAATGATGCTTTATTGTGTATATTTTAGTAAATAAACCAATGAATGATGCTTTATTGTGTATATTTTAATAAACCAATGAATGATGCTTTGTGTATATTTTAGTAAATAAACCAATGAATGATGCTTTATTGTGTATATTTTAGTAAATAAACCAATTAATGCTGCTTTATTGTGTATATTTTAGTAAATAAACCAATGAATGATGCTTTATTGTGTATATTTTAGTAAATAAACCAATGAAAGATGCTTTATTGTGTATATTTTAGTAAATAAACCAATGAATGATGCTTTATTGTGTATATTTTAGTAAATAAACCCATGAATGATGCTTTATTGTGTATATTTTAGTAAATAAACCAATGAATGATGCTTTATTGTGCATATTTTAGTAAATAAACCAATTAATGATGCTTTATTGTGTATATTTTAGTAAATAAACCAATTAATGCTGCTTTATTGTGTATATTTTAGTAAATAAACCAATGAAAGATGCTTTATTGTGTATATTTTAGTAAATAAACCAATGAATGATGCTTTATTGTGTATATTTTAGTAAATAAACCAATGAATGATGCTTTATTGTGTATATTTTAATAAATAAACCAATGAATGATGCTTTATTGTGCATATTTTAGTAAATAAACCAATGAATGATGCTTTATTGTGCATATTTTAGTAAATAAACCAATGAATGATGCTTTATTGTGCATATTTTAGTAAATAAACCAATGAATGATGCTTTATTGT
The DNA here is from genome assembly GCF_027744805.1 of Dunckerocampus dactyliophorus. Lineage (NCBI taxonomy): Eukaryota > Metazoa > Chordata > Actinopteri > Syngnathiformes > Syngnathidae > Dunckerocampus > Dunckerocampus dactyliophorus. The sequence goes on from NC_072819.1 coordinate 572,310, forward strand.
GTATATTTTAGTAAATAAACCAATGAATGATGCTTTATTGTGTATATTTTAGCAAATAAACCAATGAATGATGCTTTATTGTGTATATTTTAGTAAATAAACCAATGAATGATGCTTTATTGTGTATATTTTAATAAATAAACCAATGAATGATGCTTTATTGTGTATATTTTAGTAAATAAACCGATGAATGATGCTTTATTATGTATATTTTAGTAAATAAACCAATGAATGATGCTTTGTGTATATTTTAATAAATAAACCAATGAAAGATGCTTTATTGTGTATATTTTAATAAATAAACCAATGAATGATGCTTTATTGTGTATATTTTAGTAAATAAACCAATGAATGATGCTTTATTGTGCATATTTTAGTAAATAAACCAATGAATGATGCTTTATTGTGCATATTTTAGTAAATAAACCAATGAATGATGCTTTATTGTGTATATTTTAGTAAATAAACCAATTAATGCTGCTTTATTGTGTATATTTTAGTAAATAAACCAATGAATGATGCTTTATTGTGCATATTTTAGTAAATAAACCAATGAATGATGCTTTATTGTGTATATTTTAATAAATAAACCAATGAATGATGCTTTATTGTGTATATTTTAGTAAATAAACCAATGAATGATGCTTTATTGTGTATATTTTAGTAAATAAACCAATGAATGATGCTTTATTGTGTATATTTTGATAAATAAACCATTGAATGATGCTTTATTGTGTATATTTTAGTAAATAAACCAATGAATGATGCTTTATTGTGCATATTTTAATAAATAAACCAATGAATGATGCTTTATTGTGCATATTTTAGTAAATAAACCAATGAATGATGCTTTATTGTGCATATTTTAGTAAATAAACCAATGAATGATGCTTTATTGTGTATATCTTAGTAAATAAACCAATGAATGATGCTTTATTGTGCATATTTTAGTAAATAAACCAATGAATGATTTATTGTGTATATTTTAGTAAATAAACCAATGAATGATGCTTTGTGTATATTTTAATAAATAAACCAATGAATGATGCTTTATTGTGTATATTTTAGTAAATAAACCAATGAATGATGCTTTATTGTGTATATCTGAGTAAATAAACCAATGAATGATGCTTTATTGTGCATATTTTAGTAAATAAACCAATGAATGATGCTTTATTGTGTATATTTTAATAAATAAACCAATGAATGATGCTTTATTGTGTATATTTTAGTAAATAAACCAATGAATGATGCTTTATTGTGTATATCTGAGTAAATAAACCAATGAATGATGCTTTATTGTGTATATTTTAATAAATAAACCAATGAATGATGCTTTATTGTGTATATTTTAATAAATAAACCAATGAATGATGCTTTATTGTGTATATTTTAGTAAATAAACCAATGAATGATGCTTTATTGTGCATATTTTAGTAAATAAACCAATGAATGATGCTTTATTGTGTATATTTTAATAAATAAACCAATGAATGATGCTTTATTGTGTATATTTTAGTAAATAAACCAATGAATGATGCTTTATTGTGTATATTTTAGTAAATAAACCAATGAATGATGCTTTATTGTGTATATTTTAGTAAATAAACCAATGAATGATGCTTTATTGTGTATATTTTAATAAATAAACCAATGAAAGATGCTTTATTGTGTATATTTTAATAAATAAACCAATGAATGATGCTTTGTGTATATTTTAGTAAATAAACCAATGAATGATGCTTTATTGTGTATATTTTAGTAAATAAACCAATGAATGATGCTTTATTGTGTATATCTGAGTAAATAAACCAATGAATGATGCTTTATTGTGTATATTTTAGTAAATAAACCAATGAATGATGCTTTATTGTGTATATTTTAGTAAATAAACCAATGAATGATGCTTTATTGTGTATATTTTAGTAAATAAACCAATGAATGATGCTTTATTGTGCATATTTTAATAAATAAAAGAGAATGAAAGCAAATAAGAGTAATACTTTCCAGTTCATGAAATGGTTTCAGTCCTGTTACTGGTTCGCGTGCAGCCTCATAATCAAGTGTCGGATGTCGTCACGTTTCTGTCGTGCCCGTTGTCGCGGAAACCAGTTGAGCAAACATGGAGGGAGGTCAAAGTGCACCACAGGGTTCTGAGGAGTGAAACAGCATTTCATTCTTTGCTTGTGCAAATATGCAAAGTGTGATGACGTGGTCATGTGCCCATGCATCACCTGAAGGAAGCTCTCCACGTACTGCAAGAGGTACAAACCACAGTCACTGCTGTTGTCCTGGCGTGGGACGTTGCAGCTGCAGCTGCGCATGCTATCTGAGCAGAAGACACGACGCTGCTCCCTGCGCTCCTCCCACTCCACCTGTAGGTAGCTGCACACACGTGATTGGTCAGCACTCGTGTGACTCTGCTTTGATGCAAACGAATCTTCTTGAAAGGTAAACGCTCACTCTCTCAGGAGCTTGCAAACACGTTCATGCTGCTGCATTTTCAGAGAATCCATGACCAGGATGCATGGCCTGTAGCGGAAGAACAAACAAGTTCAAAGAAGCCACAGCACAGAGAGCTGATCCGTGGCAGAAGACTCACCGTGCCAACACCACCTCCCTCATGCAGCCTTGCTGTGTACACGCCTGCAAAAAGACACATTTTAAACCTCGGCCTCAAATGATACATGGATTTGATATTCATTCATTCATTCATTCATCTTCTATGCTGCTTCATCCTCATTGGGGCCGCGGGGGTATGCTGGAGCCAATCCCAGCCGACTTTGGGCGAGAGGCGGCGTAAACCCTGGACTGGTCGCCAGCCAAACAACCAACCATTCACGCTCACACTCATACCTATGGACAGATTAGAGTTAACCAGGTAACCTCACACGCATGGGAGGAGAACATGCAAACCACAGAGATTCCAAGCCATCATCTCCCACATCTCCTGCCTGCGTGTCCAACATGCTAAGCACATCTATTCCATGTGTATATGCTACGTGTATGTTCATTCCATTCCATGCTCACCGGCTGCTGCTCTGATGTCCGACTGAGGAGCTTGGATGCATCTAAGACAAAAGATGATGCATTCAAGTGCCACGTCTCACTTCTGTTACCACTGATTGACAGGTGGCGTGGAAATGACTTACTTTTTTGCTGCTCATAACGAACGCCATCTTGACCGGGGAAACAAACCACTGCCAGGAACCAGTGTGCTCTGCACAAAGTACAAAGTATAAAGTACTAGACGCAGTCAGGAGAACAAAGACGGAAGCCAAAGAAACAACTTTTCTTACTCCTGATTGATGGGCACAAACAGGAAGTCTTTGCTGAAAACATCCACATGGCGAGTCCAGGTCTTCACTCGCTGGTGCCTGCTGTATGGATCTCTTATAACAACACAGTATCATCTTCATATAAAACATGATATCAGGCGTTCTTACGTGGCATCAGTGAGACTGATTGTATCATCTTCATATAAAACATGATATCAGGTGTTCTTACGTGGCATTAGTGAGACTTTGATTGTATCATCTTCATATAAAACATGATATCAGGCGTTCTTATGTGGCATCAGTGAGACGTTGATTGTATCATCTTCATATAAAACATGATATCAGGCGTTCTTACGTGGCATCAGTGAGACTTTGATTGTATCATCTTCATATAAAACATGATATCAGGCGTTCTTACGTGGCATCAGTGAGACTGATTGTATCATCTTCATATAAAACATGATATCAGGCGTTCTTACGTGGCATCAGTGAGACTGATTGTATCATCTTCATATAAAACATGATATCAGGTGTTCTTACGTGGCATCAGTGAGACTTTGATTGTATCATCTTCATATAAAACATGATATCAGGTGTTCTTACGTGGCATTAGTGAGACTTTGATTGTATCATCTTCATATAAAACATGATATCAGGCGTTCTTATGTGGCATCAGTGAGACGTTGATTGTATCATCTTCATATAAAACATGATATCAGGCGTTCTTACGTGGCATCAGTGAGACTTTGATTGTATCATCTTCATATAAAACATGATATCAGGCGTTCTTACGTGGCATCAGTGAGACTTTGATTGTATCATCTTCATATAAAACATGATATCAGGCGTTCTTACGTGGCATCAGTGAGACTTTGATTATATCATCTTCATATAAAACATGATATCAGGCGTTCTTACGTGGCATCAGTGAGACTTTGATTGTGTCATCTCCATATAAAACATGATATCAGGCGTTCTTACGTGGCATCAGTGAGACTGATTGTATCATCTTCATATAAAACATGATATCAGGTGTTCTTACGTGGCATTAGTGAGACTTTGATTGTATCATCTTCATATAAAACATGATATCAGGCGTTCTTATGTGGCATCAGTGAGACGTTGATTGTATCATCTTCATATAAAACATGATATCAGGCGTTCTTACGTGGCATCAGTGAGACTTTGATTGTATCATCTTCATATAAAACATGATATCAGGCGTTCTTACGTGGCATCAGTGAGACTTTGATTGTATCATCTTCATGTAAAACATGATATTAGGCGTTCTTATGTGGCATCAGTGAGACTTTGATTGTATCATCTTCATATAAAACATGATATCAGGCGTTCTTATGTGGCATCAGTGAGACTTTGATTGTATCATCTTCATATAAAACATGATATCAGGCGTTCTTACGTGGCATCAGTGAGACTTTGACCACAGACTTGCTGTCTGCTGAGCTGTCTGAAGAAGAAGCTGCTGAAGATGTGACTGCGCTCTGCCACAGCACGGCCACCACCCTCCACCAGGAGGTACCTGCACCAAGATAACAGTCAGTGGTGAATGCCAGTCAATGTCTTTGATGACTGAGACCTCCTGTTGACGTACTTGAGGTAAAAGTCAATAATGATATCATTCAGGAAGTGGCCCTTTTCCAAACAGGCCAAGTCCTCCTTTGTCACCGTGATACGGCCTTTGGAAGGCGCTGGCGGATACTGGATCAACCTGTGCACCAAACAAGGTCACACAGGGGCTGCAATGATGGCCGCTATGGTAAAGTTGAGCAATTCACCTGCTGGCCACCTGCAGAACAGAAGACTGCTTTGTGTTGCTGCTTATTCCCGCACTGGACACCACCTGGAGCACAAGCACAAACTCACAAACCACCCCTGCTCCTTCCCCCTGAAATGTTCGTCTTACTGGCGACTGGCCTAGCAGACCAAAGAGGTGTTCATCCAGGGGGGGCGGGCAGCTGTGGAGGAGCAGTTGGCCATCACTCCAGTCCAGGGGGGAGGTCAGCTGCCCTGCTGAGGTGGAGCGGCTCTCCCTGAACTCCATCATCTCCAACATGGATACCAGCAGTGCAGCCTTGAGGTCAGGTAGCTGCTCTGTCATCACCAGCAGCAGGAAGGAGCAGGCTGGACCTGCAGCAGCAGGAAGAAACATTCCAAACATCTGCTAGTCTGTCTGGAAGAAAGCTGAAACATCTGCAATAAGCATTCCATTGCTGGATGGCTTTGCAGATCTGACAAGCTTAAACGTACACATCAATGGTCCAGAATAGAAACACAGGTTACTATGTAGGTTTCTTCTCTACGTTGGGTCAGTGAACAAAGACCATTAGCTATGGTGGCCTTGCAGTATGATGAGGAGTCTTTGAAGGTGACAGGGTGATTAAGTGGCTTGGAGATGAATGTGTTTCACCTGTGACAGTGGTGTTGTGGATGATGGCCATCTCCCGCTGCAGCATGTTGGCCTGAGCGTCCGTCACCCACAGGAAGAAGAGCGAGGGGGCCTGCCCATCCAGTTCATCGAGCAACGTTCCGCCTCGAGCTATAGCCCCACTCCATAAACCATAACCTCGCACCTGCGACGCAACGACAGTGACCTCCCCTTCCTCCTCTCCTGTTGGACAGACACAGCAGCATATCACTTTCACGCTCTCAACACAGAATCGTGAGGAAAAATACAAATGTTTGGTACCCTTTAGAGGAAGATGGATGCCGCTTGACGTAATCTAGGCCCAAAGACACCCAAGTCCCATTAGAAGCACATTTGTCTCATGGAACAGGGCTCCAGACTGCCGTGCATGTGTGGTACCGGTTTATTTGATGATTTGCTTTCATTATTATTGAACATTTTACGTTGCTCCACACTAGTTGATGTAACCCAGGGGCTTTTTAACATGAAGGACACCTGCAACACACTTCCGGCCTTAACTATAAAAGCGCCACATGTTACATTCTGTAACATGTGACTGCACCAAGCAAAAGGTTCCGAAAACAGAACAACACGGTGTGAATTTATTGAAAGTGTTGAAGAGGCCTTCCAACAGCAGGCTGGCTAGAGAAGACAGTGCTATTTATTCTCCAAGTATTTACTTGTCATGCAGTGGCAATGGGAAGTCCATTTTGGTGCGTGCCTGTACCTTTTCTGCTTGCCAGTCATGGGTCACTGTGCCCCTAGTAAAAACAGCTAGTTTGGAGCCCTGTAGAATCAAGTGTATTTCCTGTTCCTGTTGAATTAAAGCCATGTAGTCACCATCATCTTGCCGTTGGCATCAGCATGCGACAGGCCGGCGTGAAGCAACAAGAAGTCCAGCTCCAGGAAGGAAGGATGTGCCCCTGGTATCTGATCAGGAGTTTTGGCCATCTGGCTGCTCTCACCACCTTCGCCATGCTCGTCTTCCTCACTAGACAAGACGACTGGAAGGACAAGGAATCGTGTCAATAATTTGTGTTGCAAGGAAGTTTTTAGGTAGAGTTGGCTGGACTCACTGGGTTGGGACTTGGCCGCTTTTTTGCGACCGGGACGATGACCCACCAACCTGCTGCTTTTCTTTCTCTGTCTGAAGGCCATCCACCTCCTTCTCTCTTCCTCTCCCAGCTCTGCATCGGCCTTGCTCCTGCAGGACTTCCTGCTATCTCTTCCTCCAGCAGGTGTTGTCTCCAGCCGTGGAGGGGACATCACTGAGGAGGAAGAAGGCCTGTAGTGGTTTGAATCAGATGTTTTGTTTGTAGCAGGAGAGGCAAAGTCTGCCTGGCCATCTGAAGCACACTGAGAAGAAGCAGCAAGATACATTGTGCCAAACTTTCTATGACCTCAACCACAGCCAACGATTTCATAACCTTTGAAGTTCACCTCCTGCATGGTAACAGCTCTCATCCATGGTTTGTGTCCTGGCAAGGAGAAAGTCAAGCTCCCATCATGCACATGTCCTCTTAGCTCAGCAAGAGAGTCACGTGCCTCCACAGATACACTTTCATTAGGTGAACAAACTCCTTGGAGGGACAAACGCACATAATTGTGTTCTTTATGTAATACAGGGTGCATCATTTCATAGTCTAATAACTGCCAATTGTCTCTCACTGAGCACAGATCTGCCTTTGGGTGACCTCTACAGTGGTATGAAAAAGTATGTGAACCTTTTGGAATTTCTCACATTTCTGCATAAAATCACCATCAAATGTGATCTGATCTTTGTCAAAATCACACAGATGAAAAAACAGTGTCTGCTTTAACTAAAACCACCCAAACATTTATAGGTTTCCTTATTTTAATGAGGATAGCATGCAAACAATGACAGAAGGGGGAGGAATAAGTAACTGAACCCTCTGCCTCAGGAGACTTAAAGAGCAATTGAAACCAATTTTTACCAAACAATTCAAGTCAGGTGTGTGCCCAATCACTGATGAGTGGTTTCAAGCTGCCCTGCCCACTATAAAACACACAGAATTGGTAAGAATTGTCTTGATGAGAAGCCTTGTCTGATGTGCACCATGGCTCGCTCAAAAGAGCTGTCTGAAGATCTGCGATCAAGAATTATTGATTTGTATAAAGCTGGGAAAGGATACAAAACCATCTCTCAAAGTCTGGATGTTCATCAATCGACAGTCAGAGAAGTTGTCTACAAATGGAGAGTTTGGCACTGTTGCTTCTCTCCCAAGGAGTGGCCGTCCACCAAAGATGACGCCAAGAGTTCAGCGGAGAATACTCAGAGAGGTAAAAAAGAACCCTAGAGTGTCCATGTGGAAAAATGAATTCAAAAGTTTATCAGGATGTTTTGCAGGAAAACCTGAGGCCGTCTGTCAGACAGTTGAAGCTAAAAAGAGGATGGATGCTGAACCATGACAATGATCCTAAACACAGAAGTAAATCAACTTCAGAATGGTTTCAGAAGAACAAAATACACGTTCTGGAGTGGCCAAGTCAAAGTCCAGATTTGAACCCCATTGAGATGCTGTGGCATGACCTCAAGACAGCGATTCATGCCAGACATCCCAGGAATCTGACTGAACTACAGCAGTTTTGTAAAGAAGAATGGGCCAAGGTTAGTCCTGATTGATGTGCAGCTCGAGGAAGTGTCTGGTTGAAGTTATTGCTGCCAAAGGGGGGGGCCCACAAAATATTAAATGTGATGGTTCAGTTATTTATTCCTCCCCCTTCTGTCATTGTTTGCATGCTATCCTCATTAAAATAAGGAAACCTATAAATGTTTGGGTGGTTTTAGTTAAAGCAGACACTGTTTTTTCATCTGTGTGATTTTGACAAAGATCAGATCACATTTGATGGTGGTTTTATGCAGAAATGTGAGAAATTCCAAAAGGTTCACATACTTTTTCATACCACTGTATATCCAGTATGTCCTCCAGCAAGCATAGAGACATGAAGGTAGCATGTTACATAAGACGTGCTACCGGGTGTTGGGTGGTACGACTGGCTGTGTGTCGTGTTGCAACGCAATCTCACCATTTGTCCAGCTTTGGAAAATCTCTTACATAGAGGCAGTGTGAATACGTTGTTGGGATTTTCATTTGCAAGACATTGTTTTGAATTCTACTTCATGTGGTTTGCCCTGGGCATGCGTTACTCGGATATTCATACACTCCTGATATCAGTGTTTAGACCAGTTGAACAATGTGAAGAATGTCAATTTTGCACTGTTGGATCTTAATGAGGTTCTCAGTAGAGCTTGAAAATGCAAGATGAAGAAATAGGAGGGAAACAAAAAGGAAGCATTCAAATGAAATAGGCTGTCCATCAACCTTTGAAAGGCCAAATGTTGGTAAAAATGTGGATTGAATGTGATGTAGTGTCAGGTATTCACACTATCCTGAAGATGGCAAAGACAAAAAAGCTTTCTCTCTTTGAGTGCGGTGGGATTGTTGCTCTCAGCGCACCATTGCTGCTGAGGTTGGACGGAGTAAGACAGTCATCCCAAACTTCTGAAAAACATCCCGAGGCTCATGTAACAAAAAAGTCAAGTGGTAGACCCAAAAAAATGAGCTGGAGGATCCCATTGGCTGTCCGTCAAGAAACAGGACCGTCCTCGGCCCAAATGAACGTTGTTACTAGTGTTACTGGTCCTCTCATCTGAATCCAATGGAGAACATTTGGGGATGGATTTTGAAAAATGAACATGAGTTCCAGGCAGTGAAGCCATCTTCAACACATGGAGCAACAATGCCATTCGTTCATATGCTGTAGTAATAAAAAAAAAAATTAAGGGAACACTTTATGCTCATCATGACGGAAACTACAAACAATTGTGCTACTTTGTCTCTAGTGTTATGCAGAGACTGAACTAGAACTGAGACTAGAACAGAATAAAACGTCTTCTCTCACCTTTGCATTCACTCACTTGCATTCTGTGGTGGAGAAAGGCCCTGTAAAGCCTTGGCAGGGCGCAGAAGCTGATCTGAGGCGGTCTGTGGGCGCCATCTGGTGGACGACGTGCACAACAATTCATCCAGTAATCGTTAGCATAGTTAATGTCTACAGCGTGGGGTCAGCACGGCTGCAAAGGTGACTGAATGGTTCCCTGTGTCTTCGTCACTCCACACATGTCTTTATTTTCCTCTCAATATATTTACTGTATGTGCGTCTATTTGTCTCTTTTCATCTCAATATGCTTCTGTATGTCCCCTTAGATCCAGATATGTCTGTGTGTCTCTATACATGGTAGTCTGCATAAAAAGGTAACAAACCGTAATATTAGTTTGGCTGCTGTGTCATCCTTTCCACAAACAATCTGCTTAGATCTTTTCTCATGCTTGTTGCTAATATTTTCAGATGAAGATCTTTTCTGTGACCACAAGGTGCGTCTTTCCACATGCTTGTTTAGCAAACTCGTCACTGCTGCGGTTAGGCTTAAATAAGGTGTTGCCATGCACTAATCATCTTAGCAGTATCTCCAGCTCAGTCTAGCTCTACGTGTGGCCTGTGATAGGTTAGAGTTAGGTCCCAGCTACACCCAGCAGGACCGTATGGTGGACAGGTGCCTTTTCACTTCAATATCCAAATCTTTTTGAATGCAAAAAAGCAACAATTGTGATCATTTGCACATCATTTCTATGAATTCAAAGTTAGTGCTTTTGCCTAGGGACTGTCTGACAATTACATCTTTAGTTTGACAGTGTATGCTGGGTATAAATAATCATAATGGTTCATCACACATTTCCCTTGGGCTTTATAAAGTCTATATCTATTGATTCATTCGGGCTGTCAAATGATTCAACATTTGACTCAGATTAATCACAGTTTTTAAATGAATGAATGATGATGAATCCCCACGAGCTACTAGAGTGTGTGTGGAATATGGCCATTTGGACTGCATAGGAAGATAAATGATGATATATATTTCTACTGTATGTATTATGAAGTGACTACAGTATGTCGATCAGGCACACAAGGATCTCCATCTGTCTGCCGTCGTAACACAGTACTAAATACTTGCCAAAACTTCACAAGACAAAAACCCTCACCCTGACGTTAAGGCCGAGGCTCCGGAAACGTTGATGGGCCGAAGCAAAGGTTGTTGTCGTCTCAAAAGGAGACGTCATGGATCTGAAAAAGTGTCACAATTAATTGACAATAAAGAAGCCAATATGTTATAATAATAATAATAATGTTGCAAAATACTTCAAAACTATAATTACTACTTACATCAAGGCTACACTTGCTAGTCTTCCATCCATCCATTTTCTATACCGCTTAACCTCACTAGGGTCGCGGGGGCATGCAGGAGCCTATCCCAGCTGACTTCGGGTGACAGGTGGGGTACACCCTGGACTGGTGGCCAGCCAATCGCAGGGCACATATAGACAAACAACCATTCACACTCACATTCATACCTATGGGCAATTTAGAGTCACCAATTAACCTCACCTGCATGTTTTTGGAATGTGGGAGGAAGCCGGAGTACCCGAAGAAAACCCACACACACACACGGGGAGAGCAAACTCCACACAGAAATGCCCAAGGGAGAATCCAACCAGGCTGTTACTGTGTTGGCCAACGTGCTAACCACTAAACCACCGTGCGGCCCACTTGCTAGTCTTGTCAAAATATTATTCACAAAATACTGGACAACACTTCTCACATTCCATGTCACTTCACTGAGCACTTCATACTTAATATTATATTAATATTTCAGTATTCTGATTTGATCTTATACCTACTCTACATGTATCTATTTTACTTTTAAATCGCATTGTACATGTGTATATGACAATAAAAGCCATTCTATGATTCTACTCTTTTTCTTACCTTTTCCACTACTACAGAAGTCTTATTTGATGGTAATACCACTACTACAGCAGCCTTATCTTCTATCATTACTTCGGTTCTCTACTACAGAACAGTGCTTATTTAATCTTCTACCAGTACTAGTCAGAGTAGTATAGTAGGAGTACAGTACTGTTATTTGCTCTTATGGCACTTTATCTTGATCTGGAACAGTGGAACTACATGACCAATTACATCCCCTACCGCACATACAACACGACTGCATATTATCTATTCAGTTATGACTTGACAACCGCAAGACACGGCCTACATAACCTGTATGTCCATTTGTTCCTTGTAGCTATATAACCATTACCGGTATTAATGACTAACGGCGGTTAGTATTGCCGTTTCAAATGAAAATGATGGTAAAAGCGTGATTGATAACCGTGTTTGGATAAACTCACATACCAGTGACATTGCTCATTACAGCGAGGAAAGTATGGAGGATAGTAGTGGCTGGTCAGAAGTAAGGTCCCACAGAAAAAGTAAAGGGGAAAAAGTTTTTAGGGCATACAGTGGCTCAAGTAGCATGAGCGAGACGGAGAGAGTGGTGCTGAGGAAGATTGAAGGCGAAGACTTTAAAGTGCTTCTCCAATTGAAGGTAGAAAAGTGGGATTGCTGTATGAAAGAACAGGTGAAGTTATGACAGCAAGAGTGCACACTGATGGTGACTAATGATAGGATGTCTCAATGAGGGTCAAAGAGAGAGGCCGCTAAAATTAACAAACATTTGTAAGAAAGAAATCGTGGCGAGGGAAAACGAAGAAGTCAGGAGAGTAACTAGAGGAGTGATTTATGGAATACCAGTGGAGTATTAAAGGAGGATAAGCAAATCACCTGAAGAGACTAAAGACATGGAGAGTTACTTTGTCAGTGTTGAGAGAACTATAATGTGATTGTGTTGCTATAAGTGCCAGTAATATGGACATATACCGTAGCAGCATATTGCAAAGGAAAGCAAACATAAGGAAGGTGTGGAGATCACAATTATGGTGCACGTGGGGTAAGTGTTTGAGAGAAATGTGTGAATTGTGGTGGAGCACATAGTGTGGCCATAGAGACTGTAGGGCAGCTGAAATACAGCAAAAAAGAACAGAAGGGAAAATCTCATATGCAGAAGCAGTCGAAAACCTTCAAGGCCCTCTAACTGTTAAAAAGGAACATTTTTTGTACTTCATGGTGGATGTCATAAACCGTACATTTCAAGCTAATCAGAGATCTGAGAAAACAGCCATTGTGGTGAAGTGCAGCTCCATAATTGGGCATTAGGGGCATCTCCTGGGAGCAAGCATATGAAGTGCTTGGAAATCAGGAAAGGACAGAGGAGGAGACAGTATCCCATCCATAAACTTAAAAAGACATAAACATGAGACTGATAAAGGTGACAGTGGTAACGTTTTTGAGACTGTAGGGCATGTTCTTATACACTGCACAAGGTATGACAGAGAAAGAAACAACATTGTGGCCGTAGGAGAGACGTATTCAGCATGAAAGATATCCTAAGTAAAGAATCAGGGCATAAGGTTACAAAAATACGGTACATGTTCAAAAAGCTATTAAAATTAGCAATAGAGTATAATCCGATTCTATTTGTGTGTTTGTATAGATTGTGGATATAGCCCGTAAGCCACAGCGATCATTCACATCATTATTAGTAGTAGTATAAGTAGTCTCCTCATAAGTTAGTATAAAGTAAGATACTGTCTATGGCCCATGTTACATACTCTGGTACAGTAGGTGGCGGTATGCACCTTTTAAAGTCATGGTTGCAACCCGCCATTAAACTAAAAGAAGAAGAAGATCATTCACATCCGGAGGGTGGCGGTAGTGCACTAACATAGCTTGCCGTTAAACCACAAAGAAGAAGACGATGGTGCGCATGCGCAGTTTGCAATGTTGGGTTTGGCCAAGTATATTGTGTGTATACATATATTTTTTAAATTAAAGATTGTTACACTTGATTGCGTGTATCAGTACTTAAAAAAATGTTGAGTACATTCAACAATATCAGTGATCATTTTGGTCACAATAATTTCTAGTTTCTTCTTTGTCATACCACATCAACAACCAAATACTCACTTTGCTTTGGGAATGGATTATGTTCCACGGTTTCATTAGAAACTTGGCATTTGGACAACATACCGCTTTGTAGAAACTTTGTAGCCTAACTAGTGTCTCTCTGTGGAAGCGTTAACATGACTAGTTAGTGTCTGCAGGTAACCACGAGACGGTTCACAACTAACTAGCCAGCTAAACTAATAAATTAGTCCACCTAGCTAAGCTAGCCAGCGTAATGAAACCTCCTGCCTGTGTTTATGTCATTCCTAAAAACTCTAAAGTCGGTATATATATATATATATCACGTGCTGACTATCCGGGAGAAAAAGATTACGAGTATATTACCATTACTCCACAAATATGCTGGAAATCTGCCGTTTGTCGCCGAGGCAGGTAGCTGCACAGGCTAACTACAAAAATGACGTAATGCGTAACCACGTAATTTCACTACGTCGACGTTGTTGTAACGTTTAGGGGGCACCAGAGTGTCGTAAAAACGGAACTCCAAAACACATCATTGAACTACAGTACAGTACTTGAATGAATTACGACGACGTAGAATTAATCATGTATTGTTTGCAGGGTAGTTCTGATTCCATCACAAATTTCGATTTAATAGACTCTGATTCTATTGATTCTAGACCAATAATATGACCTGCGTTGGGCAAAGTAATAATTCGGTAATTGTCAAAGCACGTTAAGGGCGGTAACTAATTTATTAAATTAATTACGTTAAATTAAGTCATTTTGGAACTCTTAATACGAAAGTACAATTTGCTGCATTAAGTATACTCGGAAATCCCAGAAAATAACTCAAAACAAGCGAGTACAACTAACTGACGTGGTGTCTTTGAACGCAACGCCTCACTGCTCATAACGCGGTTCGAGTGTGATTCAAATGTTGTGCTGCTATTATTATCTTTTAGCTTCATTTGGAGCTGTTACTAAATACAAATATACATTACATAATCCTGTCCTGCCATTTTTCTTTCAATAAAATACAGTAACAATGTATATTTACATATTTCAGAGATAGTTCCAATCATTAATTTGAAAACTGCAATTAATCTAATTACATTTTTTAATTGACATTGACAGCTCTAGTAGTAATAGTTACTATTTACTCCCCACACCCACAAAAAAGTAATTGAATTAGTAATGGAATGACTCTTTGATAAATGAAGTGGACCTTAGAAGAAGCAAACAACGTGCCATAAAAGTAAACATGGACCCAAAGCTCAGGTCCATGGTTGAAAGTTGAAATGTAAAACAAAAACATGAACAAGTCAGCATGGAACACACAAGGCTGACTTTCAGCTTGCATGTCAAGGACTTGGAGTTTATGTTCAACCAAGATGATGACCTTTGACCTCCCCAAAAGCATGTTTTGTGTTTGAAGAGCATGAGGGCGTGACCTTTGCCCGCTGGTAAATGGAGTTGTTTTGTGACTCGGAATCAGTGACTTGCACAGGAACGACGACGTGAATGTTTGATGACGAGCACGTAAACAATCACCTACTAGTAGTCAGCTTGCAGCACACGAACACGCACGCACACACACACACACACAGGGGTGCATCTGTTAATGATTCAGCCCTGCATAGCAGTGTGTGTGTGTGTGTGTGTGTGTGTGTATGTGTGTGTGTGTTTCAGGAGAGAAGTGAGTAGTACACGTCGTTCCTTTTGGAGTGAAGACATCATGGCTCAGCTGGTCGAATGTGTCCCAAACTTCTCAGAGGGGCGCAATCAAGAGGTGAGTTCTTGTCCTTCATCTGATATTCTGTTCCATTCACATCTTGGCCCACTTTGGCTCATGTCCAACATGTGATTGATTGATTGGTGAGGAACAGAAGATCAACATGTGAGTGGATGTAGGTCCTGGCCTCATCAATGGTTTTCATGTTTTGCTGGTCTGAGAAAAGAAGAAATGTTTTTCAGGTGATTGACGCCATTTCAGCGGCCATCAGCAGCACGCCTGGCTGCAGCCTCCTGGATGTCGACCCCGGAGCCTCCACCAACCGCACCGTTTATACTTTTGTGGGTCCGCCTGAAGCTGTGGTGGAAGGCGCTCTGAATGCCGCTCATCAGGCCTTCAGCCTCATTGATATGAGCAGACACTCAGGTGAGTACACAACGTCTACAAAGATACGCTCTACCATTTCATGTGTGTGTGTGCGTGTGTGCGTGTGCAGGGGAGCACCCTCGTATAGGAGCGCTGGATGTCTGTCCTTTCATCCCTGTCCAGAATGTCAGCATGGAGGACTGCGTCCGCTGCGCCAACGTCTTTGGACAGAAGTTATCGTCCTTGCTGCAAGTGCCTGGTCAGACGTCAACCCCAGAAAAGAAAATCCCAAATGAAAATGAAAAATTTTAAGCAGTTGTGTGTTGTCAGTGTTCCTTTACGGCGAGGCAGCACGTAGCGAGGCAAGGAGGCGTCTTCCGTCTGTGAGAGCTGGCGAATATGAAGCTTTGGCGGACAAGGTGACAGCCCTGATTGCATTTCTTTCATTTCTTGGTGTGAAAGGATCAGCTTTGTTCTCCAGCTCAAACAGAAGGAGTGGGCTCCAGACTTTGGGCCCAGCAACTTTGTGGCGTCTTGGGGCGCCACAGTGACAGGAGCTCGTAAGCTCCTCATCGCCTACAACGTCAACCTGATTGGCACCAAGGAGCAGGCGCATCGCATCGCGCTGAACATCAGAGAACAAGGACGGGGCAAAGACCAGGTGCATGCTGGGAAATGAATGAGTAATATCATAGTAATATGATAGACGTGATAACATGAAGCATGGATGATGTCAGCCAGGGTTGCTGAAAAAGGTGCAAGCAATGGGCTGGTACCTGGAAGAAGATAACCTAGCTCAGGTGTCCACCAACATCCTGGACTACCACCACACGCCCCTCCACCGCGTCTATCAAGCCATCTGCAAGGACGCCCAGGTACATCCATATGACACATGCTCATTACGTCATCATGTCATGATGTATCATGATGTGGAATTATGATGCCATGATACCATGATGTCATTATGTTATGATGTGTGATGATGTTAAATGATCTCATACATCATGTTACGATGTCATGTCATTATGTGATGATGTCATGATATAATTTTATGATGGTGCGATATCATGTCATGATATCACAAAGTCCCAAAGGAGACTGTACTTCCTGAGAAGACTGAGGAAATTTGGCATGTCCACCACAATCCTGAGTTGCCTCTACAGATGCACTATGGAAAGTGTCCTTACCGCCTCCATCACTGTTTGGTACGGTAACTGTACAACACGTGATAGGAAGGCACTCCAGCGGGTGATCAAGACCTCACAGAACATTGTTGGGGCAGCCCTCCCCTCACTGCACGACATTTATAAAACTAGAGTCCTACGAAGAACACACAACCTCATCAAGGACAGCACACATCCACAACACTCATTATTCACACTCCTACCGTCAGGCAGACGCTACAGGAGTTTGAAGTCCAGGACCACAAGGCTGGCAAACAGCTTTTACCCACAGGCCATCAGGCTTCTCAACGAAGCACTCACACACGCCGCACGCAACACAAGCACACACTCATAGCACTTTATTTATTTATTTGTATTATTTATTTGTCTTAATGTCTCTTCTGTTGTTGTTGCTTAATTTATTGGTATATATGTTTATGTGTTTATGTTTCTTATGTTCTTATTCTTTCTTGTGTTTTCTTTCTTTTCTTGGGAGAATGAACAGAATAAGATTTTCATTGCATAGTATAACTGCTGTTTTACTATGCACATGACAATAAAACTCTCTAGAATCTTGAATCTTGAACAATGTCACGGTGTCATGAAGTGATGATGCCATGGTATCATGTTGCGATGATGTCATGATGTGATGTGATAATGACGTCATCATGTAAGATGCCATGGTATTATGATGTGATATGGTATCACGACGTGATGCTGTCATGAAGTTTTGATGCCATGGTGTCATGATGTGATGATGTCATGAAGTGATGATGGAATGGTATCATGATGTCATGAAGTGATGATGCCATGGTATCACGATGTGATGATATCATGTTGCGATGATGGCATGGTATCACGATGTGATGATGTCTGAAGTGATGATGCCATGGTATCATGTTGCGATGATGTCATGATGTATCATGATGTGTTGAAGGCATGTCATGATGTCATGTTGTGATATCATGATGTTATGATATCCTGATGTCATTATATAATATGATGTGATGTATGATGCCATGATATCATGATGTGACGTGATAATGACATCATAATGCAATGATGCCATGATATCATGATGTGACGTGATAATGATGTCATAATGTAATGATGCCATGGTATCACAACGTGATGATGTCATGAAGTGATGACGGCATGGTATCATGATGTCATGAAGTGATGACGGCATGGTATCACGATGTGTTGTCCTGTATCGTGATTTCCAGAACTGTGGTGTGTAGCTTGACATGCACCTACTAAAAACCAATGTAATCCTGGGCTGTAAAGGCTGTGTCTCACACCTTGTCTGATCAGGAATGAACATTTTCAGTAAAAGTGAGTGTTTAAGGTCCCATCCTTTAGTTCCACCTTCAGACCTCAGCGGAAAACACTGCAACTAGCGTCTGAGCGGAGAATTGTACGTCCCTCGCTCAACCCGGACTTAAACATGGAAGGATGACGACGCCGGAAGGGACAACGTCGTGACTCGGAGGAAGACTAAAGCAACCTTTAGGGAAGTAAGATGAGATGGGCAAGCTGACAAGTTCCGCTCATGTCTTTAGGATCTCAAGCTGCCAGTTGTCGGCTCTCAGGTTGTTGGTTTGATTCCTCTCCAAGCTCTTCTGGACGCTGCAGACTTCTACATCCACACACAACAACTTTTCATCCTGGAGGAGGAGCACAAAGTGCGGCTGGTGAGAATTCATGATCCTCAAGGCTGTGTCTCAAATGGAATACTTGCGTATACTGCACTACACTTCAATAAATACAGTATACTGTATTGTAGTACCCTTCCAGATCTGTTGCTGTGGTTGTACACGTACAGACAATATTCACCTTCTTCTTCCGCACACTGCTTTGCATCGCTTTGCGTTGCTCTTCATGAGTACAAGTTAGTCTCTCCACTTGCACTACATAACCAAGATGGCGACCATTTAGGGTAGTAAGCGTCCATCACCATTTTGAGCATTTGGAGTAAAACATCCAGGTACTGACAGTGTACTGCATTTTGCAATACTTCACACTTATTGTGTGCACTCAAAATGCTGAGTGTAAGTACGCAAGAGCACCAACTGGGACACAGCGCAAGAGTTCATTGGTTCACAGCTTCTAACCTTCTCAACCTCGTGTGCGTGGTCAGGTGATCAACAAGCTGGGTCTGGACTCACTTGGACCTTTCAAACCAAAGGAGCGAATCATTGAGTGAGTTTGACTCATCTGATGTTGTAAGACCTGCAAATGTTCCATGCTAATGTTATAAGATGTGCACATGTTCCATGCTCATGCTAATGTTGTAAGACATATAGTAGTAGTAGTAGTAGTACTTTATTAATCCCATAGCAGGGAAATTCACCTGTTACAGCAGCAAGCAAGATACACAAGTAAAGAATGCATAGTCATAGCCAATGCATGCAATGCATAGACATAGTGAATACAAAATGGTTCAGGTGTTGTAGAGCCTGACAGCGGTCGGTATGAAGGACATGCGGAACCTCTCCTTCTTACACCGTGGGTGTAACAGTCTGCTGCTGAAGGAGCTGCCCAGGGAAACAACAGTGTCATTTAGCGGGTGAGAGGTGTTGTCCATGATGGATGTCAGCTTAGCCAACATCCTTCTCTCCCCCACTTCCTCCATGGAGTCCAGAGGACCGTCCAGGACAGAGCTCGCTCTCCTGATCAGCCTATTGATCCTGCTCCTGTCCCTGTCCGTGCTGCCCCCTCTCCAGCAGCCCACAGCATAGAAGATGGCTGAGGCCACCACAGAGTCATAAAAGGTCCGTAAAAGAGTCCTGCACACACCAAAGGACCTCAGTCTCCTCAGCAGGTGGAGGCGACTCTGGCCCTTCTTGTAGAGGGCGTGGGTGTTGACGGACCAGTCCAGTTTGTTGTTAAGGTGAACACCCAGGAATTTGTAGCTGTCTACCAACTCTATGTCCGCTCCCTGGATGTTCACCGGTGTGAAGTGGGATGTTTTCCTCTGGAAGTTAATGATCATCTCCTTTGTCTTGCTGGTGTTGAGTTGTAGCTGGTTAAGCTCACTCCAGCTGACAAAGTCCCTGATGACCGTCCTGTATTCCAGATCATTCCCCTCCGAAACACAACCAACAATGGCTGTGTCATCGGAGAACTTCTGGATGTGACACTGTGTGGAGTTGTGTGTGAAGTCCGAGGTGTAGAGGGTGAAGAGGAAAGGGGAGAGCACCGTACCATGAGGGGCACCTGTGCTGCAGAGTACCATGTCAGACACACAGTGACGGAGCCTCACATACTGTGGTCTGTTGGCGAGGTAGTCTATAATCCATGCAGTCAGGTGTTGGTCCACTCCCACACTCTCCATCTTCACTCTGAGTAGTGACGGCTGGATGGTGTTGAAGGCACTGGAGAAGTCAAAAAACATGACCCTCACAGCGCTCCCGCTGTCCTCCAGGTGTAGCAGTACATATGCATGCATGCATATACATGTTCCATGCTAATGTTGTAAGACATGCACATGTTCCATGCTCATTCTAATGTTGTAAGACATACACATGTTCCATGCTAATGTTGTAAGACGTGCACAAGTTCCATGCTCATGTTGTAAGACGTGCACATGTTCCATTCCATGCTCATGCTCATGTTGTAAGACGTGCACATGCTCATGCTCATGTTGTAAGACATGCACATGTTCCATTCCATGCTCATGCTCATGTTGTAAGACGTGCACATGTTCCATGCTAATGTTGGAAGACGTGCACATGTTCCATTCCATGCTCATGCTCATGTTGTAAGACGTGCACATGTTCCATGCTAATGTTGTAAGACCTGCAAATGTTCCATGCTAATGTTGTAAGACCTGCAAATGTTCCATGCTAATGTTGTAAGACATACACATGTTCCATGCTAATGTTGTAAGACATGCACATGCTCCATGCTAATGTTGTAAGACATGCACATGTTCCAAGCTAATGTTGTAAGATGTGCACATGTTCCATGCTCATGCTAATGTTGTAAGACATGCACATGTTCCATGCTAATGTTGTAAGACATTCACATGTTCCTTGTAAGAGGTGCCAACATGTGGCGTGTGGTGTACCTGTGCAGGTACATGGTGGGGTCGCAGGACGACGGCCGCCTGGTGTCACTTCCCCTGCAGCAGTTTGTTCGCAGCGTGGGTGCTCGGACAGCGGCCCCTGGTGGAGGATCAGTGTCTGCCGCCATTGCCGCTCTGGTAACAAGTTGTTTGCCCCACAGCATGTTTGACATGGTTGTCATGGTGACGTGTGCACTGCAGGGAGCGGCGCTGGGCGCCATGGTAGGCCAGATGACGTACGGCAAGAGGCAGTTTGAGAGCGTGGATGCGGTGATGAGAAGGTTGATTCCTCCGTTCCATCAGGCCATCAATGAGCTGCTGGACATGGTGGACAGCGACTCTTCTGCCTTCAGCGCTTACATGGTGACCATTCACTTCATCCATTCAGCTACCATCACCAGCTCGTCCTCTCATTTGTCCTTTGGACCGTAGGCAGCGCTGAAGATGCCCAAAAATTCTGAGGAGGAAGTAAAAAGGTAGACAGGCTTGTTGTCACGACGCAGCAGAGAAAGATGATTTGATGGAGGTGGTGTGCGTCCTGACAGGCGCGAGGCGGCGATGCAGGATGGCCTGAAGCGAGCAGTGAGTATCCCATTGGCTCTGGCTCAGAGAATCAGTGTCCTCTGGCCACCACTCAAAGAACTTGTCCTTCATGGAAACATGAGCTGCAAATCAGACGCTCAGGTGTGTAATCATGACGTTTGAGGAGCTTGAAGCAATGGTCACATGTGTGACATCTGCGCGTGGCTTCTAGGTTGCGGTCAAAGCGTTGGAGACGGCGGTTTTTGGGGCATACTATAACGTCATCATCAACCTTCAGGACATCACAGACCACACTTTCAAGGTGGAGGTAGGTGTCCACACGTGAACGAGACTCCCGTCTCAACGCCTGACCTTCTGTCCTGTGCTGCAGACTCGTTCCAAAGTGGAAGCGTTGTTGCAGGAAGCCACAAGCTGCGCTGCCACTATCCTCCATGACGCCAACAAGCGGACCTGAGCGCTGAAAATTCTTCATCCACAAAGTGCCAGCGTATTCTTGGCATGTGGCAAATGATCAAAAATACAAGCATCAACACTAAAATGTTCCAAAAATTAACATAAATAAAAATAAAATACAAATAAAAATAAACAGCTGAAAGGTCCAGCTATGAAAATGTCTTTGCTTCCTGCGGAGCATACCTTTTGTTTCGGCAGGAGGTCGAAGGCCGCCACAGCAGCTCATGGCGTCACCTCTTCCATTAGAAGAGCTTTGGAGACACTTGGTCCAGTGAAGATGCTCTACACCCAACAGGAAATGATTGCTTTTTTTCAAAGCTACATTTACATACAACTTTACAACATAAGGAAAACACGTACAAGTTGAAAAGACATTGAGATAGGACTTTACCATGTAAAGATGACACGTATAACATAACAAGACATTGAGATAGGACTTTACAAGGTAGAAATGACGTGTAGAAGATTGAAAGGAAAGAAGGTCAGGTGGAAGGTGTGTGGAGAATCATCACCAGGAAGGCTGAGCCTTCCAACAAAAGAAGCACGTCGACGTGTAGGGTGTGTAGGCCTCCAAATGCATGTTCCTGTCCCACTGACGACATCCCAGCCTGGTGCTAATCTACACAACCTGATGACTGACCTTTAACACATCATCATGCGTGTTTGCATTCACTCTTCATCATCGTGCACCACCGTGACATTGTGCGTGTGTGTGTGCGTGTGTGTGTGCGTCCTTGGCTGACAGAATAAAAGCGGACCAAGAGGAGGATACAAGAAGAAGACCGCATCCAAAAGAGAACAACAATGACACAGCACAGGTCAGACTCAACTTTTATTTTTTTTACTACTCATTGGCTATACACATATACAGTACCTGTACTATGTACTGTACTGTATGTGTAGTAACACACACATATATACACATATACAGTACCTGTACTATGTACTGTACTGTATGTGTAGTAACACACACATACTGTATATACACATATAACACATATACAGTACCTGTACTATGTACTGTACTGTACGTGTAGTAACACACACACACATATATATACACATATACAGTACCTGTACTATGGACTGTACTGTATGTGGAGTAACACACACATATATACACATATACCTGTACTATGTACTGTACACTATGTGTAGTAACACACACACATACAGTATATATACACATATTCAAGATTCAAGATTCTAGAGAGTTTTATTGTCATGTGCATAGTAAAACAGCAGTTATACCATGCAATAAAAATCTTATTCTGTTCATTCTCCCAAGAAAAGAAAGAAAACAAATGAAAGAATAAGAACATAAGAAACATAAACACATAAACATATATACCAATAAATTAAGCAACAACAACAGAAGAGACATTAATACAAGTAAATAATACAAATAAATAAATAAAGTGCTATGAGTGTGTGCGTGTGTTGCGTGCGGCGTGTGTGAGTGCTTCGTTGAGAAGCCTGATGGCCTGTGGGTAAAAGCTGTTTGCCAGCCTTGTGGTCCTGGACTTCAAACTCCTGTAGCGTCTGCCTGACGGTAGGAGTGTGAATGATGAGTGTTGTGGATGTGTGCTGTCCTTGATGAGGTTGTGTGTTCTTCGTAGGACTCTAGTTTTATAAATGTCTTGCAGTGAGGGGAGGGCTGCCCCAACAATGTTCTGTGAGGTCTTGATCACCCGCTGGAGTGCCTTCCTATCACGTGTTGTACAGTTACCGTACCAAACAGTGATGGAGACGGTAAGGACACTTTCCATAGTGCATCTGTAGAAGCAACTCAGGATTGTGGTGGACATGCCAAATTTCCTCAGTCTTCTCAGGAAGTACAGTCTCCTTTGGGACTTCTTCAGAATTTGTTGGGTGTTGTGAGACCAGGTGAGGTCCTCGCTGATGTGTGTGCCAAGGAACTTGAAGGTTTTCACCCTCTCCACCTCAGTCTCATCAATAAACAGGGGTCTATGCGGCTCCTTTTCCCTTGTTCTTGGGTCGATGATCATCTCTTTAGTCTTATCTGTATTGAGAAGGAGATTGTTAGCACGACACCAAGCTATGAGGTCCGCCACCTCTCTTCTGTATGATGTTTCAACACCACCAGTGATCAGTCCGATGACTGTAGTCTCATCCGCAAATTTAATGATGCTGGTATTGTTCTGGGAGGCCACGCAATCGTAGGTGAAGAGCGTGTAGAGGAGCGGACTCAGCACACACCCCTGTGGGGTCCCAGTGCTCACAATTCTTGAGCTGGATGTGCGATTGTGGACTCTGACTGACTGGGGCCTGCCTGTTAGAAAGTTAAACACCCAGTTACAGAGGGAGGGAGACAGGCCAAGTGTGAGGAGCTTATCTGTGAGTTTGTGGGGGCTGACTGTATTAAAAGCAGAGCTATAGTCTATTTGTATTTGTACTTTATTTATCCCACAGCGGGGAAATTCACTTGTTACAGCAGCAAGCAAGATACGCAAGTAAAGAGTACAGTGTAAAGAACTGAACAGTGTAAAGAACATATGTCAGAATGCTATGAATAGCATTCTGACATATGTGTCCTGGCCCTGTAGGTGAGAAAGGGCTGTGTGGATGGCAGTGTTGACTGCATCATCCGTGGACCGGTTCTGGCGATATGCAAACTGTAGAGGGTCCACTGTTGCCGCCGGGATGCTCTTTTTGATGTGGGTCATGACTATTCTTTCAAAGCACTTCATAACAATAGGAGTGAGTGCTATAGGGCGATAGTCATTCAAGCAGGTCACATTGCTCTTCTTGGGTACGGGCACTATGGTGGTGGGCTTAAAGCAGGTCGGTACAGATGCTTGTGCAAGCGACAGGTTAAATATGTCAGCAAGCACATCAGCTAGCTCTGATGAGCAAACCCAAAGTGCACGTCCTGAGATGTTGTCTGGGCCTGCTGCTTTTCATGGGTTTGTTTTGTTCAGAACCCTGCGCACATCAGCTGATGTCACCATGAGAGGTGAGTCCTGTGTGCTCCCCAAGTCCAGCCACCCTCTCTGCTCATCAGGAGTTTGGGTGTCAAAGCGGGCATAGAACTCATTCAGTTCATCTGGAAGTGTGGTTTGGCTGGACGTGGCTACGCTACTCCGCTGTCGATAGTCTGTGATGTGCTGGAGCCCCGCCCACATGCGCCGAGGGTCTGAGGTGGAATAGTAGCCCTCCAGCTTCTGTCTGTACTGTCTTTTGGCCTCCCGTATGGACCTCCTCAGGTCATATCTGGCCTTTTTGTAGTCCTCAGCGGTGCCCATGACAAATGCAGTCGAACGAGCACGTAGCTTAGCCCTTACATCACAGTTCATCCACTGTTTTTGGTTAGGGTATTTTCTGTAATACTTGGTGGTGGTAACAGTCTCTATGCATGTGCAGTACAAGCAACAGTACAATCTTCCCTCCCTGCTGCAGTTTTAAACACATCCCAGTTTGTGCAGCCAAAGCAGTCCTGAAGTACTTGATCAGTTTCTTCATTCCACACTTTAACTGCTGTACTTACAGGGGAAGCTTTTTTAAGAAGTTGTCTGTATGTTGGATAAAGGAATATAGAGATGTGGTCAGCCTTTCCAAAGTGGGGTCTTGGAACAGCCTTCAAAGCACCTTTCATGTTGCTGTAGACTTGGTCCAGGATGTTATTTTCCCTTGTGGGAAAGCTCACATGCTGGTAATATTTGGGGAGGACAGTCCTGAGGTTACAGTGGTTGAAATCGCCAGATATAATGAATACAGCGTCTGGGTGTTTAGTATCGTGTTTATCAATGATGTCATGCAGGAGGCCTAGTGCGTTAGCGGTGTTAGCTCGTGGTGGAATGTAAACAGCAGTTAAATACACAGGGCTAAACTCACGGACCATCATCCAAACTCACTCATAAGTGCTGGGGGGGGCATGGTCATGCTTTGCTGCCCTCCAGGTAAATAAAAATCTGAAGGCTGTGATTGGCCGGCACGGGATACATTATTTTCTGGGAGTATACGACTCTTTCACAGCCCACCTCTGCATTTCAGATCAGCATTTGCAATAAAAATGAGTGTTGGAACGCATCCATCTGCAAAAACACCCCCCTTCTCCCTTGAGGGACACACAGCACACCTCAATTTCATTGACGCGCATGGAGAGTCCAAAATACTGTACTGTACTGTATATTCAACCCTTTCATCATCATCATGGGACCTTTCATTACATCACAAACACCCATCAATCATCCATCCATGTCTATCATCCATCCATATCCACCATCCATCCATCCATCATCCGTCCATCCATCCATCCATCCATCCATCCATCCATCCATCCATCCATCCATCATCCATCCATCCAGCCATATCCATCATCCATTCACCATCCATTCATCATCCAACCATCATCCATCCATCATACATATATCCATCCATCATTCATCCATGTCCATCATCAATCATTCATCCATATCCACCATCCATCCATCCATCATCCATCCATACATCCATCCAGCCATATCCATCATCCATTCACCATCCATTCATCATCCATCGTCCATCCATCCATATCATCATCCATCCATCATACATACATACATCCAGCCATATCCATCATCCATTCACCATCCATTCATCATCCAACCATCCATCCATCCGCTTCTACTCAAGAGCTTCTCCCGGATGACAGTGCTTCTCACCTTATCCCTGAGGGAGAGCCCAGCCACCCTACGGAGAAAACTCATTTGGGCCGCTTGTACCCGCCATCTTTGTGTCACTACCCAAAGCTCATGCCCATAGGTGAGGGCAGGATTGTAGATTTTGGGAAATGAGCTCGCTTACCTGCTGACACCACTGATCTGTATTATATATCTGGATAGCTCATTGGCGATGACTTGTGAAGCCACACGGCCGCCATATTGCTACTCGCAAGAAACACTTCTGGACAAGCTTTTGCATTTGTGGTGAACTTATTTTATTAATTCGGATTGGACACAAATGTTGCCTTAAGATGCCTGCATGTGCAGCTATTAACTACACAAATCGCCAGTTCAAAGGCTGTGGACGAACATTTCACCTGTAAGTATGATTGAAATGTAGATTTATGATTGATCATTTAAGGGTTTTGCACTGTCGATCTCTCAGATATTTTCGATCGTGTAAAATTCCTCTGATTAAATGTATGTCCAGAATTGATACGTTTATATAGCTCTATAATAGCTAAGAGGAAATGTACTTTTTTGTTATATCGTGATATATGTATTTCTTTAAGGGACGAAGGTTGCGTTATTTGAAGGAATGGGAGAATCTCAGTGCTTCCATGATGCTTACCAGGCATTGTATACAGTGCAGTTAGCAAGCCAGTTTGCATACAAGTGACCCGGCATGACCCTTCATTTGGATAAACAACCTTTTTTTTTTGCTGCTGAATGACTGACGTAAAAGGATTTTCATATGATATGTTCTGGAAAATAATATTACTGAACATGCATACCGGTATGTTTGAGATTGCAAACAACGTATTGTCTTACCCAAAGCATATGGTTTTGTTTCAGTGTTGTTGTTTTTTTCTGTGTGTGTGTGTGTGTGTGTGTTTATGGTTATTACACATTATGGTTATCACATATGATTCCTGTGGTTTTTGTTCAAATATATTTCTATATCAGAAAAGAGGTTATTTCTATTTCATAGCACAAACAAAAAAAATCAGCAAAATGTTAAATGATTTTAAAACTTGTCTCTTTTATCGAGGGAAAGGCTTCTTGAGATGTCATCTGTACTTCTGTGAAGAAGGTGTCGGATGTTTCGCTCCTCATCCGAAGAGCTTCGTCAGCGAACTAACAAGTGCTGGTAGCCTAGGCCTTAAATACAGTACGAGTGGGCAGAATTGGTGTGCCAACACCCTCCTCCTATTGGTTCCTTACACTAAGCCTGGGCGGAGTTGTGGTCTAACCCTCTCCTGCCATTAGCACCTCCGATCAAAGGGAAGTGTAGCTGCCTGTAGTTGGGTATGAACGACTCTGATACTGGCTCGTTAGCATCTATTGTTCTGGCTCGGCCCTGGCTCCACCTCATTTGCAAGACTAAGAGCTGTGGGTTTTGGTCTCAGTAACCTGCTGAACACAGGGTCCAAATTAAACCTCAAACCACCATTCCGATTCAATGATGGCTTCTGTTGTTTGTTTCTGTTGTAGCATCCTTTACTCCTCTTTCAAACCATCTGTTTTCTTTGGCCAAAGTCTTTACCTCGCTGTCCTCAAAAGAGTGATTGGTTGCTTTAAGGTGTAGATGTACTGCTGATTGAGGACCACTAGAATTGTCCTTGCAATGTTGATAAAGCCTTTTTTGGAGCATTTGCTTAGTTTCCCCAATGTAGTGCTCTTTGCATTCCTCATCTTTACAGTGGATGGAATAGACCACATTGCTCTGTTTTTGGTTTGGAGCCTTGTCTTTAGGATGCACTCATTTGGTCTCAGGGTATTTACTGGTTTGAAATAGGTAGGAATTTTGTGTTGCCATAAGATCCTCTGGAGTTTTTCGGAGACCCCCACTACATAAGGGACTACCACTCCTCTCCTTTTTGCTTCTGTGGGCTTTTGGGTTTCTTTCCCTACTCTCTTCTTTTGACATTTGTTAAAAGCCCACCGCGGGTACCCACAGGTTGAGAGCGCTCTCTGGACATGTTGTGTCTCTTTTATGATTCATATTTTGTACAGACGAGAGCATAGTGAATTGTATGAAAGTAAGAAAAAAAGGTAAAGCATCATAACCATGGATTTTAGTGGAAAAAAGGGATGGGATATGCAGTTCAAATGAAAATCTCTTTCTAGAGGAGTAAAACTATCATTGCTATAGGGGAGTGCTGAGCCAGGGTGCACAGTAGAATTTTGTCCCAAAGGCAATGAGAATTGGAAGGGAAAACGTACATTTAATATAGCAAAAGATAGAGAATAACGTATCAAATGGTTTTTAAGGGCGAACGTTGCGTTACTTGAAGGAATGGGAGAATCTCCCCGCTTTTTAATTTAAAATATAGATGTTCTGCGAACCTTTTCATCTGCTTTGACATGTGAGTGGCAAGATGGCGTCTCTTTGCCTTCAGGGCTTGCACGGGTGGGTGCGACGTATGAGCTATCCAGATATATTATACAGATCAGTGGCTGACACACTGCCATTTTGGAGACACAGCATGGCTTCTTATAGGTTAATACTAAAAGTTAGCTAGTTCTTGTAGCTTGTTCTCTATGAAATCATTGAAGGAATATAGTAAGAAGAGTAGAATTGTAATATTGGACAGCCTGTAAGTGCATTACAGTTGTTGTATAGATTTAAAATGAGCTCTCATGGTTAAAAAAAAAAAAGCATTTAGAAATGAGCTAGCTTACCTGCTGACATGCTGCCATTTTGAGGACACACCATGGCTATAAAAGCTAGCTAGCTTCTGTAGCTTGTTTTCTATGAATTCGTAATATTTTCACAAAAAATTGTAATATTTGACACGTCACTCTGTCACATGACAAGCACTCGATGTTTCTTCTATCACGTAAAGACTTGATGTACTTATTTACTGTACGCCCTTAAGCCTGCATAGCACACGTTTGAACACATTTAAAATCTTTTTGTGTGTTCCTGCTGAAAGGTGGGGTTAAAAAAGCTAATGTAATCAAGTATTTAAGGAATTATTGACTGACGTTATGCAGTAGTTGAGGTGGTTCCTGACCGTGGCCACTGGGGGGCAGTGGTATGCCACACGTTGAAAGACGGTGTTGTTGTCTTGCTGGGGGGGATGGAGCGTGTAAGAGCCGTCATGGGACCATGTTTGCTGTTGTCCAGACAGCACGGTGGTCATATGAGCAGCAGCAGCAGAAGAAACAGTGATGGAGGGCTTGTTCCGCTGGATGAGGTGCTGCTGTGGCGAGGGCGACGCGGCGAGAGAAACAAACAAGGAAGAGGAAGAAATGGAAGGGCTGGGGATGGAGCAGAGCGTCGTCAAGAAGAGCAGAAGTTCATCATCTCTGCCAGCTGCTCAGGTAGCACATGGAACTTATGACAGTTTTTAAAAAATCATCTTGATACTTTTTAGTGGACAAATACAACTTGCACACTTGAACAACAATCTGTCCCTCCTCTCTCACAGCTACAGACTGTATATTATATACAAAATGTACAAAATGTTACAAAAATACTTTCATTCCATTCATAACTAAATACATCCAATAAAAACATTTACAGTTATATAATTCAACTACATACGTACAATACGTCTAATGATAATGCATTAAAGATAATCCATATACTGTAGATGATATAGATAAGAATGCATTACAATTAAAACATTTTTTCCAGACCCGACCGCAAGAAATGAATTTCCGCAAAGCAGGTTTCAATATTAATAAATAGAATATTTTCATAGTTTTGGCATGTTTACCACCTTCGAAATATACATTTTTAACATTATAGAGCCCTCTACACATGAAATAACACCCCTATAGTGACCTTTACACTCCTATTAGCCAATATAGTAGACATAAGAGAAAATAAGACATATTAGGCATAATAAACCTGTTTACCACCTTCTAAATACACTTTTTGACATTGTAATTTTGTGCGTCCAACCCCATAGATTAGATTTGAATTTTAATTTGAAGGAAATGTGAATTTTGAGTGTTTAAACAAGAGAGAAATGTGAGAAAATGTTAAGAGAAAAGTGTATCAAGTGTATGGTGAGGGCTTTTACAGCTGTAAAACATACAGTATATAATGATGGTAAACAAATACAGTGTGCTACTTCATGGATTTCACTATTTTGGGAACCTATCCACTGCGATAAACGAGGGAACACTGTATATTTAAGTTGAATATGCTTGAAAACAACTCTGTGAGAAAGTCATTGTGAAGTTGATCAAACAATTCATGGACATTTCATCCAAACAGAACTCTGGTTAGCACCCTCATTTAAACCATGCCAACTTTCATCACCGTGCCTCTGAAAAGCATCGGAATGGAGAACCAATAGGGACCAAAATCCAAAGGAGGAATCAGAATCAGAACTGGAATGGTTGACATTCAAACGATGGCCAACCGTAGTCCAGACAGTAGGGCCACCCTGTAGAGTTCATTGATCAGCTCTGGATTTTTCTGTGTCTGCCGAGCCCAGTTGGATCAGGATGGTCCTGGCAGGGAGCCTCACTGGTTCCGCACGCTGCAGATGCGACGGCTTCGGGTGCAGCGAGGGCGCAGTAACAGTGACCCGTGGAGCAGGAAGAGCTGCCAGGATCCCTCTGTCTGGGTTGGCTGTTACACAATCCTACACCTCATGCCACACTTCATGCCACCTTTGCTAACCTTAAGCTGTGCGTGTGTGTGTGTGCATGCGTGTGTGTGTGTGTGTGTGTCAGAAACCACAGCTTCAGTTCGGAACAGCTACCTCGTACGTGAGTCTGGAGAAACTTGGTGAAGGCTCATACGCGTCTGTTTATAAAGGCATCAGCAGGTCAGATGTCACATGGTTGATGATCTCATCAGGACACCATGATGATGATGATGATGATGATGATGACACGTCCTTGTTCTTTTCTATCCAGGATTAACGGGCAGCTGGTGGCGCTGAAAGTGATTGAGACAAAGACCGAGGAGGGCGTGCCGTTCACCGCCATCAGAGAAGGTGATCAATTCAATTCAATTCAATTCAAGAGTTTTATTGTCATATGCATAGTAAAACAGGTGGTTCTGCTGTGCAATTTAATTCTTGTTCTGTTCATTCTCTCAAGAAAGAAAGAAAAACACAAGAAAATGAATAAGAACAGAAGAAACATTACTACCAATACTGTAAATTAAGCAACAACAACAGAAGAGACATTAGCTTTTCCAAAATGGGGTCTTGGAACAGCCTCCAAAGCACCTTTCATGTTGCTGTCGACTTGGTCCAGGATGCTATTTGCCCTCGTGGGAAAGCCTACATGCTGGTAACGGTCCCGAGGCTCTGTGTCCACAAGACGCTGAAGTCCGATCTCCTCGGCAAGCGGCAAGAGAGAGCGGACGCTGGCCAGCAGCAGGCGCGGTAGCGGTGGCCGAGTCGCTCCAGCTTTTAGCCTAGCACGCAGGCCGCCCCTCCTGCCACGCCTCCGCCCCGGACGATTCGCTTGCCGGGCATTCAGCTCACCAGGCCCGCAGGCTACTGCGTCCTCCCGACGCAGAAGAAAGCCAGTCCGAGAGGCTGAACGAAACCTCATGGTGAACCCCGCCTATGCTCAAAAGTTGCCTTAGCAAAAAAATAGAAAAAAA
This sequence comes from Dunckerocampus dactyliophorus, assembly GCF_027744805.1. Classification (NCBI taxonomy): domain Eukaryota; kingdom Metazoa; phylum Chordata; class Actinopteri; order Syngnathiformes; family Syngnathidae; genus Dunckerocampus; species Dunckerocampus dactyliophorus. Next base: position 604,477 of record NC_072819.1, read on the forward strand.
ACGGGAGAGTGAAACAGAGACGTCTGCCACGGAGGGCGCCATCTTGCTTCATCAGCGCTTTCACATGCAATATCACATGATGTAGATGATGTTCTCTTGGGCACATTTCAAGTCCTCTTACGGCCTAAAACATGCGTGTGTGTGTGTGTGTGTGTGCGCGCAGCCTCTCTGCTCAAAGGCCTGAAACACGCCAACATCGTCCTCCTCCACGACATCATCCACACTAGAGACTCGCTCACCTTTGTCTTCGAATATGTGGTGAGACATACGTAGGTGGTCTTCAGCGGCTGGTCACCTGACAGTACGCCTGGGATGGATGTATTTGTTGATGTAAGGTGTTGTGTTGTTGCAGCAGACGGACCTGGCCCAGTACATGAACCAGCATCCGGGGGGTCTGCACTCTCACAACGTACGGGTACGAGTACTCGACCGGCGATTTTTCACAGCATTCCTCCTGAAGGGTCACAAGCTGGAGCCTATCCCAGCCGGCTCTCAGTCAGTCTCAGGCTGACACTTAAAGCCATATAGAAGTCATATAGGAACAGAAAACAAAAATATTGGTGTGCAAATCTGTCAATATCATGCAGCACAACAATATGTTGAAACATAACGATATTGAAAACACGATATGCGACATAACCATATCATGCAGCACAACGATATCGTGAACTACACGCATATTCAAAACACGATATCATGCAACACAACCATATCATGCAGCACAACGATATCGTAATACACAACGATATTCAAAACACGATGTCATGCAACACAACTGTATTGTGAAACAACGATATTCAAAACACGATATCATGCAACACAACCCTATCATTAGCACAACGGTATCATGAAACACAACGATATTGAAAACACGATGTCGTGCAACACAATATCATGCAGCACAACCATATCTTGAAACACAACGATATTGAAAACACGATATCGTGCAACACAACCATATTATGCAGCACAACGGTATCATGCAGCCCAACAATATTGTGAAACACAACGATATTGAAAACACGATGTCATGCAACACAACCATGTAATGCAGCACAACGATATCGTGAAACACAATGATATTGAAAACACGATGTCATGCAACACAACCATATCATTCAGCACAACGATATCGTGAAACACAACGATATTGAAAACACAATATCATGCAACACAACCATATCATGCAGCACAACGATATCGTGAAACACAATGATATTGAAAACACGATGTCATGCAACACAATATCATGCAGCACAACGGTAGCGTGAAACACAATGATATTGAAAACACGATATCATGCAACACAACACATTATGCAGCACAACGATATCGTGAAACACAACGATATTGAAAACACGATGTCATGCAACACAACCATGTAATGCAGCACAACGATATCGTGAAACACAATGATATTGAAAACACGATGTCATGCAACACAACCATATCATTCAGCACAACGATATCGTGAAACACAACGATATTGAAAACACAATATCATGCAACACAACCATATCATGCAGCACAACGATATCGTGAAACACAATGATATTGAAAACACGATGTCATGCAACACAATATCATGCAGCACAACGGTAGCGTGAAACACAATGATATTGAAAACACGATATCATGCAACACAACACATTATGCAGCACAACGATATCGTGAAACACAACGATATTGAAAACACAATATCATGCAACACAACCGTATCATGCAGCACAACGATATCGTGAAACACAATGATATTGAAAACACGATGTCATGCAACACAATATCATGCAGCACAACCGTATCATGCAGCACAACGATATCGTGAAACACAACGATATTCAAACGCGATATCATGCAACACAACCATATCTTGCAGCACAATGATATTGTGAGATGCAACAATATTCAAAACACGATATCATGCAACACAAGCCTATCATGCCGCACAACGATATCGTGAAACACAACGATATTGAAAACACGATATCATGCAACACAACCATATCATTAGCACAACGCTATCGTGCAGCACAACGGTATCATGCAGCACAACGATATTGAAAACACATCAATTGTGTGCGTATTCAATCCAAGGCAGATCCGATGACCATGTGGTGGGCAGCACAACGGTATCGTGCAGCACAATGGTTTCGTGAAACACAACGATATTCAAAACACGATATCATGCAGCACAACGATATCGTGAAACACAACGATATTCAAACGCGATATCATGCAACACAACCATATCTTGCAGCACAACTGTATCATGCAGGACAACGATATCGTGAAACACGATATTCAAAACACGATATCATGCAGCACAACGATATCGTGAAACACAACGATATTCAAACACGATATCACGCAACACAACCATATCTTGCAGCACAATGATATCGTGAGACGCAACAATATTCAAAACACGATATCATGCAACACAAGCCTATCATGCACGATATCGTGAAACACAACGATATTGATAACATGATGTCATGCAACACAATATCATGCAGCACAACGATATCGTGAAACACAACGATCTTGAAAACACGATATCATGCAACACAACCACATTCTGCAGCACAACGATATCGTGAAACACAACGATATTGAAAACACGCTATGCGACATAACCATACCATGCAGCACAACGGTATCGTGAACTACAAGGATATTCAAAACACGATATCATGCAACACAACCATATTATGCAGCACAACAATATGTTGAAACACAACGATATTGAAAACACGATATGCGACATAACCATATCATGCAGCACAATGATATCGTGAACTACAAAGATCTTCAAAACACAATATCATGCAACACAACCATATTATGTCAGCACAATATCGTGAAACACAACGATATTGAAAACACAATATCATGCAACACAACTATATTATGCAGCACAACCGTATCATGCAGCACAACAGTATTGTGAAACACAACAATATCCAAAACACAATATCATGCAACACAACCCTATCATGCAGCACAACGATATCGTGAAACACAATGATATTCAGAATGTTCGGGTTGCGTGTGCGCAGGATCACAGAATGTGGAGACAAGGTGAGTTGCCGACAACGTTTAATTGTCTTTCAGCATTGAGATAGTTGCAGGAGTAAACAGAAAGCGCTGGCGTCCGCAGCTTGCGGAGCTCCAGGAAAAAAGTTTCAAAAACACAAGAGGCTTGCAAAAGGGTCGAGTCAGAGGGACAACTGGAGCACCAGCTGTGGAGACGCCGAATCTTGAAAGACTTGTGTTGACGAGCCGCAAATGCGCTGTTCGAGCAGTAAGGAAGGAACCGGCGTCTCACAGCTGCCCCTATTCAGGTAGGTAGGGGGAAGGATGGCCGCTTACTTAATTTGTCGGGAAACCTGATATAAAAATCGGTGAGGAGACGTGGGTCGAGGATGAATGCTCTCGAGACCCAAGAACGTTCTTTGGGGCCGTACCCGTCCCAGTCCACCAGGTACGGAATTGTGTGCGTATTCAATCCAAGGCAGATCCGATGACCATGTGGTGGGCTGTTGGTGGCATACACACCGGATTGCTGCCTCCAGGTCTTGGTTGTTCGTTGTGGTACCCCCAGAGCAACGGCGGTATGGAGAGCAAATGCCCTCTATACCGCCGACGTGAACTGGGGTCTCTTGTCCACCACCTCTGTGGGTATGCCGTGGAGGTGGAATATGTGGCGGACCAGTAGTTGTGCTGTCTCCAAGGCTGATGGTAATTTTGGCAGGGCCACGACGTGAGCCATCTTGGAAAATCTGTCTACAATTGCCAGAATGGTGGAGTTCCCCCGGGAGGGGTGCAAGCCGGTTATGAAATCTAGGGCAATGTGTGACCAAGGCCAGGGTGGAATGAGCAGAGGGTGGAGGAGCCCTGCCGGTGGTTGTCGGAGGCCTTGTTTCTGGCACAGATCGTGCAGACGGCCACGAACCTCTTGGTGTCCCTAAGGAGCGTGAGCCACCAAAAGCGTTGTCTGAGGAGGAAGACTGTGCAGGTCACGCCTGGGTGACAGGCCAGCTTGGACTCATGAGACCAGCACAGTGCCTCCGAGCGGAGTTTGGGGATGACGAAAAGGCGTCCCACAGGGTATCCGTTGGGGATGTGACTGTCGGGACTCCTTGACCCGCTTCTCTATGTCCCATTGGAGAGCCCTGATGATGTGTGCGTCCGGGACGATGGGTTCTTGATGGGTGGGCTAGGTGAGAGGGGCGTGGATGCGAGAGAGGGCATCCGGCTTGACATTCCGGGACCCCGGATGGAAGGTGATAATGAAGTTGAATCGGGTGAATAGCAGGGCCCACCTGGCTTGACGGGGGTTGAGTCTCTGTGCCGAGCGTAGGTAGGTCAGGTTTTTGTGGTCCGTAAGTACAGTAAATGGAAGTTCAGTCCCCTCCAGCCAGTGCCTCCACTCCTGAAGGGCCAGGACGACAGCCAGGAGTTCCCTATTGCCAATATCGTAATTTCTCTCTGCCGGGGTCAGGCGTCTACAGAAGAAGGCGCAGGGGTGCAGCTTCTGGTCGGTGGCCGAACGCTGGGAAAGGACGGCCCCCGCGCCGGTATCGGATGCATCTCTCCCTCTCTGCCGCCGTGACTCTCCCTCCTCCCAACTGCATGGGCTCCTCCGTTGTCCAGGTGGGCGTGGCAATACGGCATGCGGGCTGGAGTGGCTGCTGTGACTCCCTGGCGTGGTCCTCTGGAAGGAGACCTCGGAGAGTTTACGGCGCCGGTCAAGCTCCTCCCCGTGGTCGCTGAGGCGCTTGTAAATCCGTGTTGCCAATTCTAATAAATCATCCAAATTTGAAGGCAGTGCAAGTGGAATCATGTGTATTCTGATGTGCTCCGATAGTCCAAGAAAAAACGCGTCCAGGAGCGCGCCCGCGTTCCAGTCACTTTCCGAAGCCAGTGTGCGGAATTCTATGGCATAATCGGAGACTGGACGCCGCCCCTGGCGCAGCGTGAAGAGAGCCCGAGAAGCCTCTCTGCCGGGCGGGCTGCGCTGGAACACTTGCTGTAGTGCTTTTGCGAAGGCGGGGTAGGTCATACTGGAGGGAGCGTGGCGATTCCACTCCGCCGTAGCCCATGCGCTGGCTCGGCCCGTGAGGTGGGAGACGACAAACGCCACCTTGGCGCGTTCCGTGGGGAAGGTGGCAGCGTGCAGTTCAAAGTGCAGCTCGCACTGCGTGAGGAAGGGGCGGACGTCGCCTGAGTCCCCCGAGAACCTCTCCGGTCTAGATATCGGCGTACCGGATGCGAGTCGCTTGAATTGGTGGGGCCGGCGGGATGGCAGGTGTGGAGTCGTGGCCCTGGGGAAGCGCCGCAAGCACCGTGTTGATTCGAGAGCCGAGGCTCTCCATCATCACCTCCTGGCGCGCTGACAGTTCTTGGAGGCTTGTACCCATGGTGCTGAGCTGCTCTTCCTGTTTGCCCAGGCGCTGCGCTTGGCTGCGCAGTGCCTTCTTTACGGGGTCTTGCTCCGCGTGATCCATCTTACTGGCCGGTTCCTTCTGTTAGGGTTGTGTGTGCGGAGGATCACAGAATGCGGAGACAAGGTGAGTTGCCGACAACGTTTAATTGTCTTTCAGCATCGAGATAGTTGCAGGAATAAACAGAAAGCGCTGGAGTCCGCAGCTTGCGGAGCTCCAGGAAAAAAGTTTCAAAAACACAAGAGGCTTGCAAAAGGGTCGAGTCAGAGGGACAACTGGAGCACCAGCTGTGGAGACGCCGAATCTTGAAAGGCTTGTGTTGACGAGCCGCAAGTGTGTTGTTCGAGCAGTAAGGAAGGAACCGGCGTCTCACAGCTGCCCCTATTCAGGTAGGTAGGGAGAAGGATAATTAGCTGCCGGTGTGTCCAGTTGTCCCGTCTCCTGCTGTGCGCCCAGCTGTGGAAGAGAGAGAGAGAGAGAGAGAGAGAGAGAACGAGGCGCAGCAGCAGGTGATCGTCTCACAAAACACGATATCATGTAACACAACCCTATCATGCAGCACAACGATATCGTGAAACACAGCGATATTCAAAACACGATATCATGCAACACAACCATATCATGCAGCACAACGGTATCGTAAAACACAAAGGTATCCAAACACGATATCATGCAACACAACCATATCATGCAGCACAATGACTTTGTGCAACACAACGACATGCAAAACAATGATATTATGCAACACAACGATACCATGCAAAACAATGATATCATGCAACATGATGATGTAGTGCAACACAATGATATCATGCAACACAACAATACCATGCAACACAATTATATCCTTCCATCCTCATAAGGTATGCTGGAGCCTATCCCAGCTGACTTGGGGCGACAGGCGGGGTACACCCTGGACTGGTGTCCAGCCAATGGCAGGGCACATATAGACAAACACTCACATTCATACCTATTGACCATTTAGAGTCTCCAATGAACCTGGGAGGAAACCGGAGTACCCGGAGATTTGAATACAGGTCTTCCCGATCTCCTGACTGTGACTGTGTGGCCAACATGCTAACCACTAGACCACCGTGTGGCCCACAGTGATATCGTGCAACACAATGATAACATGCAACACAACGATATCGTGCAACACAACGATACCATGTCTGTTGCATGTACCAAGTAAAAGGTAAACATCTGTTGTGGTCAACTAGAACTGTGAAGTTCCATTTACTTGGTTTTTCAAGGCAATGGGTTTGCATGTTTTTTGAAGTAATGGTGCATAAATGATACTGTACAAAACAACAACTATACGTGCTAGTGGCAGAAGAATACCTACAGAAGAAAACGTAGGTGGTAGAACCCAAAGAAGGAAATATGTAGGACGTAAGATATGGAAGAGGAAGAATAAGTAGGAGGAGGTGTGATACTGAGGAAGAAGAACGTCACCTTGGTTCTTTTTAGTGAACTTTTTCCCTTCATGATGCCTTCAAGTGTGTGAGAGAGACTGTGAAAGGATGTGCTCCTATGAAATGGACAGTGATAACTAAGCAGCGTGGTGCTCTCGTTTGTTTCTTCCTCCCTTGCAAGGACCATTTCATTTTATTCTTGTATCCAGTATTTGATATGTCCTTCATGTACCGTGTGTACAGTGTGGATCATTTAGCTCTCATTTAGGTGTCATGATCGCCGACGTAGGAATGGAACTCGTACGTACAGTACTGAGGAGCTCCTGTGGGCCAAAAGTAAAAAGCGGTGTTGGCCACAATTGGCGCTGGCCAGTGGCAAAGCCAGAAATGTTTGATTGTGGTGGCCAAGGTGAGACCATCACTCACATGGGGCGGGGGCAATAAGTTGATGTCTGAATTGTCTAGATGGCCACCACTGCTTTAGGAGCGTCTATGAGAGCAATTCATAGCTGAGAAGTGTGCTGAGGACATGTTTTCTACCTATAGCTTGGGGATTCTTCTCCCTATCATGGCGGCAGGGCATAACACGGAAGTGGATGCCGATGGCCACTCCTGTTTGAACTCGACTCCTTGGTTTACATGCCCGCTCGTGCTGCTACAGAGAGCTTGCAGTATTAACAGACATACAGTATGTACTCAAGAATACTGTACACAGTGAGAAAACTTGAGTGGAGCCGACCAAAGTAATCACGGAAAACATTCCTTCCGCTTGCGCTTCATGCAAGACGCTTTGACTGACAGCTCCTCCGCACAGGAAGTTGTGTGTTGCAGTCAAATGCGTCCAAGTTAGGCTGAACTAATGTTCTGCACCACAGAGAGCATTTGTCAAAATTGTCCCCCGGCCGTGGGGGTGGCCACTGGGGTGGCTGGACAGCGACCAAGGGTGGCCACCCCGTAGCTCCCCCACTGGCTCTGTGCTACACTTTGGACACTCCCGGTGTTTCGTCTTCAACGATGTAAACATGCTTTAGTGTCCCCCAAGTACAGAAAAATCCTCAACAGACCCTCTCCTTGTAGATCTTCATGTTCCAGCTGTTGCGGGGCCTCACCTTCATCCATGGTCGCCAGATCCTCCACCGCGACCTGAAGCCTCAGAACCTGCTCATCAGCTACTTGGGAGAACTCAAACTGGCTGATTTTGGTAGGTTTCTTCATGTGGGCCGTGCCTATTGCTGCGCTAACACCTCCTCGGATTCTACATGCAGGTCTGGCCCGGTCCAAGTCTGTCCCCTGCCAGAGTTTCTCATCAGACGTAGTTACACTGTGGTATCGGCCCCCGGATGTTCTGCTGGGTTCTACAGATTATTCCACAGCTCTGGATATCTGGTACGTTGTGCTTCAGCTCGGATGTATGAAGAACACCACGATGAGGAAACTTGAAAGCGTTTTGATGTGTGTCAGGGGTGCGGGGTGCATCTTTGTGGAGATGCTGCAGGGGGCGCCGGCTTTCCCTGGACTCACTGACGTGTTCGACCAGCTGCGGAAAATCTGGACGGTTGGTACCGTTACCTTAGAAACTGAGACGCTACTAAGCTCCACCACCTGTCACACCTGACCTGTTCCCTGCAGGTCCTTGGTGTCCCGTCAGAGGACAACTGGCCTGGGCTGACCCGACTGCCCAATTATCAACCAGGTCAGACCTACCTGTACCGACCTATCGTGTTGTGTAAAGTCCTTTTCCAAAACCGATTGAATGAGCCCTTTGCAGTTTCACTGTACAGGTCGGTGTGTACTTAGACTTGCATGGCTTCATCTTTGAGACAAGCAGTACCTACTCACCAGAGACTCCTTAGCATTGTCACAGGTACTCCATGGTCCTACCAGGTACTGTTTCCTGGAGCTGGTCAGCCAGACCATCAGGATATGAACCGTAAAGCCCCAGTGATCATTTGTTAGCCATCCTGACCAAGTATTTAACGACAGTGCAAGCTTGCTCATTGGATGCCCCACTTTTTGTACCATTCCAAAAGTTACTGCCAAAAATGTCTCGTTTGCGTACACTGTCTCGGCTACCCAGCAAAGCATCCACTCATGAATGCTGAGTGACAAATATCCTGTACAGCTTCATGGGGAGAGAGTGAGGATGTTGCAGTACACTTGGTGTCCACTCGGAGGGGCCATCAGACTGCTGATGCTGTCACATGATTGAAATGTCACATGACAGCACGAATGAGGAGGTCTTCATGGCCTTTTTGTTGCAGACTGGTCTCTTCCCTCCAAGTCGAAGCCAATTCGCTGTGTATGGAAAAGGTGAGGAAGGAAAAGCTGCAGATATTAGGTGTTAAAGTGCTAACCCCCCAATGCAGTCATGCTAACAATAAAGTGAATCATCATTTGTCTCTGCTGTGTGTGGATCAGGTTAAACCAGCTTCCATCCAAAACTGAAGATCTTGTCCAGAAGATGCTGATGTTGGCGCCCGCCGACCGGATGTCGGCGCCAGACGCCCTGCACCACCCGTACTTCAGCACCCTGCCGCAGCCCATCATGCACCTGAGGGACAGTAAGAGCCCATCCCGTCACGGACGTGCTGCTCATTGAACATTCCAAGTCACCTTGATGTCTCTCGGCAGCCGTGTCCATCTTCAAGGTGCCCGGCGTCTACCTTGAGACTGAGGTCCGTGACACCTTCAACCCCAGCAGGCGAGTCAGACCTTCACTGCTTCCGACCGCCAAGTTTTGGTGACAACATCAACTCAAGCAATCGGGTGCTAACAGTCAAAGCTCTTCTCAGCTCAAAGGGAAAGTCGTCATTTCCTGCTCGCATCTGTTAGCAGCTGCTGAGTGTTCAGATGTCTCCCAAGAGCTGCCACGAACAATTCATCCCTTCATTCATTTGGAAAAAGTCCTTGTCGATTACACAGAATAACAATTTGAAGCGTCTGCAAGGCTTCTCAATGAAGGCTGGCAGGAAGTACTCGTCCTAATTGTCCCATTTGAAAAGTGCTCATTGATGATTTCACATGTTTTACCAAACAAGCAGTGACGTGCACCCAGGGGGGAAACGGGTAAGGCAGAAAGAAAATGAGGATAACATGAAAGAAATAGGAATGCAGTAGTACCTCGCATAACATAAACCTCCTTTTACATAAATTCCACTGAACATAAAAAATTTATGTAAAGTTTTTGCTTCGTATTACAGAAGAAATGCCATATAACATAAAGCGTCAAGTCAGTGCAAGTCTTTTTTTTTCAATCAACTTTATTAATGCCTCAAGTCGGTGCATGTTCAGACTAACACTTGGTGACGCCTTCTGACGCTTCACGCTCTCGTTGGCTGATTTTCGGGGCACCGCCTCCGCTCTCATCTCATTGGCTGATTATCGGGGCACCGCCTCCGCTCTCATCTCATTGGCTGACTTATCCCGCGCGTACGTGAGTTTGTGTGAGAGACAGGCTTATCCCTTCAACCTCCTTCCTCTTCGTAGTCGCCCTGAAACTAACAAACAATTAAGTTACAAATTCAAATTTTGCACACAGCATTATCGTGTAGTGCGTGTGCGTTTGTCTGTGAGACCAGCTGACTCTTAGACTCTTTGAGGCTAGTCCTCCTCCTCCTTCCTGCCTCCACTTGTGCTCCTGATCAAGACATCTCGTGAACGGTAAGATTGTTTTTGATTTTCAGTTTTATTCATTTACAGTAATCTTATTTATTACTTTATTTTATATTGGAATGTTACTCTACTATGTTTATGCTAACGTTTTCTTATATTTTCTCAGTATATTTGGTGGACTTTGAATATTTTGAAGGCCCAATAGGGGTGAGTTTGGGAAGATCTTGGAACGGATTAGGCTATTTACATGTATTTTACGCTTCGTAGAACATAAAATCCCTATAACATAAAGGTTCTTGGGACGGATTATTTACGTTGTAGGGGCGTCTACTGTACTTGTGTCACAAACTGCAGAAGCAGGAAGGAAGTGCGAGGAAAAAGAAGAAAGAAAGAAGCTCCCAGGTGGGCTAAGTAGAAGGCTCCAGCTCGCGCCAGCTGTGCATGAACACAAAAGTAAAGGCAGCTGAAAAAGCAGCAAATGAAACAGGAAGAGGAACAAAATAAAGGCATGAAAACCTGAACTAAGGCATAAAGTAACAAACAGTTTGAGTTGAATGAAATTATAAAAGTATTGTCTGTATGAGTCCAATCATTTTCTGAAGTAACATTGCTGAATTTCCTCATGAAATCCTGAGCAGAAACCTAAGATGAGGCTGCAGCTTCTCTCTCCTCTCCTCCTGACTGCACGGCACAGTCTGCTGCCTGACTGCGCTGAGTTATATCATGTTGCAGAAACGTTTCTTCTACACTAATCCCTCCGTTATGGCGGTTCATTGCTTCCAGAACCCAAGCCTGCTTTCCACACAGTAGGCTTCCTTATTTACAAATGGAATATTTTGGTAGTTAGAGCATAGAAGACCTGTTTACCACCTTCTAAATACACTTTTTAACATCATTAGAGCCCTCTAGACATGAAATAACACCCCTATAGTCACCTTTACACTCCTATTACCCAATATAGTAGACATAATAAGAGAAGATAGGCCATAGAAAACCTGTTTACCACTTTCTAAATACACTTTTTAACATCATTAGAGCCCTCTAGACATGAAATAACACCCCTATAGTCACCGTTACACTCCTATTACCCAATATAGGAGACATAATAAGAGAAGATAGGCCATAGAAAACCTGTTTACCACCTTCTAAATACACTTTTTAACATCATTAGAGCCCTCTAGACATGAAATAACACCCCTATAGTCACCTTTACACTCCTATTAACCAATATAGTAGCCATAATAAGAGAAGATAGGCCATAGAAAACCTGTTTACCACCTTCTAAATACACTTTTTAACATCATTAGAGCCCTCTAGACATGAAATAACACCCCTATAGTCACCTTTACACTCCTATTAACCAATATAGTAGCCATAATAAGAGAAGATAGGACATAGAAAACCTGTTTACCACCTTCTAAATACACTTTTTAACATCATTAGAGCCCTCTAGACATGAAATAACACCCCTATAGTCACCTTTACACTCCTATTAACCAATATAATAGCCATAATAAGAGAAGATAGGACATAGAAAACCTGTTTACCACCTTCTAAATACACTTTTTAACATGATTAGAGCCCTCTAGACGTGAACTAACACCCCTATAGTCACCATTACACTCCTATTACCCAATATAGTAGACATAATAAGTGGAAATTCGACATATAAGACTTGTGCTGGTGTGTGTTGCTCCAAAGGAGTAAAAAAGTCCGACGGAATCAGTGCCTCATCAGCCATGAACCTCACCACACATCACTGGAAACAAATATTGGAAAAGATGGCTTGACAAAAATCAATGCTACTGCTGCAAAATCATTAGCTGGACATGCTAATATTAGCGACCACCACAGCTGTTATTTCTCCTGACGTAAGAAGCACGTTATACTGATTTTTTGACTTGCTTTGTTTACACGTCACTTGTGCCACTTTGTGTTGGCGCTACGTAGGACAAGTTTGTTTTTTTGTTGTGAAACTTGTCGGCGATGTCAAACAAAAGTGTGTTCCCAAGCAAAAAGTAGCTTTCCCCTAACGCCTTGATGAGAATATCATCATCAGCTTTGATTGACAGCAAGCGGCATGGAGATAAAAGCTTGGTGTGAATATTAACCGCTTGTTTGTTTTCCTCACACATTCATTCCAACTATTTGACATAAATAAACATCAGGCTTTGATTTTTGCTCTCCGTAGAACGTGACAATTATCTGAAAACGTCTTATTTTGATAAGCTTTTTATTGCTAATGGCATGCAAGCGATCAAAGTTGAAAGGAAGTGCTGCATTCTTTTCATCTTTCAAAGTCTAGCGAAAAAGTCAAGGTTGAAGTGTGTGTGTGTGTGTGTGTGTGTGTGTGTTATTCAGTAAAAGTAGAAAAGAATTCATAGAAAAAGTCATAGTAATACTAATAGGAACCATTCTACGCTCCCTCACTGCATTGCGTTTTTTCAAGTAATATTTAATAATGGCTGTTTGGTGGCTAACGATGGCCCATGTAGTCCAAAGACACAGAAAGACAAGTTGTACGTAGCACTGTGGTCGTTAGGACTCGGTACCTTTCACACTGCATGGAGACTGGCTGCTGAACCAGCAGAACCCAGACCACATGCCATGGCTGAGACAGACACGCCATGGCAGACAACGTTCTCCTCTCATTCAGTGTGGAAGTGGTAAGCTTTTGTCGTCTCCTTCCCCATTCCATTTTGAAACACTTAAATTTAGAATAAGTAAATTGGAGAGGCTAACTAGTTAGCTTAGTAGCTTGCTTTGCTAGCGGCAGCCGTCTGTTATGTCCCTTCAGTGATCCCGTAGCTTGCACAATGTGATGTAAACAAAGTATAGGAGTGTAAAGGTGACTATAGGGGTGTTATTTCATGTCTACAGGGCTCTAATCATGTTAAAACTCGTATTTAGAACGTCGAAAACTTTTTTTTTCCAATGTTTTCTATGTTCTAACTACCAAAATATTCCATTTATTAACATATATTTGTATTACTCATATATTCATTTAACACGGTCGGGTCTGGAACCAATGAAGCGCCATAAATGAGGGATTACTGTAACAGTAAATAGTCAGTGAAAAAAGTCATTAGGTACAGTTACTAGTTACTTTCCCAAACAAGAACTGGATGTGTAATGGAAAGAGTCCATCACAAAAGTAATCAATTAGTTTTGCAAACACTGTACAGTGGAATCTTGGTTAGTGTCATGATTCCCTTCCAGAAGCTCCGACTCTAACCCACATCTCCTCTAACCCTAACCTACCCAAAACCAACTCTAACCCACACCTTTTCTAACCCAACTGTAACCCAGACCTACTCTAACCTAAATCTAGTGTAATCCCATAAGAAATGATGCCAATCCAATTCCTCCCTTGCAGGAAGCCAAAGAAGACATCTTTTTATACGGCATCAAACTATTGTCACTGCATGGAAATGATGAATGAACATTGAATGTACCTTTACCTTCCTTGAAGATGTGATTGTTGCCAAATGCACCAACACAGACACCACCTTCCTGTTGGACTACGGGTTGCCATGTCTGTATTCTTATATACATACATTAAAAATGCAAAAAACAGCCATCATTTTATGACAATAAAGTCAAAATATTAAAAAAAAAGAATAAAAAGGTGCAATTTTACCAGAATAAAGTCGTAATATGATGAGGAAAAATGTCATGTCATGTTAGTAGCATAGAGTAATAATTAAATAATGTAAAAAAAAAAAAAAAAAAAGTGGTAATATGAGAAACAAAACAAACTAAAGTTGTCATTTTTGGAAAATTGGATTGGGGAAAAAGTTATGTAATGGGAATAAAGTCATAATAGTATGAGAAAACACTCATTATGTGGTCCTCATTGTTGGGAAAAAGTTTGGACACCCTGGTTGTACCGCGTAGGAACATGTGCTGGAACACAGTTAGCGCTTTTACTTTGAAGGTGTGCACCATCTTTACCAACGGAGCACGGGGAATCAAAAGCATCTCGCTGGGAATTGTTTTGAAGACTCCTCAGCACCTGGTCTCCTTCCCATGGCGGATGTCCTTGTGAGCATTCCAGACGGTTCTCTGGTGTGGAAATCCTTGCTGAGCTCGGAAAAGCTTTCAGTTATTTTTACCACAACATTTCTTTTGTTCTGTCAGTGACTGCCTGTGGCCCCGCCTCCTGAGCCAATCAGTGCCAAGAGAGCATCTGATTGGTGCCAACCCACGATGGAGCGGAAGACCCTCCGACTGCAGATGAGTGCTAGAGCGGGGGTCTGCACATGCAAGCGAGCTGGGGGTCTGAAGACACACATGAGAAGAAGAAGAAGAAGGTGAGCTGCAACATTGTGCGTGAAAGCAGAAGTGCAAGCTGGAGGTTGGAGCCCGTTAGCAGACCTCATTTTCCCCCCTCGGGGTAAAGACGACCATGGCAGCAGCAGGGGGGACCCGGCCGTGGTGGTTGAGTTACGCTCTCCCCCTGCTCTTGCTGCCACGCTCCGCTCAGCAACAGCAGGGCTTTTCGATGCCAGAACACGGTCTTTGCCAGACCATCTCCATCCCGCTGTGCACTGACATGGCCTACAACCAGACCATCATGCCCAACCTGCTAGGCCACACCAACCAAGAGGACGCCGGGCTGGAGGTTCACCAGTTCTACCCGCTCGTCAAAGTCCAGTGCTCGGGGGACCTCCAGTTCTTCCTGTGCTCCATGTACGTGCCCGTGTGCACGGTTCTAGAGCAGGCCATCCCACCCTGCAGGACTCTGTGTAACCGGGCTCGACAGGGCTGTGAGGCGCTCATGAATAAATTTGGCTTTCAGTGGCCCGAGAAGCTGCACTGTGAGAACTTCCCTGTCCATGGCGCCGGAGAGATCTGCGTGGGTCAGAACACATCTGAGAGCAGCGATCCAATGACGGATCCTTCACCAGATCTCCCAGAGCCGTTCAACTCACCGTCATTTGCCGTCAGGAACCCGACTTTCTCCTGCCCGTCACAGCTGAAGGTGCCAGCCTACCTCGGCTACCGCTTTCTTGGCGCTGACGACTGCGGTGCCCCCTGCGAGGTGTCCACGCCCGGCGGACTGATGTACTTCAGAGAGGAGGAAGTCAAGTTTGGACGGCTGTGGGTTGTCTGTTGGGCTCTGCTGTGCTGCGTCAGCACTCTCTTCACCATCCTCACGTACGGCGTAGACGCGCAGCGGTTTCGCTACCCGGAGAAACCCTTGGTCTTTCTCTCTGGCTGCTGCTTCATGGTGGCGCTGGTGCACGTCGCCGGCTTCCTGCTGGAGGACAAAGTCATCTGTTTGGACAAGATGAAAGCGGACGGTTGGAAGATGGTGGTTCAGGGTACCAAGGAAGAGGGCTGCACCATCCTTTTCATGGTGGCCTACTTCTTCAGCACGGCCAGCTCCATCTGGTGGGTCATTCTGTCGCTCTCCTGGTTTCTGGCGGCGGGGATGAAGTGGGGTCACGAAGCCATCGAGGCCAATTCCAGACACTTCCACCTGGTGGCGTGGACCATGCCAGCTTTGAAAACCGCCGCCATCTTGGCGATAGGACAGGTGGAGGGCGACCTTCTCACCGGTGTGTGCTACGTGGGCGTGTACAATGTTGACGCGCTGCGGGTCTTCGTGCTGGCACCGCTCTTGATCTGCCTCTTCCTCGGGACCTCCTTCCTGCTGGCCGGCTTCATCTCGCTCTTTCGCATTCGCTCCATCATCATGCTTGGCGGCGCTGAGGCTGACAAGCTGGAGAAGCTGATGGTGCGGCTCGGCGTGTTCAGCGTGCTGTACGTGCTACCCGCCACCACCGTGGTGGCCTGCCACTTCTACGAGCAGACCCTCCGACCGCGCTGGGAACACACGTGGCGCGTGCTGACGTGCGAGCAATTCGCCCTTCCGTGTCCTTCTGGAAACTTTGCTCCGACAACGCCGGACTTGACCGTGTTCATGATCAAGTACCTGATGACCATGGTTGGTGGGATCACATCAGGGTTCTGGATCTGGTCTGGAAAGACCGTGCAGTCCTGGCGCCACTTTTATAAGAGACTGAGCGGCTCAGAGCTGGAAGACGTGGCGCTATAAGGCAGGTGGGGTCAGACCGCTATGTTATGTTGCTACTTTGGTGCTACAGCTAACGCCAAGGCACTAAGGGCGTATTCACGTCTTTTCTGCTTCTTGCTTTCTCTTTATGTTTTAATGCTTGAAAAGGCTTCACTTTTCCCAAGAATACGCACAGTTAGCTTAAAAACGCATAGTTTTGGACTACTAATAGGCCGTATTCAAGCAGCAAACAGCAGGATTTATTCATTGGTATATTTTGAAAGAGCAGGGAACTGGAGGGGACGACTTATGACGTATGTCAGTGGCCGTTCTTTCTCATCACAAATGACAGTTTTTGCTGTCTTTTGGTTTGTCCTGTCAGCGTGTTTGGTTTCGCTTTTACGCCGGGTGCCCTCCCGTTCATTGTACATTTGAAAGGCAAACATATGAAACTTCCAATCTAATGGAAAAGGACAGGAAGTGATTGTTTGACCTTTGTTTGCTTTTTCCAGGCAGGAACACACAGCAAAAAAAAAAAAGACAAACAACTGTTGGCCTCTTTGATGCTTTTAATTTTGTTAACAGGCTACAAACGTAAACGTGCTCAATAAAAAAAAGTGACTGATGATTCATTGTGTTATTATTTTTAATGTTTTCTCCTTACATTTGTCCCTTTTGTTCAGTTATCCATTTTTGCTGTACTTTTCTTGTTTCTTTGTATTTTTAGAATGGCCAATAAAAAACACGCGGTTCTTGGGACACCTGCGGTTAACGACAATGCAAGGTCCCGGTGAGCCACCATCCATGAAAAACACTGAAATATGACTTAGGAAAAACGGCAAATTCCACAATATGTTGTCCAAACATTGACTTTACTTGCTTTCATGTTTGTGTTTGTGTTTTCCGTCATTTCATTTGGACCCGCGTGCATCAGTTTAGACGTTTGTGTTGGCCTGCGCCACATTCTAAAAGAAATAAATATAAGAAAACTAAAAAAAAAACTAGAATGAAGTCAAAATACAAAGAGTTATTTTAGGAGAAGGACCTGGTCATATGATGAGGATCATTTTAGTAGCACAGAGTTGGGATATTAAAGAAACAAGACCTTATCTTTCAAAAAAGTTGGAATATGAGAAAGAAAATAACGTCATTTATGGACAATCGGATTGGGGGTAGAGTTACGATGTTACGAGAGTAGAGCCAAAATATGAGAATAAAGTGACAATTATGAGAAGAAAGTTAGAATAGTTGGAAATGTTAACAAAAACAACAGTAGAAATGCAAATAAGGTCAAAGTATGAATAGAAAATGTCTTATTCTAACGAGAAAAACGTCACAATTTGACAAGAATAAACCTGTGAAGAAAAAAATGTCAATTAGTTGAAATATTAAAGACGTAAGATGTCAGAACCAAACAAAAGCAAATCGTGTTTGGCAAATGAGTTGTTCCGTGTTTTGAAGCTGCTAGAAAGTCCTTGAAGTGGTCACAGGGAAAGAAAAGATCAACACACGCTGCTGGTGTTGGGCTGCTGATCAGTATGGAATCACAGGAGTGCCAAAATTAAAAGGCAATACGTGTGGAAATACAAAGACAATCAATAACACAAAAGTATACAAATGTGGTCATATTTTTTGGACAATTTTGTCTTTGTTTTTCTGTATTGTCTTTGTTTTTTACAATTTGCCGTTGTTTTTCCTGTTTTGTATTTGTCTTTTCCACTTGCGTTTTGTCATTGCCTTTAGTAATAGCATGCAAATGCGGAAGGATGACGACTACTCCACACGTGATTACACGATTCCTGCTTGCAGGGGCTATGTAGTTAAGGAAACTCGGGAGCCCGGAAATATGTCACGGACACAAAGTAGACGCAAATACATGTTTATCA
This sequence comes from Dunckerocampus dactyliophorus, assembly GCF_027744805.1. Classification (NCBI taxonomy): domain Eukaryota; kingdom Metazoa; phylum Chordata; class Actinopteri; order Syngnathiformes; family Syngnathidae; genus Dunckerocampus; species Dunckerocampus dactyliophorus. Next base: position 622,859 of record NC_072819.1, read on the forward strand.
AAAGGAAACGGGGAAATTTAAATATGATGGATGTGGACGAATTGAGAAGAGGTGTTCAACGAGAATTATGAGCAATTGCTCGGTTGGTGGAAAAAGTCATGGAAGGTTTTGATTTAAAAAAAGTCTTTAAAGGCTATATCTTTGTTGATGAATGCAGATATGGATGAAGCTGTGTGGCAATCTTTAAGAGGTAAATGCCTTATTGTATCTTATTTAAATTTCCCCCGTCTACGTTTGAATGACCCGCCCACAGTCATCCTTCCGCAACAATACCTGACACTCTCATTGTGTCACGCTGGAAAACAGCAATGATCACAAAGGTCTTCACCAATACCGTACAGTATATGTACTGTACAGTACAGTATATGCACAGTATGTGTACTGTATTTACAGTACAGTACAGTATGTGTACTGTATGTACAGTATTCACACTCCTACCGTCAGGCAGACGCTAAAGGAGTTTGAAGTCCAGGACCACAAGGCTGGCAAACAGCTTTTACCCACAGGCCATCAGGCTTCTCAACGAAGCACTCACACACGCCGCACGCAACACACACACACACACTCATAGCACTTTATTTATTTATTTATTTATTTATTTATCTGTATTAATGTCTCTTCTGTTGTTGTTGCTTAATTTATTGGTATTTATGTTTCTTATGTTCTTATTCTTTCTTGTGTTTTCTTTCTTTTCTGGGAGAATGAACAGAATAAGATTTTCATTGCATAGTATAACTGCCTGTTTTACTATGCATATGGTTCATGGTTCATGGTTCATGGTTTTAATTCATCTTGAACATGCATACAAGTCAAACAGTTGCACATCACACAATACAGTTCACAGTTTTGCATGTCCAAAAAGGAGTAGGAAGAAGCAAAGCTTATTTAATCCTACCCCTCATCAGCTTCACATCAATTGCAATACATTCACTCACCTCTTTTTCTTCCAGGTATGCTTTGTAAGGCTACATGACAATGTAGTGCGATCATAACAAGGTTTTCACTTACTACAAGGAAGCTACAGGCATAATGATAACTGATAGAATGATTGAAGAAGTGTTTGATTGATAATGAATGAGTACAGACCATGTACTCACCACAATGAAGAGTTAATAGTCAGTATAGTAATGGTTAGATGTTGTATTGTATGTACACAGTGGTTCAGGTCTCTTCTTCTTTGTATTTTGTGAACATCAACTGCTTGTACTTTTTATTAAAATCGCTCATTGTTGGGCATTGTTTGAGTTCCTTACTCAATCCATTCCACAACTTGATTCCACATACAGAAATGCTGAAAGTTTTCAGTGTTGTCCGTGCATATAGGTGTTTTAGGTTAAATTTTCCTCTCAGATCATATTTCTCCTCTCTTGTTGATAAGAATTGTTTTACATTTTTCGGTAGAAGGTTATTGTTTGCTTTATGCATAATTTTAGCCGTCTGAAGGTTTACTAGATCCGCAAATTTTAATAATTGTGATTTTATAAATAAGGAATTTGTGTGTTCTCTGTAGGCAGCATTATGGATGATCCTGACTGACCTTTTTTGTAGCACAGTTAGTGGCTGAAGTGCACTTTTATAGTTATTGCCCCATAACTCGGCACAATAAGTTAGATATGGTAATATCAGTGAACAGTAGAGCGTATGTAGTGCTTTTTGATCAAGGACAAATTTAGCTTTATTCAGTATTGAGGTGTTTCTTGCCACTTTATGTTTTACATTTTTAATGTGAGATTTCCAGTTCATCTTCTCATCTATTATAACCCCGAGAAATTTATTTTCGTTCGCCCTGTCAATGTCTACCCCATCAATTTGTATTTGCTGGTACGTTTCTTTTTTACACTTACCAAATAGCATTACTTTAGTTTTACTGAGGTTCAGTGATAGTCTGTTTTTATCAAACCATCTTTTTAGTAGAGTTAGTTCATCTGTGATTTGTTGTACTAGCTCTGGTGTGCTGTCTCCAGAACATAATGCGATTGTATCGTCTGCAAATAGTACTAGCTTTAGGTCTCTTGGGACTTTACAGATGTCCTTTATATATGTAGACTGAATAGTTTTGGTCCTAGAATTGACCCCTGGGGAACGCCGCATGATATGTTTAACTCCTCGGACGTATGTTCTCCTAGCTTCACATATTGCCTCCTGTCAGCTAAGTAGCTTTTAACCCAGTTCAAGACTAACCCTCTAATTCCATACCTTTCTAGTTTAGTGATTAGAATATCATGATTAATTGTGTCAAAGGCTTTTGTTAAATCCATAAATACTGCAGCCGTGCACTTTCTATGATCTATAGCATTGGTGATTTCCTCTGTAAGTTCTATCAGTGCCATGGAAGTTGAGATGTTGCTTCTGTATCCGTATTGACTCTCCGTGAGTAACTCATTTTTTTTATAAAGTTGTCCAACCTGTTATTAAATAGTTTTTCAATGATTTTGGAAAATTGTGGCAGTAAGGACACTGGTCGGTAATTTGTGAATTGATGTTTGTTTCCATTTTTATAGATTGGAACTACTTTAGCTATTTTCATTTTATTTGGGAATTTACCTGTCTGGAATGATAGGTTGCTAAGGTACGTTAGCGGTTGTACAATCTCATTTATAACCCTTTTTATCGTTTCCATTTCTATTCCGTTGCAATCGGTTGATGTTTTCGCTTTGAATTTGTTGACAATATCTATGATTTCCTTTTGTGTGACGTTAGTGAGGAACATGGAATTGGGATTATTGTCTATGATCTCATTTCTTTCTTCTACTGGTGGGTAATTTGGGATCTTTGTTTCCAAATCCGGTCCAATATTTACAAAGTAATTGTTGAACTTTTCAACTACCTGATTCATATTATCATATGTGAAACTGATGAGGGGTAGGATTAAATAAGCTTTGCTTCTTCGTACTCCTTTTTGGACATGCAAAATTGTGAATTGTACTATGTGATGTGCTACTGTTTGACTCATGCATGTTCAGGATTAAAACCATGAACCATGATAATAACAAGCCTAGTAGTGCTGTACAACTTTTATCAGCAGTCCGCAGTGCCATCTACTGGTTATTATTATTATTTTTTTTCCCTTTTTTCCTCTACTGGTCAACATTCAAACTGGACGCCAACCTGTCTATAGAGGCCACCTGTCTATAACGGCCACTTTTGCAGACTCCCTCTAGTGGCCGCTATAGACAAGTTTGACTGTATATATATATATATATATATATATATATATATATATATATATATATATATATATATATACCTGTACTATATAATGTACTGTATGTGTAGTAACATATATATATATATACCTGTACTGTTTATGTCAAATGATATTCTGACATTCGACATTGACATCTTTTCTGTTTTTCTTGTACAATGACAACTTTTTGTCTCATAATATTTGGTCTTTTGACAATCAAGTAAAAGGATCAGTTCAAAATATATGTATAAAATAGTGGCAAATACATTTTTCTCAATTATTCCAGCTAAAATCTGAATGAATACATTTGCTGATTTAGCCTGTTATTGTTTCTGTTCCTTCCTTAGTTCCTGTTGTCATGCTTTTATTGTGTAATATTTCCTGGTTGGTTTTGTAATGTTGCATATGGAGAAGTAGATTGATTCTGAGTGTTTGTCCTAAATGTGTCAGTTCTGATGGTTGGATAGAAAAAGGACGTGTCCACTTGTGTGATTGTCAGGATGTGTCCTGCATGGCTATTGGTGTGTGTGGCTCTGGCGGGCGTGTCAAGAGGAACAGTCGGTCAATGTTGGGACCAATCAGAGTGCCAGGAGTCGGACTTGGCGCCGGATGTGATGGTAAAGCTCAACAGCGCTCATTTCCTGTGTGTAGCAGCAACGCACTGACCGGTGTTTGTGTCACTTCCTGTCTGCAGGACTGTCTGCACCTCAGTGACCCCGACGACGCACGACTCCAGCCTCCTCCTCCACGAGACTCCTCTTCCTCCCCAGTCGCCAAACGCTCCTACTCCATGGAGCATTTCTGCTGGGGGAAGCCGGTTGGCCGAAAACGCCGTCCCATCAAAGTGTACACCTCCAGTGGGGTGAGGGACTCAGCGGAAGTGTTCCCTGCTGAAATGAGGCGAGATTTAACCAATGAGCTCCAAGCAGGAGCAGAGGAGGAGGTGACAGAGGAGCAGCTCTTGGACATGGCCCAGAAGAAAGACGGTTCCTACAAGATGAAGCACTTCCGCTGGAGCAGCCCACCCGCCAGCAAACGCTACGGCGGCTTCATGAAGAGCTGGGACCCCGCCGAGCAGGTGCCGCTGGTCACGCCCCTCATCAAAGATGCACAAGTGACACACGCACACAATCATCAGTGTAAATATTCATAAAGTTCTTGCAAACCAACACCCGACTGCTCATTTATTAGCATCATCATCATTATTTGTATTTGTATTTGTATTTGTACTTTATTTATCCCACAGCGGGGAAATTTACTTGTTACAGCAGCAAGCAAGATACGCAAGTAAAGAGTACAGTGTAAAGAAATGTTGACTACAACATGGTTCAGGTGGTGCAGGTGTTATAGAGCCTGACAGCGGTCGGTATAAGGACCTGCGGAACCTCTCCTTCTTACACCGTGGGTGTAACAGTCTGCTGCTGAAGGAGCTGCCCAGGGAAACAACAGTGTCATGTAGCGGGTGAGAGGTGTTGTCCATGATGGATGTCAGCTTAGCCAACATCCTTCTCTCCCCCACTTCCTCCACGGAGTCCAGAGGACCGTCCAGGACAGAGCTCGCTCTCCTGATCAGCCTATTGATCCTGCTCCTGTCCCTGTCCGTGCTGCCCCCTCTCCAGCAGCCCACAGCATAGAAGATGGCTGAGGCCACCACAGAGTCATAAAAGGTCCGTAAAAGAGTCCTGCACACACCAAAGGACCTCAGTCTCCTCAGCAGGTGGAGGCGACTCTGGCCCTTCTTATAGAGGGCGTGGGTGTTGACGGACCAGTCCAGTTTGTTGTTAAGGTGAACACCCAGGAATTTGTAGCTGTCTACAGTACCAACTCTATGTCCGCTCCCTGGATGTTCACCGGTGTGAAATGGGATGTTTTCCTTTGGAAGTTAATGATCATCTCCTTTTCTTGCTGGTGTTGAGTTGCAGCTGGTTAAGCTCACTCCAGCTGACAAAGTCCCTGATGACCGTCCTGTATTCCACATCATTCCCCTCTGAAACACAACCAACAATGGCTGTGTCATCGGAGAACTTCTGGATGTGACACTGTGTGGAGTTGTGTGTGAAGTCCGAGGTGTAGAGGGTGAAGAGGAAAGGGGAGAGCACGGTACCCTGAGGGGCACCTGTGCTGCAGAGTACCATGTCAGACACACAGTGACGGAGCCTCACATACTGTGGTCTGTTGGTGAGGTGGTCTATAACCCATGCATTAATATGGACCACTTGTCTTCCCGTGGATAAGATTCAAGAGAGTTTTATTGTCATGTGCATGGTAAAACAGCAGTTATACTATGCAAAGAAAATCTTATTCTGTTCATTCTCCCAAGAAAAGAAAGAAAACACAAGAAAGAATAAGAATAAGAACATAAGAAACATATATACCAATAAATTAAGCAACAACAAAAAGAAGAGACATTAATACAAATAAATATACAAATAAATAAGTAAATAAATAAAGAAAGAAATAAAGTGCTATGAGTGTGTGCGTGTGTTGCGTGCGGCGTGTGTGAGTGCTTCGTTGAGAAGCCTGATGGCCTGTGGGTAAAAGCTGTTTGCCAGCCTTGTGGTCCTGGACTTCAAACTCCTGTAGCGTCTGCCTGACGGTAGGAGTGTGAATAATGAGTGTTGTGGATGTGTGCTGTCCTTGATGAGGTTGTGTGTTCTTCGTAGGACTCTAGTTTTATAAATGTCTTGCAGTGAGGGGAGGGCTGCCCCAACAATGTTCTGTGAGGTCTTGATCACCCGCTGGAGTGCCTTCCTATCACGTGTTGTACAGTTACCGTACCAAACAGTGATGGAGACGGTAAGGACACTTTCCATAGTGCATCTGTAGAAGCAACTCAGGATTGTGGTGGACATGCCAAATTTCCTCAGTCTTCTCAGGAAGTACAGTCTCCTTTGGGACTTCTTCAGAATTTGTTGGGTGTTGTGAGACCAGGTGAGGTCCTCGCTGATGTGTGTGCCAAGGAACTTGAAGGTTTTCACCCTCTCCACCTCAGTCTCATCAATAAACAGGGGTCTATGCGGCTCCTTTTCCCTTGTTCTTGGGTCGATGATCATCTCTTTAGTCTTCTCTGTATTGAGAAGGAGATTGTTATCACGACACCAAGCTATGAGGTCCGCCACCTCTCTTCTGTATGATGTTTCAACACCACCAGTGATCAGTCCGATGACTGTAGTGTCATCTGCAAATTTAATGATGCTGGTGTTGTTCTGGGAGGCCACGCAATCGTAGGTGAAGAGCGTGTAGAGGAGCGGACTCAGCACACACCCCTGTGGGGTCCCAGTGCTCACAATTCTTGAGCTGGATGTGCGATTGTGGACTCTGACTGACTGGGGCCTGCCTGTGAGAAAGTTAAACACCCAGTTACAGAGGGAGGGAGACAGGCCAAGTGTGAGGAGCTTATCTGTGAGTTTGTGGGGGCTGACTGTATTAAAAGCAGAGCTATAGTCTATTTGTATTTGTACTTTATTTATCCCACAGCGGGGAAATTCACTTGTTACAGCAGCAAGCAAGATACGCAAGTAAAGAGTACAGTGTAAAGAACTGAACAGTGTAAAGAACATATGTCAGAATGCTATGAATAGCATTCTGACATATGTGTCCTGGCCCTGTAGGTGAGAAAGGGCTGTGTGGATGGCAGTGTTGACTGCATCATCCGTGGACCGGTTCTGGCGATATGCAAACTGTAGAGGGTCCACTGTTGCCGCCGGGATGCTCTTTTTGATGTGGGTCATGACTATTCTTTCAAAGCACTTCATAACAATAGGAGTGAGTGCTATAGGGCGATAGTCATTCAAGCAGGTCACATTGCTCTTCTTGGGTACGGGCACTATGGTGGTGGGCTTAAAGCAGGTCGGTACAGATGCTTGTGCAAGCGACAGGTTAAATATGTCAGCAAGCACATCAGCTAGCTCTGATGAGCAAACCCAAAGTGCACGTCCTGAGATGTTGTCTGGGCCTGCTGCTTTTCATGGGTTTGTTTTGTTCAGAACCCTGCGCACATCAGCTGATGTCACCATGAGAGGTGAGTCCTGTGTGCTCCCCAAGTCCAGCCACCCTCTCTGCTCATCAGGAGTTTGGGTGTCAAAGCGGGCATAGAACTCATTCAGTTCATCTGGAAGTGTGGTTTGGCTGGACGTGGCTACGCTACTCCGCTGTCGATAGTCTGTGATGTGCTGGAGCCCCGCCCACATGCGCCGAGGGTCTGAGGTGGAATAGTAGCCCTCCAGCTTCTGTCTGTACTGTCTTTTGGCCTCCCGTATGGACCTCCTCAGGTCATATCTGGCCTTTTTGTAGTCCTCAGCGGTGCCCATGACAAATGCAGTCGAACGAGCACGTAGCTTAGCCCTTACATCACAGTTCATCCACTGTTTTTGGTTAGGGTATTTTCTGTAATACTTGGTGGTGGTAACAGTCTCTATGCATGTGCAGTACAAGCAACAGTACAATCTTCCCTCCCTGCTGCAGTTTTAAACACATCCCAGTTTGTGCAGCCAAAGCAGTCCTGAAGTACTTGATCAGTTTCTTCATTCCACACTTTAACTGCTGTACTTACAGGGGAAGCTTTTTTAAGAAGTTGTCTGTATGTTGGATAAAGGAATATAGAGATGTGGTCAGCCTTTCCAAAGTGGGGTCTTGGAACAGCCTTCAAAGCACCTTGCATGTTGCTGTAGACTTGGTCCAGGATGTTATTTTCCCTTGTGGGAAAGCTCACATGCTGGTAATATTTGGGGAGGACAGTCCTGAGGTTACAGTGGTTGAAATCGCCAGATATAATGAATACAGCGTCTGGGTGTTTAGTATCGTGTTTATCAATGATGTCATGCAGGAGGCCTAGTGCATTAGCGGTGTTAGCTCGTGGTGGAATGTAAACAGCAGTTAAATACACAGGGCTAAACTCACGGACCATCATCCAAACTCACTCATAAGTGCTGGGGGGGGCATGGTCATGCTTTGCTGCCCTCCAGGTAAATAAAAATCTGAAGGCTGTGATTGGCCGGCACGGGATACATTATTTTCTGGGAGTATACGACTCTTTCACAGCCCACCTCTGCATTTCAGATCAGCATTTGCAATAAAAATGAGTGTTGGAACGCATCCATCTGCAAAAACACCCCCCTTCTCCCTTGAGGGACACACAGCACACCTCAATTTCATTGACGCGCATGGAGAGTCCAAAATACTGTACTGTACTGTATATTCAACCCTTTCATCATCATCATGGGACCTTTCATTACATCACAAACACCCATCAATCATCCATCCATGTCTATCATCCATCCATATCCACCATCCATCCATCCATCATCCGTCCATCCATCCATCCATCCATCCATCCATCCATCCATCCATCCATCATCCATCCATCCAGCCATATCCATCATCCATTCACCATCCATTCATCATCCAACCATCATCCATCCATCATACATATATCCATCCATCATTCATCCATGTCCATCATCAATCATTCATCCATATCCACCATCCATCCATCCATCATCCATCCATACATCCATCCAGCCATATCCATCATCCATTCACCATCCATTCATCATCCATCGTCCATCCATCCATATCATCATCCATCCATCATACATACATACATCCAGCCATATCCATCATCCATTCACCATCCATTCATCATCCAACCATCCATCCATCCGCTTCTACTCAAGAGCTTCTCCCGGATGACAGTGCTTCTCACCTTATCCCTGAGGGAGAGCCCAGCCACCCTACGGAGAAAACTCATTTGGGCCGCTTGTACCCGCCATCTTTGGGTCACTACCCAAAGCTCATGCCCATAGGTGAGGGCAGGATTGTAGATTTTGGGAAATGAGCTCGCTTACCTGCTGACACCACTGATCTGTATTATATATCTGGATAGCTCATTGGCGATGACTTGTGAAGCCACACGGCCGCCATATTGCTACTCGCAAGAAACACTTCTGGACAAGCTTTTGCATTCGTGGTGAACTTATTTTATTAATTCGGATTGGACACAAATGTTGCCTTAAGATGCCTGCATGTGCAGCTATTAACTACACAAATCGCCAGTTCAAAGGCTGTGGACGAACATTTCACCTGTAAGTATGATTGAAATGTAGATTTATGATTGATCATTTAAGGGTTTTGCACTGTCGATCTCTCAGATATTTTCGATCGTGTAAAATTCCTCTGATTAAATGTATGTCCAGAATTGATACGTTTATACAGCTCTATAATAGCTAAGAGGAAATGTACTTTTTTGTTATATCGTGATATATGTATTTCTTTAAGGGACGAAGGTTGCGTTATTTGAAGGAATGGGAGAATCTCTGTGCTTCCATGATGCTTACCAGGCATTGTATACAGTGCAGTTAGCAAGCCAGTTTGCATACAAGTGACCCGGCATGACCCTTCATTTGGATAAACAACCTTTTTTTTTTGCTGCTGAATGACTGACGTAAAAGGATTTTCATATGATATGTTCTGGAAAATAATATTACTGAACATGCATACCGGTATGTTTGAGATTGCAAACAACGTATTGTCTTAGCCAAAGCATATGGTTTTGTTTCAGTGTTGTTGTTTTTTTCTGTGTGTGTGTGTGTGTGTGTGTTTATGGTTATTACACATTATGGTTATCACATATGATTCCTGTGGTTTTTGTTCAAATATATTTCTATATCAGAAAAGAGGTTATTTCTATTTCATAGCACAAACAAAAAAAATCAGCAAAATGTTAAATGATTTTAAAACTTGTCTCTTTTATCGAGGGAAAGGCTTCTTGAGATGTCATCTGTACTTCTGTGAAGAAGGTGTCGGATGGTTCGCTCCTCATCCGAAGAGCTTCGTCAGCGAACTAACAAGTGCTGGTAGCCTAGGCCTTAAATACAGTACGAGTGGGCAGAATTGGTGTGCCAACACCCTCCTCCTATTGGTTCCTTACACTAAGCCTGGGCGGAGTTGTGGTCTAACCCTCTCCTGCCATTAGCACCTCCGATCAAAGGGAAGTGTAGCTGCCTGTAGTTGGGTATGAACGACTCTGATACTGGCTCGTTAGCATCTATTGTTCTGGCTCGGCCCTGGCTCCACCTCATTTGCAAGACTAAGAGCTGTGGGTTTTGGTCTCAGTAACCTGCTGAACACAGGGTCCAAATTAAACCTCAAACCACCATTCCGATTCAATGATGGGTTCTGTTGTTTGTTTCTGTTGTAGCATCCTTTACTCCTCTTTCAAACCATCTGTTTTCTTTGGCCAAAGTCTTTACCTCGCTGTCCTCAAAAGAGTGATTGGTTGCTTTAAGGTGTAGATGTACTGCTGATTGAGGACCACTAGAATTGTCCTTGCAATGTTGATAAAGCCTTTTTTGGAGCATTTGCTTAGTTTCCCCAATGTAGTGCTCTTTGCATTCCTCATCTTCACAGTGGATGGAATAGACCACATTGCTCTGTTTTTGGTTTGGAGCCTTGTCTTTAGGATGCACTCATTTGGTCTCAGGGTATTTACTGGTTTGAAATAGGTAGGAATTTTGTGTTGCCATAAGATCCTCTGGAGTTTTTCGGAGACCCCCGCTACATAAGGGACTACCACTCCTCTCCTTTTTGCTTCTGTGGGCTTTTGGGTTTCTTTCCCTACGCTCTTCTTTTGACATTTGTTAAAAGCCCACCGCGGGTACCCACAGGTTGAGAGCGCTCTCTGGACATGTTGTGTCTCTCTTTTATGATTCATATTTTGTACAGACGAGAGCATAGTGAATTGTATGAAAGTAAGAATAAAAAGTAAAGGATCATGACCACAGTTGTTGTATAGATTTAAAATGAGCTCTCATGGTTAAAAAAAAAAAGCATTTAGAAATGAGCTAGCTTACCTGCTGACATGCTGCCATTTTGAGGACACACCATGGCTATAAAAGCTAGCTAGCTTCTGTAGCTTGTTTTCTATGAATTCGTAATATTTTCACAAAAAATTGTAATATTTGACACGTCACTCTGTCACATGACAAGCACTCGATGTTTCTTCTATCACGTAAAGACTTGATGTACTTATTTACTGTACGCCCTTAAGCCTGCATAGCACACGTTTGAACACATTTAAAATCTTTTTGTGTGTTCCTGCTGAAAGGTGGGGTTAAAAAAGCTAATGTAATCAAGTATTTAAGGAATTATTGACTGACGTTATGCAGTAGTTGAGGTGGTTCCTGACCGTGGCCACTGGGGGGCAGTGGTATGCCACACGTTGAAAGACGGTGTTGTTGTCTTGCTGGGGGGGATGGAGCGTGTAAGAGCCGTCATGGGACCATGTTTGCTGTTGTCCAGACAGCACGGTGGTCATATGAGCAGCAGCAGCAGAAGAAACAGTGATGGAGGGCTTGTTCCGCTGGATGAGGTGCTGCTGTGGCGAGGGCGACGCGGCGAGAGAAACAAACAAGGAAGAGGAAGAAATGGAAGGGCTGGGGATGGAGCAGAGCGTCGTCAAGAAGAGCAGAAGTTCATCATCTCTGCCAGCTGCTCAGGTAGCACATGGAACTTATGACAGTTTTTAAAAAATCATCTTGATACTTTTTAGTGGACAAATACAACTTGCACACTTGAACAACAATCTGTCCCTCCTCTCTCACAGCTACAGACTGTATATTATATACAAAATGTACAAAATGTTACAAAAATACTTTCATTCCATTCATAACTAAATACATCCAATAAAAACATTTACAGTTATATAATTCAACTACATACGTACAATACGTCTAATGATAATGCATTAAAGATAATCCATATACTGTAGATGATATAGATAAGAATGCATTACAATTAAAACATTTTTTCCAGACCCGACCGCAAGAAATGAATTTCCGCAAAGCAGGTTTCAATATTAATAAATAGAATATTTTCATAGTTTTGGCATGTTTACCACCTTCGAAATATACATTTTTAACATTATAGAGCCCTCTACACATGAAATAACACCCCTATAGTGACCTTTACACTCCTATTAGCCAATATAGTAGACATAAGAGAAAATAAGACATATTAGGCATAATAAACCTGTTTACCACCTTCTAAATACACTTTTTGACATTGTAATTTTGTGCGTCCAACCCCATAGATTAGATTTGAATTTTAATTTGAAGGAAATGTGAATTTTGAGTGTTTAAACAAGAGAGAAATGTGAGAAAATGTTAAGAGAAAAGTGTATCAAGTGTATGGTGAGGGCTTTTACAGCTGTAAAACATACAGTATATAATGATGGTAAACAAATACAGTGTGCTACTTCATGGATTTCACTATTTTGGGAACCTATCCACTGCGATAAACGAGGGAACACTGTATATTTAAGTTGAATATGCTTGAAAACAACTCTGTGAGAAAGTCATTGTGAAGTTGATCAAACAATTCATGGACATTTCATCCAAACAGAACTCTGGTTAGCACCCTCATTTAAACCATGCCAACTTTCATCACCGTGCCTCTGAAAAGCATCGGAATGGAGAACCAATAGGGACCAAAATCCAAAGGAGGAATCAGAATCAGAACTGGAATGGTTGACATTCAAACGATGGCCAACCGTAGTCCAGACAGTAGGGCCACCCTGTAGAGTTCATTGATCAGCTCTGGATTTTTCTGTGTCTGCCGAGCCCAGTTGGATCAGGATGGTCCTGGCAGGGAGCCTCACTGGTTCCGCACGCTGCAGATGCGACGGCTTCGGGTGCAGCGAGGGCGCAGTAACAGTGACCCGTGGAGCAGGAAGAGCTGCCAGGATCCCTCTGTCTGGGTTGGCTGTTACACAATCCTACACCTCATGCCACACTTCATGCCACCTTTGCTAACCTTAAGCTGTGCGTGTGTGTGTGTGCATGCGTGTGTGTGTGTGTGTGTGTCAGAAACCACAGCTTCAGTTCGGAACAGCTACCTCGTACGTGAGTCTGGAGAAACTTGGTGAAGGCTCATACGCGTCTGTTTATAAAGGCATCAGCAGGTCAGATGTCACATGGTTGATGATCTCATCAGGACACCATGATGATGATGATGATGATGATGATGACACGTCCTTGTTCTTTTCTATCCAGGATTAACGGGCAGCTGGTGGCGCTGAAAGTGATTGAGACAAAGACCGAGGAGGGCGTGCCGTTCACCGCCATCAGAGAAGGTGATCAATTCAATTCAATTCAATTCAAGAGTTTTATTGTCATATGCATAGTAAAACAGGTGGTTCTGCTGTGCAATTTAATTCTTGTTCTGTTCATTCTCTCAAGAAAGAAAGAAAAACACAAGAAAATGAATAAGAACAGAAGAAACATTACTACCAATACTGTAAATTAAGCAACAACAACAGAAGAGACATTAGCTTTTCCAAAATGGGGTCTTGGAACAGCCTCCAAAGCACCTTTCATGTTGCTGTCGACTTGGTCCAGGATGCTATTTGCCCTCGTGGGAAAGCCTACATGCTGGTAACGGTCCCGAGGCTCTGTGTCCACAAGACGCTGAAGTCCGATCTCCTCGGCAAGCGGCAAGAGAGAGCGGACGCTGGCCAGCAGCAGGCGCGGTAGCGGTGGCCGAGTCGCTCCAGCTTTTAGCCTAGCACGCAGGCCGCCCCTCCTGCCACGCCTCCGCCCCGGACGATTCGCTTGCCGGGCATTCAGCTCACCAGGCCCGCAGGCTACTGCGTCCTCCCGACGCAGAAGAAAGCCAGTCCGAGAGGCTGAACGAAACCTCATGGTGAACCCCGCCTATGCTCAAAAGTTGCCTTAGCAAAAAAATAGAAAAAAAACGGGAGAGTGAAACAGAGACGTCTGCCACGGAGGGCGCCATCTTGCTTCATCAGCGCTTTCACATGCAATATCACATGATGTAGATGATGTTCTCTTGGGCACATTTCAAGTCCTCTTACGGCCTAAAACATGCGTGTGTGTGTGTGTGTGTGTGCGCGCAGCCTCTCTGCTCAAAGGCCTGAAACACGCCAACATCGTCCTCCTCCACGACATCATCCACACTAGAGACTCGCTCACCTTTGTCTTCGAATATGTGGTGAGACATACGTAGGTGGTCTTCAGCGGCTGGTCACCTGACAGTACGCCTGGGATGGATGTATTTGTTGATGTAAGGTGTTGTGTTGTTGCAGCAGACGGACCTGGCCCAGTACATGAACCAGCATCCGGGGGGTCTGCACTCTCACAACGTACGGGTACGAGTACTCGACCGGCGATTTTTCACAGCATTCCTCCTGAAGGGTCACAAGCTGGAGCCTATCCCAGCCGGCTCTCAGTCAGTCTCAGGCTGACACTTAAAGCCATATAGAAGTCATATAGGAACAGAAAACAAAAATATTGGTGTGCAAATCTGTCAATATCATGCAGCACAACAATATGTTGAAACATAACGATATTGAAAACACGATATGCGACATAACCATATCATGCAGCACAACGATATCGTGAACTACACGCATATTCAAAACACGATATCATGCAACACAACCATATCATGCAGCACAACGATATCGTAATACACAACGATATTCAAAACACGATGTCATGCAACACAACTGTATTGTGAAACAACGATATTCAAAACACGATATCATGCAACACAACCCTATCATTAGCACAACGGTATCATGAAACACAACGATATTGAAAACACGATGTCGTGCAACACAATATCATGCAGCACAACCATATCATTAGCACAACGGTATCGTGCAGCACAACGGTATCATGAAACACAACGATATTCAAAACACGATATCATGCAACACAACGATATCTTGAAACACAACGATATTGAAAACACGATATCGTGCAACACAACCATATTATGCAGCACAACGGTATCATGCAGCCCAACAATATTGTGAAACACAACGATATTGAAAACACGATGTCATGCAACACAACCATGTAATGCAGCACAACGATATCGTGAAACACAATGATATTGAAAACACGATGTCATGCAACACAACCATATCATTCAGCACAACGATATCGTGAAACACAACGATATTGAAAACACAATATCATGCAACACAACCATATCATGCAGCACAACGATATCGTGAAACACAATGATATTGAAAACACGATGTCATGCAACACAATATCATGCAGCACAACGGTAGCGTGAAACACAATGATATTGAAAACACGATATCATGCAACACAACACATTATGCAGCACAACGATATCGTGAAACACAACGATATTGAAAACACAATATCGTGCAGCACAACCGTATCATGCAGCACAACGATATCGTGAAACACAACGATATTCAAACGCGATATCATGCAACACAACCATATCTTGCAGCACAATGATATTGTGAGATGCAACAATATTCAAAACACGATATCATGCAACACAAGCCTATCATGCCGCACAACGATATCGTGAAACACAACGATATTGAAAACACGATATCATGCAACACAACCATATCATTAGCACAACGCTATCGTGCAGCACAACGGTATCATGCAGCACAACGATATTGAAAACACATCAATTGTGTGCGTATTCAATCCAAGGCAGATCCGATGACCATGTGGTGGGCAGCACAACGGTATCGTGCAGCACAATGGTTTCGTGAAACACAACGATATTCAAAACACGATATCATGCAGCACAACGATATCGTGAACCACAACGATATTCAAACGCGATATCATGCAACACAACCATATCTTGCAGCACAACTGTATCATGCAGGACAACGATATCGTGAAACACGATATTCAAAACACGATATCATGCAGCACAACGATATCGTGAAACACAACGATATTCAAACACGATATCACACTAGATCCGCAAATGTTAATAATTGTGATTTTATAAATAAGGAATTTGTGTGTTCTCTGTAGGCAGCATTATGGATGATCCTGACTGACCTTTTTTGTAGCACAGTTAGTGGCTGAAGTGCACTTTTATAGTTATTGCCCCATAACTCGGCACAATAAGTTAGATATGGTAATATCAGTGAACAGTAGAGCGTATGTAGTGCTTTTTGATCAAGGACAAATTTAGCTTTATTCAGTA
Source organism: Dunckerocampus dactyliophorus (assembly GCF_027744805.1). Classification (NCBI taxonomy): domain Eukaryota; kingdom Metazoa; phylum Chordata; class Actinopteri; order Syngnathiformes; family Syngnathidae; genus Dunckerocampus; species Dunckerocampus dactyliophorus. The sequence goes on from NC_072819.1 coordinate 639,066, forward strand.
TTGAGGTGTTTCTTGCCACTTTATGTTTTACATTTTTAATGTGAGATTTCCAGTTCATCTTCTCATCTATTATAACCCCGAGAAATTTATTTTCGTTCGCCCTGTCAATGTCTACCCCATCAATTTGTATTTGCTGGTACGTTTCTTTTTTACACTTACCAAATAGCATTACTTTAGTTTTACTGAGGTTCAGTGATAGTCTGTTTTTATCAAACCATCTTTTTAGTAGAGTTAGTTCATCTGTGATTTGTTGTACTAGCTCTGGTGTGCTGTCTCCAGAACATAATGCGATTGTATCGTCTGCAAATAATACTAGCTTTAGGTCTCTTGGGACTTTACAGATGTCGTTTATATATAGATTGAATAGTTTTGGTCCTAGAATTGACCCCTGGGGAACGCCGCATGATATGTTTAACTCCTCGGACGTATGTTCTCCTAGCTTCACATATTGCCTCCTGTCAGCTAAGTAGCTTTTAACCCAGTTCAAGACTAACCCTCTAATTCCATACCTTTCTAGTTTAGTGATTAGAATATCATGATTAATTGTGTCAAAGGCTTTTGTTAAATCCATAAATACTGCAGCCGTGCACTTTCTATGATCTATAGCATTGGTGATTTCCTCTGTAAGTTCTATCAGTGCCATGGAAGTTGAGATGTTGCTTCTGTATCCGTATTGACTCTCCGTGAGTAACTCATTTTTTTTAATAAAATTGTCCAACCTGTTATTAAATAGTTTTTCAATGATTTTGGAAAATTGTGGCAGTAAGGACACTGGTCGGTAATTTGTGAATTGATGTTTGTTTCCATTTTTATAGATTGGAACTACTTTAGCTATTTTCATTTTATTTGGGAATTTACCTGTCTGGAATGATAGGTTGCTAAGGTACGTTAGCGGTTGTACAATCTCATTTATAACCCTTTTTATCCTTTCCATTTCTATTCCGTTGCAATCGGTTGATGTTTTCGCTTTGAATTTGTTGACAATATCTATGATTTCCTTTTGTGTGACGTTAGTGAGGAACATGGAATTGGGATTATTGTCTATGATCTCATTTCTTTCTTCTACTGGTGGGTAATTTGGGATCTTTGTTTCCAAATCCGGTCCAATATTTACAAAGTAATTGTTGAACTTTTCAACTACCTGATTCATATTATCATATTTATCATTTCCATCTATAAAATAAAGAGGGTAGTCTTTCTTTGCACCGTTCCGTATAATACTCTTTAGAATGCCCCATGTTGCTTTAGTGTTGTTTTTATTCTTGATTAATAATTGACTATAATATTCTTTCCTACACACTCTCAGGATGTTTGTTAACTTATTTTTGTATGTTTTATATATGTTTCCTGCTTCTTTAGTTTTTAGAATGATAAATCTCCTATATCGTGTATTTTTCTTCTTCCAGGCGTTTAGTAGTCCCTTGGTCATCCATGGCTGATTTCTCTTCCTTTGCTTATTAAATACTTCTCTCAGTGGACAATGTCTGTTATAGCACGTCATGTAAACATTAAGAAAGTTTTTGTACGCCTCGTTCACATCATTCTCACTATATACGCACTCCCATCTTTGTCTTTCCAAATCTTTCCTAAAAGCACTGATACTTTCCTCTGTATGTGATCTTCTGACTGTCCTGATATGGTCCTTCTTTCTCTTTTTATAGTTTTCATTATAAATGGTAAACACCGGAAGATGGTCAGTAATATCATTAATTAACAGTCCACTTGTCGTGTTGTTGTCGATATCATTGGTAAATATGTTGTCAACTAATGTTGCGCTGTGATCTGTAATTCTGCTTGGCCTGGTGATTTTTGGATAAAGACTTAAACTGTTCATTGTATCTAGAAAGTTATCTATTCTGTTTTGGTTATTTGAATTTAGAAGGTCAATATTGAAATCTCCACATAAAAAGATTATTTTTTGGCTAGTGTCTGTGAATGTTGCTTTGATCCAATCCTCAAATATTTCAATGCTAGACTTAGGTGTTCTGTATGTACAACTTATTAGTACATTTTTACTTTTCTCTTTACTCATTTCAATAGTTATGCATTCTAGAATGTTATCAATAGCAATTGACATGTTCTTTACCACTTTATAATTCAGATTTTTATCCACATACACAGCCAGTCCTCCTCCACTTTTGTTGTTCCTATTGACGTAGTTCAGGTCATAACCTTCCAGCTCAAAGTCCACGCCTTTGTAGTCATTCATCCAAGTTTCTGAGATAGCGATTATTTTAAAGGGTTCCTTAAATAGACTCAAGTATTGTTTGATGTTATTATAATTTGCATACATACTTCTACTATTAATGTGAATGATTGACAACTTATTGCCTATATTAAAGTTGTCGTTGTATTGTTCATCTGTATAGTAGCAGCAGTCATTTCTGATATGAGAAAAGAAGTTTGTGTCTGGGTCTATGTCCTCCTCCAATATTGTTTGTATGTGTTATGAAGTGTAATAGTTTAATGTCTACATATGTTAACCAGCTACCATCGTCATGAAGTCAATCATGAGCTATTATCAATAAGACAATTTGTATTATATTAGTTTCTCCAGATCCTTCAGACTCCTGACCATTAGTACTTTTGCTTGTTCTGGTGTTCCGTTTAACTTTATGTAAATTTTGCAGTTGGAGGTCCAAGTTGCTTGTATTTTTCTTTCTTTCCGTAGATATCTAGCTCTCTTTGCTATTTCCGCATTATTTTTGGTCAGGTGTTCATTAAGGTAAACATTTGTTCCTTTAAGCATCTTACCTTGCCGCAATAATTTGTTTTTACATTTTCTGTTGAAAAACCTCATGATGACGGTTGCTGGTTTACTTTTGTCTTTCTGTGGGAGAGGATGACAGGCTTCTATATTATCTATGTGTATATTAATTCCTTTATCTTGCAAAAAATCTACCACTTGCTGTTCGACAAAGTCCAAATCTTGGTTCCCACCAACTGTCCCGTCCCCCCTTGGCAATACTGCTGCAGCAAATGACCGAGGTCGTGTTGGTAACCCGGTGACAATCACATCATTCATTCGTGTGTATTGTTCCAGCTCAGATAATCTACTTTCCAAGTTTGCAATTAAGACATCTTTCTCCTCATTTTGTCTCTTCAACACTTTGATCTCTTGCATCATGTTAATTAATGTGTCTTGCTTACTTGTGACTTCTTCCATGCGATGACTCATAAATTCCACAGACTTCCGTAGTTCTTCGTTTGACCTTTTTAGTTCCTCCATGTCCCTTTTGGTAGCCATGTTTCTCGATCTTTGTCAGTTGCAGTCTCGTCTGGCGATTGCAGCTGTGTTCTCGGTGGTGAGGGATGGAACCCAGCAGCAAACGGCAGATCGCAGCAGTGAAGGCAGAGGCCTGTAGGCCCTGCGGTGGCCTTTGCAGCTAACGTTAGCTTCACTAGCCTTCGCTAGCAACGTCCGTGATGGCAGTTGTCAAGACTTAGTGATGAAGGCAGAAGTCAAGTGGCAATTGTTGGGTCTTGGTGATGAGGGCCGTAGGCTCTGTGATGACTGTACCAGCGGGAGACGTCGATGTCAGCACAGGAACAGGACGGCAGGAAGCGAGTTGCTAGTCTGGAGCTAATGCGGCTAGCAGGGCGCATTAGCAGGAACTGTGGACGATAGACACAGCGGCCAGTACCATTCGTAGTTTTTTGAACTACCGACTTGGTCTCGAATGTTGCCACCAGATAATGGCACAAAACAAGACTTACGCGCACGGGCTCCTATCGGAGCCCGCTTTAGGTGATCGACGGACTGGCCGGAATAAAGCGGAAACTTACCGACACAGGCCCAAACCTGGGCCTGCTGAGGTGGATTTGGCTCTGGTAAGTGTACCTTTCTCCTGTTGCAATTCTGGCGTGCGAACGGCGTGTGTTCCCTAGCTGGGTGGCTTGTTGAGTTGAAGTTAGTTGTCCAGCAGCAGAATCAGAACCTACTCAGATTGCAACAAGCTGTTGACAACAGACAGTTGTTGTGACAGTTGTTGTGTTTGCAGAGACACCGACTTGACAATAAAAGTCTTCAATCTGTGTACTGTACAGTACAGTATGTGTACTATATTTACAGTACAGTACAGTATGTGAACTGTATGTACACTAAGCCATAGAAATGCATGGCCGTGTGCAGCCCTTTTATTTCTCTTTCTATTGTGCAAACACAAATAGATGCTATGTTCAGCTTTTATATTGAAATACATCATCCACAATGATTATATACAGTACAGTATACCTGGTACTACAATATACAGGTATAGATATAGATATGCACATGCATGGGATTTTAGACACAGACTGTACAGATTAAGATCTGGTGTCCATCAACACAACAATGAAGTGAATAATAAAATATATTGCCATGCGCATGCGTGTCTGGTAGGAAGAGGCTTCACACTGTGCATTGCTTTCAGCACCATAGAACAACGGCATGAAGGGGGTGAGCCCTTCTGTCAGTCATACAGAGTGTAGAAGAGTGCAACCCAGCAGAAGTTCCATTAGCAGGTTGCATCTACTGTCATCTGTTTTTTCATGGTGTCTTTCTTAAAGGCAACGTTAAAATCTGCTCTTGTCTCGTAGACCCGATCTCGTGTATCGTCTGGTGATGAACTATGAGTGCTTGTGTGCCATTCATCCATGATGACACAGCGTAGTGCGTCATACCAGGATGTACTGTACCTATTCACCAGTGCATCTAAAATCAGTCAATGCTGTTGCTTGATCCAAACGGCTCAAGTCAGGGCGTTCATCATGTTTCATTCCAGAAGGTTCTTTGCACTGACACGTACTCTGCTCTGGTTCTGACGGTTCCGACGTGGGTGTGTGCGGGCTACGTGTCCAGTGGGTCGGGGACGTGAAGGCTCCGCAGGGACGCACACGAGGTGAGCAACAAAACTCCCGCCATCAGGTGCAGCACACCTGCCGTCCAACCGCAGAACAGCGCGTCCCCGAACTCCCAGCGCGGTACCACCTACGGCAGGGACTCGAAGAAGCGCCGCGCGGCCACGTGGGCGACGTACGAGACGGGAACCAGAACCAGAACCACGCACACAAGGCTCACCACCCCTCCCCACGTCTTCATCAATCTCTTGGCACGTCCGTCGCACACCTTGACCACGTGCAAGCCAGGTATGGCGAGGCAGAGCGCGACTAGCCCAGCGCACACGAGCACGTGCGCCAGCTTGATGTCACGGCACCGACACAGGAGCGCGCCGTGCACCTGCACCATGCACGTCTCCCACAGGCCCAACTCGTACATCTCCGCCGGAAGTAGCACCGTGGACAAGGTCAGCCACGCGGACATGAGCGTGCACGCCAACAGCAACCACCAAGCGCACGCACACAGCGCGACCCCGACCAGCTCCAGAACTAGAGTGCTTGGGTCCATGATCTCCCCGATTCTCAACATCGGTTCTAATTACGGCTTTTTAGGAACCCCCCTTCCTGGGAATAGCCAGGAAGTGCTTCCTAACTTTTTTGGGGGGGGAAGGAGATGACGATTTTAAAAATAAAAGTTAAAAAAAAAGAGCGTGAATTTGTGTGATAAAATACTTAAGCCAACATTTTTTAAATGAGCGTATTATTAATGAAATGTTCATCTATCCGGGAGGAGCTCAGAGTAGAGCCGCTGCTCCTTCACATCGAGAGAAGCCAGCTGATGTGGCTCGGGCATCTAGTCCGGATGCCTCCCTGGTGTCGCAGCTGGCCTGGGAACGCCTTGGTGTCCTCCCGGTGGAGCTGGAGGAGGAAGCCCGGGACCGGGAAGTCTGGGCTTCCCTACTAAGACTGCTGCCCCCGCGACCCGGACCCGGATAAGCGGAGGAAAGTGGAATGGAATGTTCATCTAATGTTCATCACGAGTATTTATTTTATTTCTGCAGTGGTAACTTGGTTGATGCTAATTTCCACGTTTGTCGCTAGAGGGAGACATCGCTTAAAGAAGACTTGAAGAGCACGCGCGCCATCCAATGGCCAATAAGTGCATTGCACCTATACAGGTACAGCGTGCCTAGTCCAAGACGACCAAATACTGCACTTTATTTACAGTTCCTGATTTGTCTCTAACAGTGTTAAACGTTTTGAATCATCACGAACTGGATAAAATAAAATTAAAACTGCACTGATATTTTAAAATGAAATAGTGTTTTAAAAAATCTACACAGATCTGCTCGTACTACACAAATAAGTTTTCAAGAGATTCAAGAGAGTTTTATTGTCATGTGCATGGTAAAACATCAGTTCTACTATGCAATGAAAATCTTATTCTGTTCATTCTCCCAAGTAAAGAAAGAAAACAAATGAAAGAATAAGAACATAAGAAACATAAACACATAAACATATATACCAATAAATTAAGCAACAACAACAGAAGAGACATTAATACAAGTAAATAATACAAATAAATAAATAAAGTGCTATGAGTGTGTGCGTGTGTTGCGTCCGGCGTGTGCGAGTGCTTCGTTGAGAAGCCTGATGGCCTGTGGGTAAAAGCTGTTTGCCAGCCTTGTGGTCCTGGACTTCAAACTCCTGTAGCGTCTGCCTGACGGTAGGAGTGTGAATAATGAGTGTTGTGGATGTGTGCTGTCCTTGATGAGGTTGTGTGTTCTTCGTAGGACTCTAGTTTTATAAATGTCTTGCAGTGAGGGGAGGGCTGCCCCAACAATGTTCTGTGAGGTCTTGATCACCCGCTGGAGTACCTTCCTATCACGTGTTGTACAGTTACCGTACCAAACAGTGATGGAGGCGGTAAGGACACTTTCCATAGTGCATCTGTAGAAGCAACTCAGGATTGTGGTGGACATGCCAAATTTCCTCAGTCTTCTCAGGAAGTACAGTCTCCTTTGGGACTTCTTCAGAATTTGTTGGGTGTTGTGAGACCAGGTGAGGTCCTCGCTGATGTGTGTGCCAAGGAACTTGAAGGTTTTCACCCTCTCCACCTCAGTCTCATCAATAAACGAGGGTCTATGCGGCTCCTTTTCCCTTGTTCTTGGGTCGATGATCATCTCTTTAGTCTTATCTGTATTGAGAAGGAGATTGTTATCACGACACCAAGCTATGAGGTCCGCCACCTCTCTTCTGTATGATGTTTCAACACCACCAGTGATCAGGCCGATGACTGTAGTGTCATCCGCAAATTTAATGATGCTGGTGTTGTTCTGGGAGGCCACGCAATCGTAGGTGAAGAGCGTGTAGAGGAGTGGACTCAGCACACACCCCTGTGGGGTCCCAGTGCTCACAATTCTTGAGCTGGATGTGCGATTGTGGACTCTGACCTTTGATGTTTTAACAGACATATTCAAATCGAGACTACTTTTTAAACTACACATTATTTTGGTGATCTTGCAGCTATGGATGGCGCCTTCCCTGCAAATTACGTAGAACTTTAACTCTTCAACCATCAAAAGGTGCTTTGTTCACGAGATGAAAATAAAATCTGACGTCATTAATGCGGCCCCTGGTGATGTAGCAGACTTGTAATGGCATCCGGATTGAAGAACACACACCAAGTCAGGATCTGTACATTTATTTTCTGTGGAACAATGCCAAAGAGGGCCCACTATTAGCAGGCACACACAGCAGCATCCCCTGACTTCAGCTGCTCAAACGTCCACGTTATCTTTGTTTTGGACAACATAAATAAAACTGTTCACATTTAAGGATCCATTTTCTTAAAGTGACATTTCAATAACAAAAATAAAACATTTAAAAAAATAAAGGCTTCACCGAGCGTTCTAGCTCCCATAGACAATGTACTTCTAAGTTTTATAAAGTGCACAACATAGTGTACTTTCTCTTAACAGTGAATGGTGCAATCCCTCCAAGTGCATATTAAACATAGAAACATTTGGCAATTAACATACCTGTGGAACAATGGCAAGGAGGGCACAATATTAGCGGGCACACACAGCAGCATCCCCTGACTTCTGTAGCAAGTCACATAAAAGGGGAATTTTCATCACACTTAAATGGAATATTAATGACGTACTCTTTCCAGCTAAAAGTCACCAAAACAGCTCCACAACGATTTAGCAAATGCTTATAATATTTACACATTCAATATACATTGAAAAGAACGATTTTTAAGCATTTTGTTACACACTGGAGCAGACAGCCTAGACACGTCTTACCAGCTGCTCTAACATCCGCGTTATGGCTGCAGACACGCATATCTCCCTGTGTGCGTCGCTATAAAGGGTCCCCCTTGCAACAGCAACCGCAAAAAAAATAAGTTGCATCAAAACATAAATGCAGGTTTTGAGAATGTTCACAACAAAAAGCACAGTATTTTAAATCAAAGATTTCACTCTGCTACAGTGAGTCTAAAAAGATCGCTTGGATTGTATGAACTAGACGTTACTTTTAAACTAGCCATCATAACTTTCCTTATATATGACTTAGTGCACTTTTTTAAACTATGAACACCAGGCCCGTAACCAGATATTTTTCGGGGGGTGCAAAAATTTGAGTGAACAGACCTTACAAAACAAAAAGTGTTCCAATTGGTTGTGATGGTATCGTATATTGGTTGGCTAACCCTTTCTAATTCCCCTTCACATTATTATCTTCACATTTTATCATTTGTCTCACACGTGTACTGATATTAATACAATAAAATATTTAGTTATCCAACTTACGATACAGGACAAGTTAACACATTCAAACTTCTTTTGCATGATGTTCCTGAACACATCTCACGTGGCCAACATGGCTGCTGCACAGCGTGCAATACTAAATGAGGCCCAGCAATTAGCATTAGCAAAGCAGCAACAAGTAGAAACAGCATATTGAAGACAACATCGTCACAATGACATAGAATATGACCTGTAACAACAGTTTTACAGAGGAATGACAGGTGATCATCTACATTGCACATAAATGATTCCAAGTTAGTTCAACAAAGAAACTGCATTAAAGTCTAGAAAACTTCACTCAGAAGTGCAGACTGGCTCTTTCCAATGAGTGAACACTATCAAATGCACATGACAAAATATAAACACACAGTAAACATTACATCACCAAATATCCCCGACAGTGCAAAACGTGACTCACCATGTCTCATTCCCAGTCCTCATTCCTAACAGTTAACAACTTCCTGCAGCAATGTGCACATGCCACTATTCACCAGCAACAAGCGCTGTTGCAACACTTCTGCCATCATTTATCACAGTACATCTACACTCCGTTACAATTGCACACCTTGATAGCAGCTTTTTTTTTTTTAACCAAGCGGACCTTTGGTCGCCCGCCGGGGGGGGGGGGGGGTTCGTTCGAACTCCCCGAACCCCCCCCCCCTCCCCGGTTACGGGCCTGAACACTATGAAGTCGGATCTTTGAACTTGAAGGGTCATTTTCTATTTTTCCAGGAATCAGGAACGCAGCATTTTTTGCATCTGCCGTCATATATTAGCGACACGGCGCATGTGACGTCAGCAAGTGGCGACTGCATATGTTTTGGTCAATGTGGGTTCCACAGTGACAGGACTATTGAATCTTTTATCCATTTAAATACATAATTTCTTTTTTTATTCTTTTCATCATTTGTGAGTGGAAAATGTCTGTTTTTCACGACGAAGTGGAGATCGAAGACTTCGAATACGACGAAGACACGGAAATGTTTTACTTTCCGTGTCCCTGTGGAGACAAATTCGCCATAAGCAAGGTGAGTCATGCTAGCTATCGGCTAACATATTTTTAATCATATCTGGGATCATCACTTTACAGTAGGGCTGTTAAAAATGGAGCGTAAACCTTAGTAACAAATGTATTTCATTAATTACTTGATTCTGTTGCGTCATTAACGCATGCGCATCAGCCACGCCGCTGTTATGACAGCCGACGCAGGCAGCAATGTAGTGTCCGCGCAGGGTCACACAGTCTGTCGCTCTTGTATAACTTCAGGCTGACCCCAACACATCAACAGCAGTGCAGTTCCAACACCATATAGTGAATGTATACAACTCACAAACACCTTTCTAGTCCTCCTCGGCACGACGCTTGTCACTAGACTAGGGCAAGGTGCATTCATGGACACTCCGAAAATCACAACAACGTCTTTATTATGCATGTATGTGTGGAATACAAAAACATAAAGACAAAGAAAAACAATAAGTGGATATTCTTCACTAACACAACTCTGACAATATATGTGTGTATATATATATGTGTGTGTGTATGTATATGTGTATATATATATACTGTATATGTGTGTGTGTGTGTGTATGTGTGTGTGTGTGTGTGTATGTATATATATATATATATATATATATATATATATATATATATATATATATATATATGTGTGTGTATGTATATATATATGTGTGTGTGTATATATTTCTATTTTTTGCTATTTTATTGTTCATTTTGGACATTTAACACAC